>NC_050483.2:6840081-7141331 GCF_012460135.2 Molothrus ater
TTCAGGTGACACTATGTGAAAACTGATCATTCAAAGGTTTATGCTCACATGCACAGCCATCAAAGCAGCATGAGGATCACCAGTGGAAATCCAGATCAAAAGAAGAGTTTAGCATAACCTTTTTTCCTACCTATGCCCAGTAGGAGACAGGGAACTTTCAATAACTCTTTACAATTGCTCAGTCCAAGGTCTCCTCTAAAGGTAAATTCAGTGATCCCAGTAGTGTCATTCCTGTCAGTGGCACCATAAATCACAGCACCAAAGGTAATGAATGTCACCAGTTCAAGGAAGGTTTCCACACTCACCTGACTGTGCCCACACTCTTTAGATCTGATTCAACTCCACTGACACGGGAGCTGATCAGCTCCATGCAGAGTTCTACTTGTACCTGTGGCCCCTTCTGAGCTTATCTGGTACAAAGGAGGTTGTTCCTGTCACAAGGAGTTTCTTGGGTGCCTGCAGTTTCCAAGGCACTCTGCACTTTCTAACTACAGCTTTTCTATCCACCCCTTTGGCAACATCTGAAAATGTAGCAATATGATCCAAGCCAGCTGTTCTGTCTACCTGCAATAGCATTCATTGATTGAGGAATTTCTATACAGCAATCAAAATTACCTGAATCAGGCCAGAGCTTACAGTTCAGCCTTGTTCTGATTCAACATGAGTTTCAAAGCCCAAAACTCCAACAGAAAATAGGCTTAGAACACCTCATGACTCTCGTTGGAGTTAATAGTCCAGTCATGATGCACTTTCTTTCCTGTTTGCTGGACTTGATCTGCAGCCCGAGCACCATCACAGTTGCCTAATTCATAAAGTAGCAAGGAAAACAAAAATACTGTTAAATCTTCATGAGGAAAATGAGCTTGTCATGCTATTGTCAGAAGGCAAGCTTGCCTTATGTCCCTTGGTTCAGGGACCTAGGAAAACTGAGGCTGACTCAGTTGGACTTCTCCCAGCATTAGCAATAACCCAGCCAGCATCACTGTGCACAAGAACATCCACAAAACCTTCCTGGCAGCCAGTTTCTCTTGGAGCTCACTGCAAACCTGTTGGTGTACAGAACATTCCTGTTCATGCGAAACCCAGTGCACTTCAACAACCTCAAGGTGCAACTTTTTAAAGAGTTTGATTATTGTTGTGCACAATTCCAATTTTCCAGGTTCCTTAGGTCAAGTGTGAACAGAGGCTGTTACAGCAGAGGGAGGTTGGTGCACATCCTCCTCCCCATGTGTGGGAGCCCTTACAAATCCTATTAAGTGATGTCCATTTCACAAATATCCTCATGCAGCGAGCCAGGTTCAGAATCCAGATCAAATGATCATTGGAGAAAAAGTCCCCACTAAAGCCAGTAAAAGAATCCATGCAATGACACTGGATTTGCCCCTCAGCATGACAAACGTTCCTCTCTGTACCCAGATTTACAGATTAGCACCACAGAAACTTCAAAGTGTTCCTGCTGCCCCATCAGTACATAATACATCCAGTACTCCATCACACACAAGCAGTTTGGTTCATGTGCAAAGGTCTGCTACATCTGATTGATAAACATCATGCACTACACAAATTTTCTTTTGGAAAGCTGGTATTAGAAATCCTTCCAAAACTTTCAGCAAGAAAAAAAAAAAATCAGCAGGAAATATTTTGGGGGCAAGGGGTGAAACACAGGGAAAAACCCGGAGGGTTTTTTCATACTTTTAATGCAGCTACTGTCAAAAAAGGCCTTCCTTGTGTATGAGGAGAAATTTTGTTCCTGTGTACATGGGAGGGTACAGAGTGTGGCTTCTCCTCTGTTTAAAATGTCTCCCAGCCCTCTGCATCAAGCTTGGACCCACGCTCACTCCTGCCTCCACTGTGCTGATGGAATTGTGTGGGAAGTCACTTTACAAAGCAGACAACTGAAATACTTGAGTTAAAGGTATGAAAAGAACAGCTCAGTGTAAAAAGACGAGCTCAGTGAAGAAATCATCTTCTCAAAATGTAAGAGACATGTCAAACAGGATTTACATCCAAGCATTTACTTCCACTGTGCATCATATATCAAGCAGTGATTGATTTTTTTTCCTCCAGGAAATCTTCAGTTTTATAGTTTTTTTTGCTAAAAACTGGAGATAAACTCAGCAAAGGGTTAGAGGGCATGGTGCCCATGGGAAAATTGCTGTCTGAGAAACAACAAAACAATAGGGCAAGAAATATTTTTCTAAAAGGTTCACAAGATAGGAAGATAAATTTTCACCTGTGCCTAACTAGCAAAAAACCCAACCAACCAACCAACCAACAAAACCCCAAAAACCAAAAACCCCCAACCCAAACAAACAAACAAGCCCAAACAAAACCAAAACCCACCAAAAACTAGGTCATATCTAAGTTGTTTTGATAACTTGTTTAGATCCTCCTACCATGAAGACAGGGTGGATGATGTAGACTTTTGACTCCATTGCCTAGGAACAGTGGCCATTTCTTTTTATGCACTGAGTCATCTAGAATAAAATAGAGCCACACAAATCAAGACTATCATTCCCTGGAATTCTTGGAGAATAATGTTGTAAGAACACCAACAAGAGATCTGCAGAAAGAAAGGATCAATCTCCTTTAGAACTGGGGGAAGAAAAGGGACGAGAAATGTCACAAGTTGACAGCATTGCCAAAAGGGAACCCTAATCTTCTGAACTGATGTCAATTGGTATTTCTGCATCTCTAAAACAGCCAACACTAAAACTTCTGAAGTTACATCCTAAGTCCACAACACTGCTTTGATGATCAGTGTTTAAATGTCAAAAGCTACAGAGAAAAGCTGAGAAACTTCCTGCAGAACATATGAAGCAAAGCAACACCATAAACTACACACTAAAGCAAAAACAAAAGTGTTCCTTATGGAGAAAACAATGGAAATGCAACATGGACAGAAAACTGAGCAAACTGATTTTACAGGGTTGGATTCAGTAGCAATGCTTCATCCTTGTCTTACTCATTCCACACTTACTGGAGGCCTAAGGAAGAAAAAAATCCCTGTCTTCAGAAAGAAAATCATGTTGGTAGGGTAGGGTCACTTTTAGCTCTTTCATCCATTTCAAAGCAGAGAAACTGTTTCCTCTTACCTTCTTTCCACTGTCAGCTTCCCCACGGCAGGAAATGATTTGTATCTTGCCATTATTTCCTGATGACAAGAAAATCTTCAGGACTCCCAGTAAGACACTGAATGGACCTGAAGAGGTGAAATAATGAAGTAAAAATAAGTCAGTTCTATATTTAGGGCATTTCTGAGACAGAAATCATGACCCTGAATTGTAGCAACAAGTGTTGGTTAAATAGGAGTGGGATAAAATTCCCCAAAACCCTGCTCCCATTGAATCATCAAATAAAACAGATTGGCTCTAAATGTATGCATGCAAAGGCAATAAAAAGGAATCAAAATGCAAACTTTAAAGACAAGAACAAATCAAAGAGGGCATCTCTGATCAACAACAATCCCTAAATGCCAAGAGAGCCTCAGGGGAGTCAAGGGAAGTTGGATCAGTGACAGGCTGGTTGGAATGTAAGGTTCCAAGCTCCTTACCATGGAACAGACTCCACCCAGGGTACCTCATTCACTACAGCAATGGATGAAAACACAGAATTGTGCTGTAGATACCATTTTTAAAGCAAAATGTCCTACCCTTCCATCTCTTCAGGGACCTACAAGCAGAACCAGGAGTCTGATTAATTATTCTTTGTTTTTGCTACTTGGCCCTCCTTTAAGTGTCTACAGGCTTATGTTGTTTAGCAGTAACATATTCCTGTGCTCTTACCTATAGTTAATATCATAGACAGTTGCAATAAAACAGAAATAGATTGATTTGCATCGCTGGATTTCCTGTTTCAGTTCAAAACAATATCAGATTCATTCCTGTGAATTGTACTAGATTTGCCAAGCATGGAGAGGGCATTTCTCCAGTTCTCACACAACTATCACCTGCTAGACTGCAGGGATTTCATTTAACCTGTGGATCTCAATCCTGGCCCAGGGAGAGCATTCCTAAGGTGACACCCTACACCCAGTTTAATTTCAATAGTTTAACCTGTGAAGTCATTAAAAATGTCAGTAAGAGCAGTGCTGGTCAGAGCAGGATTCCATGTGCTACCAATGAATTCAGTGCCTACATTCCCTCACTGAGGTGTCCAACACACCCGCTCCTTGTGTCTGGCTCTTGCACAGTTCCTAGAGCTCCCATGATCATCTGTGCCCACCTACAATTCAGGAAATTACCTGATGCTCCAGCTCCCACTGCAGCTGCCTCCTTTCTCTGCCTGCTGGAAAGAGCACAGGGCTGGGGAGCAACACTCAGCTGCTTTTCCTCACAGGAATATTTTCTTCTGACTTCAACCAAACCATTTCTCCCAGACTGGTCTGTTTCACTCCTAAAATCATTCCCACCACGAATTGGGACACTATTTGGGATCAATATTTTCCAGTCTGATTCTTAGCAACAAACTCCTGTACTAGCAGAGGTTCATGGGGCTCCTGATCCGTGTTTGGATCCCTGCCTGTGGGAGGAAAATCCACATCTTACCTAAAAATATCCAAATGCCACTTCCTATGAATTTCCTTAGGAATTGTTGCATGATTCAAGGAGAGGATTGGGAAAAACATAGTTTTCATTGCTGTTCAGGGAGCTTCTTGCCATTACTTTTCAGGGCAGGAGATAAGACACAGTCCTTCATATATGTTGTTTAGCCTCCTTGAAGTATGTATTTGTGAGCCTTTTCAAGTCTATATTTAAGCCTCCTTTCTCTTCCAGGCCTTTATCTGGTTAGTTTAGATGAAGCAGCTGCTCTTCAGAAACTGTCAAATAAATACTAATTTTTTCCAATGATAGACACCACTTATCTGCTTGCTACTGCTACATCTGAATTTGCAATCAAAACCACTGCAAGATGTATTCCCAAATGGAAGAAAACAGGGTGCGGCTTTTTCCAGTTTAAAACAACAACCAATCAGTTCACATCTAAAGAAAATGCTAAATAGCCTGCTCCTGAAGCATAATCCAACTGAACAAACCACAAGTATTCAATGGAAGAGCTGATCTACACCATCACACTGGAAAGCATCTCTGTATCTCCAGCTGAGCTCCAAGCCTGCATGACTCTGTCAGCTCCTCAGGCTCCCCTCAGGCAAGGTTCAGACAAGATTCACACACTAAGGGATGCTATTCCAGCATGGAAACAAATACCAGTCACAACCTGTGGGATCATCCCCAAACCACACCATTTTTCCTTATCCTAAGTTGCACACAATTTTGCCTTCAATGTAATAAATGTAAAGAAATTATTTTTTCACAAGTCTTAATGTGCACATAAATGACCAGAGCAAGTCTTGTGAATACAACAGAAAGAGACCCTGGAGAGCTTTTCTTTATAAACACTGGTACCACACCTGTTCTGAACAGCTCCAATGGGCAATGTTCAGTTCATGTCCCTCTCTTTTGGCACAGGGAAGGTGAGAAAAGCAGGGGAGATCACATTGACCAAGTTCTGCCTTTCAAGAGGAAAATCATGCTGACTGATACTATGAGCTAAGCACACTGCTGAACCAATGAATTCACATTTCAGTGCCTAACACAAACATGTTCAGGACAAAATTGAACACCCACAGTTTGAAAAATTAGTCAATTATTTGTAGATACAGAAAAGGGGTTTAGGTCTCCTATTACATTTATTAAATATCTGATGAAAGAAACCTGAGGGGGTAGTTTTCCCACTTGTACATCAAAGCCTAAATATTCCAAATGTCCATTCTCACCTGTAAATGCCTGCTTGACCAGACTCTGCCAGCTTCCCATTTGTAGTCAATGACCCAAATGCACGGCCTAAGTATAACCCAGAAGGCTTAAACTGTGCAGAATAGAATTATTTCAAGACAAACATTTTATTTTGTACTTAAAAATTTAGCAGAAGTTGGAGAGTTAAATGAATGTCAATGCTCTGCTTTTTACAATGTAACTTGCTTTGAAAATGAATAGATACAAGTAAGGAAATGAACATTTTTTAAAAAGTACCTTGTACTTTTACCTCTAAACTGGAAAACTCCTTTTAGTAGAAGAGCAGGCTTGAAAACACTGCTGCAACAATTACCTATAGCCTCCCAAAAATGACTCCGACTGCAGGGTGTGAGGCGTAATTTTGGTTCCTAAGTACTCAGGTACTACCGTCAAATACATTAATGGTAACTATTGCCAACATTTTCAATAGAAATATCAAAGAAAACTGACTATAAATATTCAAAGTATATTTTTCCCTAACAGGAACAAAGTCTGTATAGGAGTAAGACAAAACCAAAGAGGCTGCATGTGGTGACCCTGCATGAGCAGTCATCTCTCCTTTAGCAGACACTGCAAAGGAATCAGCCTTGTCAGGGTCCAAAAGACCAAGGAAGGGCTGCCAAGGGCCATGTGCAAGCTGCAATAACTTAGGCCAGCTTCTGTGTGTTCAGTAGCTCACAGATGAGGCTGGAATACAAACACCCTGATTTGGCATTTTGGGACACAGACGGAGGAAATGTCACTGACAAATGAAAAACTAAGTTAAAGCAGATTGGGACACTTAACATCTTTCTTTAGGCTTGCATCAGCTGCTTGCACCAGCTCTGGGGAGAAAAAGCCAGCAGGGAACAGAACTTCCAAATTCACTCCTGGCCCTTTCCTTCCAGCCCACATAAGTGTTTCCTGTGAGCTGGATACAGGGAGGAGAGGGAGGCTCCCACATCCAGATCAATGTGACCCCTCTGCTCTGACTTTGAATCACAGTCAGGGGACATTCAAGTATCAAAGGCATGAACTTCACAACTCACCTCAGAGGAACCTTCATTTCCAAGCTTGTTTGTGACCAGTATATTGTGACATTGTGGCTGTCAAAACAAAGAGCCACATTTCTGAGCTGTGTCATTGAAATGTAATTGCAGAGGGGCAGTTTTGTGCTGTTCTGTGCAACCCTGAAGAGAAGTGCAAAATAAAACAGCCCAGAATCAGGAGCATCCTGTGACAACTTAACGAAACATAGGCAACCAAAACCTATGTGGGACATATAAAACCTATGTGTGATCTATTTTCAATTGCTGCTTCTAGTAGAGCGTTACAGAACATCAATTCATAAGCAGTTGAGCTCATTGGCATGACCCAAAATGACTTTTGAGAGTGGATTTACCAGGGTCAAGTCTCTCTTGTATACTGAATTTACATAAGCAAGTGGTGCAAAGGAATGCAATGTTGTCCATTCCATGCCAGCCACTTCTGTGTTTGGCTGTGGAAAAGCTGCAATGGCAAACAAAAAAAAATCCCCCACAAAAAACCCCAAACCAAACCAACATAAACCACAAACAAACAAACAAACAAACAAAAAACCTTCACAAAAAATCCCCAAAGAATGAAAACCAAAAACATTTAAAAATCCCAAAATCATAAACCCTTCTCCACCCCCAAAAAGAAAATATAGTTGTAAGCAAAGAAACTAAAAAGGCAAGGTTAGATATCAAATAGATATAAAAAAGGAAATTTATTGCAGAGTACTACCAGGTCTCCCAAGCCCAGGGGAATTGTTTGAAATAGACTCATGGATACATTCTCTTAATACCTGAGAATTTTATCCCAGTGCATCTCTATGCTGTGAAGTTTCACAAATTCATTACCCCTTCAGAAATATGCTAGAATCACACAAGTAAAAACTAACTCAACATATCATCATCACCATCTTTAGCACTTCTTCTCCTTAAAAAAATACACTTAGAACTATGAGGTGAAAGAAACACCTTTAAAAAATCCAAACAAACCAACAGGTACCAGATTGATGCAGACAACCCCTTAGTGTTAAGCTCCCACAGACCTAAGCTAAGAGGGACATCCAGGGGAAATAGAGTTTACATCCTCTTGATGGCTGCAGCTTACATTAAACCATTTCACATCTGTGTTATAAATATTCAGAAAGAAATGTCTGTCTTGTATTATACACATCACTGGGAAGGCAAAGGTGTGCAAGAATGAAAAGTACTATTTGATTGCCACAGAGATAACAGTTGTGCCACATCTTGATTCATTTGGTCAGAGAGAGAAAATTCTTCATCACTGCTTTACCAAACAAATTATCTGCCTCAGAGTTCACTGTTAAACCAGGGACATTGTGCAAAGAAAAACAAAAAATTAAATAATAATAACAACCCCCCCCATGCCTCTGGTGCTACACTTGCATAGGTATTTATTGCCATTGATAATGAAGCTATCTTTGGTAATCCTGTATCAAATTCCCTAATGGCAATAAATATTATGAGCTAAGATGGATAATGATTGAAGCTGCTGTTTTGAGCAAATGGAGCTGAACTGAGTAAAGGCTGACAAACTGCTTTTGTTTTTTTTTTCAAGCAAGATGGAAAAAAATCCCTTGTATGTGAAGAAACCTGTTGCCCCAATTCATCTCTTTGGATAGCCACCCTTGTGGATTGAAGGAAAAAGCCAAGGAGTCCCATCTCAGAGTCACAGACACTTTCCTCTGTGGGACATGGGAGTATTGAAGCAAAGGCACATGTGCTCCATGTCACCAGCAACATTTTTCCCACTTTCTTTCAGCCCCAGGAAGGGAGATCAGCCATCCATGGTGCTGTTCTCCCCCACCTTCTCAGGTGCTCCCAGCAGCTCCAACGCAGTGGCCCTCACTCCATTATTCCCTGAGCAGACTGGGGGGAAAGCTTCCCAGTCCTCTGGCTCCATCTGCACTGTTTCTCATGTTGCTTCATGTTAGATCCAACCCATCTTGAGAGACAGGATTGGGGAAAACAGGGCTTTTGCTTCCCATCACATGCCTGCAGCCAATGGCTCTTACCATAGCAGGGCTCAGCTCTGCAAACTCCCTGCAATCAAAGTCTCACAGAAACCTGCTTGGTGCTGGAGAGTCTCCCTGGCCCTGTCAAGAAAGGACTGCATTGGGAACAGGCACAGAGAGCAGACAAAACAGGCAAATCCCCACATGGTGACTGGGTGAATTCCTGCCATCCTGAAAGAATGTTCACTTCTGATCCCAGCTGCAAAGCAAATCCACACTAACTGGAACCAGCCATGGTTCTGTACCCAGGCCACTTGAAATCCACAATCAGGAGCTTTTATTCAGCTGCTCACCACCTCTGAACTGCATGAAATATTGCCTCTGCAAGACAAAATGGTAGTATTCCACTCCAAGGTTTCATAATAACCACTTGCAGGGTATGGCAGAAATATTCTTCCATTGGGGTATTCATCTTTACAATATTCCAAAGCACATCTTCAAGGACTTTTTCCAATACATTCCCTGGCTTCCAAATCAAATAAGCATTAATAAAGAAAAGATAACATTCATATCTCTGAAGGAGATTGCATCTATAAAAAGATACTGAAGTAATTAGTGTTGAGTATTTTTCTAAATTCTCAGACCATTAAAGCAAGAGCACCTTAGTTTAAGGAAGGCACCTTTCCAGTGCTTAGCTTTCCGCTCACAGAGTTTAGTTAGGGCTTAGTGTACTGGCAATCTCTTTATTCAATTAAATTCTCTTTTCACAACAGGAAATTTTCTTTTTATAAAAAGTTACAAATTATGTATAAATTTATTGAAATACGTTTTGATAAAAATCATTACAATAAAAAACCACAATATGAATAGGTGATAAATGATGTATAAATTTACTGTATCAGATGATGTATAGTTTTTCTAACAATAATTATGTCTAGTACTAGGTACTGTAGCATAAGTGTGTGTGTGAGTAATGTTCATTATTCAGACTAAATCACCCTACACAATACTCTTTGCATCAGGAAATAGTAAAATGATTTTCATTGCAAGTGTCCTTAAGAGTAGTAGGAGTAAAGCAAGCCTAAGCAGATGATCATTGGCACTATCCAAGAGCAGAATTTCTCTCCATAAAATTAGGGTTTAAAGCCAAAAAAGACCAGCCTCTCAAAGACACAGCAGATGAGGTGCTCATCTGCAGACGCAGAAATCTCCTGTCTGATCAGGATCTGCCCTTGGTGTAATATTAGGAATTCCCAAATGGGCAACCAACTGTGGGAGTCCATGTCATAACCAAACAATACTGCAAGACAGAGGAAACACACTACAAACAGAGCTCTGAAATCTTTATTTGCCTGTAACAAATAGAAAGCATGTAGATCTTCTCATTAATGCATCCTAGATGGAGCTGGTGAAACCACAAATAGGATTGAAAGTGTGAAATAGAGAAAGATCTTTCAGAGATATAAACAGTGGCTCTAATAATTCAGAATGACAATAAGTCTCCGAACATTTGGATGGGAAAGATGGAAGACAACTTGGATAAAAATAGAAAGGCATGCCCTGATGCACTGGCTACACTAGAAGTTGATTTTTTCTCAGTAGAGTGGAGAAAAGCAATTCTTGATTAATGAATCCTTTGAAGGCAAATTGTCACCTTTTTCCCACCCATTTATCCCTCAGTCCTGCAGCTAGAGCTGCATGAAGAGGCATTTACTCTCTTTGTACTACACTTTCATTTTGGTGGGAGACTTCAGTGGAAAATATACCAACCTTAACATCTAGTACACTTCAAGGAATATTCTAAGGATAGAGGTATAATCTGCTTTTTATAGAATTTGTCAAAAGCCTGCTGTTGTTTCACTAGAACTGAAAGCAGTCTGCAAAGTGAACAAACAGGCCTACTTCTAAAACCAGGCACAGAAAAGCAAAAAGGGATCATGGAGCCAGGACTGAACATTGAGCACATGTGAAGGTGCAGCCCTGGTCATTTTTGTGTGGCCACCTAAGCAGCTACACCATGGCAAGTACAGCTTCAGTATCAGAATAGGATCTTGAAGACAAAGGGCAGTTCTTTCACTGCTTTAAAGCAACAGAAATCCTTGGAAATCAATAAAGAGCTGGGAAGGCTGCATCAGCTGAAATGCACATTGGACATATTTCTATAAAACATATTTTACATGTCACCATAACTCCACTGGGGAAAATCCCACCAACAGGGGGCTGATGTCATCTGAACAGCGACATCCCAGCAGATGAAACAATGACCCAAACAATGAGCCCAGGACTGACTGAATCAGCAGCCATCCTAAGAAATCAGCTGTGAGTCAACCTGAGGAACAGCACAACAAGAAATGAGGATTGCTTACACCCCAGGCAGAATAGAGCAAGGACTGGAGTCTCCTGACTAAACAGAACAAGCAGCAATCAAAAAGGCTTAGGGATGTTTCTGCTCCTCAAAGATTTCTGAGGAGAACTCAAAAGCTCCCTCAGCTCCAAAGTCTGCAGTGGGCAAAGGAGGAAAGGTTCCTGTTGGCTGCCCCAAACCTCATCAGCCTGGCCTGAGCTTTGATGGACCCAGTTTGGCAGTGAAAGCTGACAAAGAGTTGAAAGAGTAACTGTGGGACAGAGGGCAGCAAGTTAGAGGAAAGAAAGGGGTTTGTAACCAGATTGAAAGAATTTAATTTTAAAAGAGGATGGGAATTTAATTTCATTTAGCAAAGTGCTTCACCTAGGGACAAACCAAAAGAAGGAACTGGATATTAAATGAGACAACTGTACTGTAAAGTTGGTGAAAAGAACAAGTGAGGCCTCCCTGAAGCCATTTCCATGATGTTACCAGCACACACTGACCATGTAAAAAGGAAAAATGGGTACAAAGGTTCTTTGCCCACAGAGAAAAACAGTCCCAAAATACTGTTTGGTAACTGTCAAGACAGCTTGATATTATTGCTACAAGAATTTCTGGCAAGTGCCATCTGTGTATCCTTACTCATACTTCTGAAGCTTTGAGGGTCAAGCAATCACTGAGGTCAGAGCTCCAGGTTTTCACAGAACCTTACGTAGACATAAATCTCAACAGGAATCCTACAACTACTCACCACAAAATCAAGAAGAAGGAGAACTTTTCAAGTATCCATCCTTGCTCCCAGTTCTTATCTCTGTGCCAAGGAATGTGGCCTGAAACACTGTAAATAGCACTCTGCAGAAATTAGTTGTGTTTTACTTGTCAAAACATCTTCAGAGGGAATGCAAGTCAGACTTGTTTTTTCCCAGCAAGAATTCCACTGGAACTATAATTCAATCTAGAAGAAGCAAGATCCATCTGCCACTGGCACCAGGCAAAACTCAAAACCCATACAAAAATAACACCAGACTAGAAAAAGTGGACATGAGTCTTCTAACAATGGGAGAGTCTTTCAATGGACTGGGGAATATGTTCAATTTGCTGTCAATGACAGCCCTGATAGAACACTGCACATTCAGGAACAACATTGAGTGGCTGCTGCAAGAGGCATCAATTGTCCCCAAGGGCCCTGTTCTACAGCACTGCCCATCACCGTGAGTGTCTCTGAGGCTCTCTGGAAAATACCATGGGAGGAACAGGCACTGCAGATTGCTTGGGCTGAAACAAAAGCAAAGGCACTCAAACAGCAAGAACAGCCTGGGTTTGCTGCATGAGCCTTACCATGAGCAGTGCAGCTTAAGGAATTCTATGAAGTCCACAAGGGTGTCACAAAGTTTTGGGACATTGGGATGGGGTTTTTTCTGGTTTGTGGTGGTTTTTTTGGTTTTTAATTTTTTTTTTTTTTTGTGGTGATGGTGATTGGCTTTTCTTTGTTCAGCTCTTTTTTTGTTGAAGTTTCTTTGTTTGCCTTTTTTTTTTTTTGCTGTCGTTTTTCATACATGTATTGCAGCAGCATCTCAAAGCATCATTAGAACTTAGAGCACCATTAGACCAGCAAAGCAAAACATTCAATAGAAATAGCTCCCTGCAGACTTGATTTAAAAGGGAGCTGGGAAGCAGCTCCTGTGAAAAATGTCCTACAAGCAGCTCCAAAAAATAGTCATAATTAATCTTCAAAATATTTCAGATCTTCATTTAAAAGTTGCAGATTTCACTTTTGGCCAAGGCTTCTTCAGCAAAACATTCTAAGTATGCAGAAAATATTTGTTTCTTAAAAAGAAGTTCTATACTTATTCCCTACTCAAAAATATGTAATCTCATTAAACACAAGATAAAATTAGAGAATGGAACAAACACTAGGAGGCAGACAAAAATTGCTAACATAACTACTGAAGGTACTTAATCTTTGGAGGCATCTGTATTTTAATATTTGCCTTGTTGCAGCCTGGGTTCCCCTCAAACTGCTGGGCTCCCAAAGACCAGCTATTTCTAACCTAAACCCCAGTTCCTCTTAGAGCAAGCTAACTAACCACAGAGAATAATCATTTGTACAACAGAATAAAACACATGAGCAGAGCAGAGGCTGAACATCAAATCATCATCCAAAGCTGCTTTATCCCAACATGAAGATTATAGAGAAAGCAACCAAAAGTCCAAATGCTAAGGACTCTACTCTTACAAGCTTTTGAGAAACCTACATGGTAAGGAATTGAAATACTCTGAATGGTATTTTACCACTGAAATGTCCTCATTTTTTTAGAAAAAGCTTCGTGCTGCAAGCAAAAGTTTTGTGATTCAAAACATCCAAGGCCAAAAGCTCCAAAGACTTAACAGTCTGCACAATTTTATCTTCTGACTGTATTAACATAGTGCTCTGCACACAGAAAAGAACAAAACCACATAATAGTGAAGATGATTGATGGAGAGATTTAATTCCTTCTATTCAGTCTATTAACTCAGCCATTATCCCCAGGGAGAATATACACTATGTTGGATAAGAAAATGGCAAAAGTGTATTCCATGACTCTGCAAGTGGCAATAGTTCTCTGTTCTCAGGGAGAACTGAAACCATTTGAATTCATTCCAAATTGTGCCAGAGGCCAGCTGCACACACACTGCTGCACAAATGCAAGTGCCAGCCCAGCAATGCTACCAATTCCTTACAAACCTTCCATCAGGGCCTTGAGTGCACCACCAGCCCTCCAATGGCCCTGGGAGCTGCAGCCCCAGAAGCGCTGCCCCAGGGCCCAGGGCCTGCCCTGGGGACGACAAGGGACTGTCCTGCCTGGGCCCTGGGCCCTCTTGGCTCCTGCAGCATCCTCCCTCATGGCACAGCCCACACCTCTCTGCTGCCACATTTCTGCAGAACAGAACTGATCTCCTCAGCAAGGGCAAAGGCAGGCAAGTACCACCCACCCACCTGCTGGATCTCAGTGCCCAAGGGGTCCCTGAAAAGCCAGCAACAGGATTCCATCTTGCACAGCTACAGCAATTTCCTTTCTTTACAATCAGCAATTGGCCTGCCTGCTCACTCTAATTCAATCCCCAGTTCATCTCACCCCCACTTTAAAACACTAAGGACAGCACGTTGGAAATAACTGCAATAAAAGCAGAGAGTGCAGGCAGTGCCAAGGCCTGCCAGAGGCTAGCCAGGCACTGCCCAAGGACAGAACTGCTGCCCACTGCAGCAGGGAGGAGACATCAGCTAAAGAGCACCACAGCAGCCATTAAATAAGAGCAAAACATCTGGGAAAGAAGCTGATGCTTCAATGATTCCATGACAAATTATAAGAAGCAGCCCCCAAATTCTTGGTGAATTTGGCCCAAGTGTCAGGTAGTATGTTCTTTATTTCACAACAAGCACTTCCAGCATTTTCTTCAGACTGAAACTCTTAGAAATATTTATCTATCACTGTGCTAGTCTGTGAAGATGCCAGTGAAAATGTTTCATTTTACAGACCCATTCACATGCAACTCTAGAGGACAAAGCTAAGTAGGAAGAATGAAGTGTTTTAATAAACAAAATTAGGAGACAAATGAGAAAAAAATGCAGTAAAGGATTAAACTCATCCTTAAAAAAGGAAGGTGAGATTAAAACACTACCAGTATGTTGCCGTCTTATTTCTATCTCCTTTCTTACCTCATTCAATACCTAAAACACTTTGGAACATTTGCTTAACAGCATCTTATTGTTATGGAAATGACCACCAAATTGTGTTCCTGAATTACAGCATTTGGTTTGGGTTTTTTCAATTAGCCACAAGCATATTCAGAATGCTGAAAAGTGATACATGGAATGAGTCTCCAGTGACCCCAAAATGTCTGTTTCCTGGCACTGTACTCTCCCAGTCATTCCACTACCATGAAGGTTTCCGAAGGTTTATACCATTAAATTCTTCAATTCAGAAGGCTTACACAATTAAAATATTAATTGGTTTTCTGCTAGTTATTTCACTTTAAAACCCCCCAAATCAAGCTAAGAAAAGCAGAAAGCAGCTCCAGGTTGGGCTGCTTTTCCCATGCAGCCATTGCAGAACACGTGCTGCTCTCCAGGACAGTGGTGATGCAATGCTGAGGCTTGGAAGGGACCTTCTGGATCATTTAGATCCAACCCCTCTGCCATGGGCAGGGACACCTGCCTGGTGACAATGAGGAACAGGGAGCTTAAGACATGAACTTTCATTCCAGCACAGAATGCTGTTTCTATCAACTATATTTTATAAACTAATTATTTGCTGTTTATACACATACACATGAACAGAGTATTTTTGATTAAATGAAACTTCATCATAACTGTTATTCCAAGCTGCATTCTTTGCACAGAGCTATACCTTAGGAGAAGCCTGTCTATGAATATATTCACATCAACTTGTGCTCTGCCTTGACAAGCCTGTCCAGGGCCATGGTTTGAAACAGAGGATCCACATTCAAGTTCATGCCCTGCATGCCTCCAGGTAATGCAGGATACACTGCTCTGAATCAAGAAGAGCAGAGATTTCAATCTAGACCTCCCACATTTTGTGCTACTGCTCTGTGCATGATGCACACATTGGTGACAGTCACACACATAATTCCCAAAATCAGCAGCTGAAATTCTGACTTGGACAACCCAATTTCAGGAGAACAGCCAAAACATTTTATACTATTCTGGCATAAAAGAGGGAAACAACTTGAAACATCAGGAATTCCTTAAAAATAGGTGTAGAAAGCAAAGATTTGCACTACAGCTTGAATTAGATTTGCATTACACTTGCATAGTGCTTTACTATGGAAACCAAAAATTGTTTTCTGCAGGAAGGAGGTAAGGAAGCCAAACTCCTAATTTATTGAGCCTTTCAGTCAATTGACAAGGTGAAGACAGGTTTGTTTTGCTTTTGATGTAGTTTTTGTTTTTTAAAAGACCAGCAATGTTTATTTTGCAACTCTTAATTTCAATAGACGCTACTCCTAGGGTACAAAGACTGAGGGAAGAGAATACTACCTGTAAAATTGACAAAGGACAGAGAGGAGAAGGGAGCATTCTGAGTTGGCCTACAAGCCTGGGATTGAGTGGATCAACAATCAATATCTTGAAAGATTGGCTTCTTTCACAGGCCCATAAAACCAGTGCTGATATGTGCTATGACATGGCATAAACTTGGACATAACTACTTGTACACTCGAGTTTCTGCTTGAGCATTGATACATCTTCCAGACTGTCAAATGAACTGCATCCATCTCCATTTCAACAACTAGAAAACTCCTTTTCAAAATGGTTTAAATTGGTTGCACAAAACTGCCTTTAACTGTGAGCATGTCACTCAGCTAGAGTGGAACTTCAGGATATGATACAAAACCAAAGTACAGATAATAACTGAGTTCTTCTCACTTGCTCTTAATTTGATTAATTCACTCTTATTTTGCTTTTCTCATTAAAAAGTGTATCTCATGTTATATGATACCTGCCACCTGAGATGTTCATGTACAAACACAAAAAGATCTGAAATTTACTTAGAATATCTATAAGAAAATGTCTTTTTTCCCATTTGTTTCCCACGTGATAATATGAAGGTACTTACCTGCCAAAAAAAGCCACATGAACAAAAAGTAGGAAAAAGCAAAGTTACTTCTTCATCCAGAAGATGGACAAAACAAGCTAAAAATCTACTTTTTAGAAGTGGATTATCATACAGGTTTTCAGGAAGAAGATAGCAACTTCAGGAATCCAGGGCCAGCCAAACACAGAGTATCTCCAACTAAGAGAGCATTCAGCTTTACCTTTCTGGCCAGACATGAACTTCCTTGCATTCTCAAACAACAAAGAAGCCAGAAATGGCATTCAGCCACTGTCCTTCACATCCTCACCTCTTCAAAGCTCTCTATTGGAATTATTTACAAAAATATTTGGGCGGTGGGGGAGGTGATTTAATCATATTGAGATAAAAAGTGAGATCTCTTGAGACATACCTACCATTCTGTCTCACTGATGTCTCACACTCTGCTAAACCCATTGGCAAAATTCCCTAATAAATCAGTGTATTGGGTCTGACCGAGGTAAAATAGCTCTGATGTGCCAGTCTGTTCTTCATTGTAAAGCCTCTTGCCACATTAAACCCAAAGGAAATCATTGCCCCAAGACTGGGAAACTGAGGACACCAAAAGAGAGTTTCCATGAGTTAGTACACTGGCACAGCAGAACACAAATATTGTAAGGGCATGGAGCAGATACTCCTGGAAACTGTGCTGAGGCACATGGCAAATAAGGAGGTGACTGGTGACACTCAACAGAGTCACACCAAGGGCAAGAAAGCTACAAAAAGACATTTCTCATACCTTTAGGTAGCTAAGAGGAAAACAAAGTCCCTGGAAATTACAGGCTTGGCAGTCTCACTTCAGTGCCTGGTAAAATTAGAGAGAAGGTTATTCTGTCCATCTTGGGATCTTTCTCAGCACATTCCAGTATTTCACAACTGGGATGTATCCCATGTTTGATCAGCAAGTTTGGAGAATATGCTCAATCAGAAGATGTGAAGCAATCTGCTCCTGATTCAAGGTTTCTTCCTAATTATCCAAGTTCACAGCTGGGCACAGGCACTCAGAAATTATCATACTCTAATGCCATTACCCTCAAATTCTACTTACTGTAGACAATTCAGTTTATAAAATACAACCTTTGAATAGATTTGTCCCCCCCATTACATGAAAGGAAAAAAGAAAAGTTTTCTACAATCATGATACAAGGCAAGCATATTTTAAACCAAACTTCCCATGAAATACAGCTGGTGAGCAGAGGAGGACACAGCTGGCCTAAAACCTAGGATAGCCTAGGTCCCCAATCACACAGAACCTAGATTTTCATTATAACTGATATATCCTGATATCCCTAGGCTTCAGCTGGGCTGATTATAATGTTGAAACAGTCAGTGTGTGTCTATTTTTTATTTGGAAGTAGAAAGGCAAAACACAATTCAAGAAAAAATTCCTATTGTTCATAGAAGAGCCCAGCAGTCGCCTATGAAATATAAAGTTCAACCTTGATTTCTCCTCAGAATGAGGGAGCTCAAATCCATGTCTTCCATTTCCCCAAAGAATGCATTAGGAAGCAAGCTGGAAACTATTCTACCACACTCAGCAGAAGCTGCATTGTTACAAGGAAAAGAATTCAAGGTTTCTTGGGCCCAGTGGAAGGATCACATTTGACAGAGCAACACAGCATCTCATTCATGATTCTTACATTTGTTATTGGGGAGAGAAATTCTACTGGAAGCCAAAACAAAAATTTGAAGTACTCTTCATCTCAGACAGATGCTCTAGTTTGAATGCGATATACAATTAGCACTCATTTTCTTGATGGCATAAATACAGTTACAAATGCCTTGAAACCTGCTATCCACATATTTACTCAAAAGAATAACAAATCCATTCGTTTCTAGTGCTCAGTTGGTCAACATCGAGAATGTTTTAATCATACTGGGGAACTTTCAACTGCAAAAACAAGCAAAAAATGGACTCCACATGCCAACAGAAAGCACTTGCAAGCATTTTCAGAACTGCAACTTAGACATGTGACTTGGACCAAAATGATGCCTTCAAACATCTGATCTTTTGGGAGTTGCAATAAAATTCAGGCTTTTACTCTAAAACACTGAAAATAGAAAAGCAGAAGACAGCCATGAAAAGACAATAAGCATAAAACCCAACATGTTTCAATATGCTGCAGTCTTCCACCATCACCTTCTGACAGTGGGTTGGTGCTTTTAAGGGATTAAAGGTCAAATAAGGCCTGCAATGTTTAGCAGAAGCAAAGACAGCATGCCAGGAAACATGTTACATTATTTCTGCCTTCTCTAGTCTTACTTCCAATACACAATGGTACAAGGAAACAGACCTGGCATTTCTTCATGGTTCTACCCATTCAACACAATCCTCCAGTGTCAACTTACCAGATAGAAAGGTGGAACCAAACTGAGATCCTCATGTAGATGCTGAACTGTCCCATTTCTACCTCCCTAATACAGCTTCAGGTATGAAATCATGCCACAGAATTTGGTATCATCTCCTGGATAATGGTAATTCTCTGCCTTAAGGGTGGAAAGGATTTTGAGGCTCACTTTTGGGAACATACAAATTCACCTCACACCTGACTACAGCACTACATGAAGTGGAAACTGATCTGTTCTCTCTACCCCTCACAGCTGGCAGCTCCAACAAATGAAAATCTTGTTTGTGAAACACTTAGCAGAGAATTTTACGCCTTGCAAAAACAGCAGCACTTGACATGAGACCACGAACAGACCTCCTAGAGAGGCCATGGGACAGGAAGTTCATTTAAAAACACCCCCAATTACGTCTTCTTACCTCAGGTAATTAGATAATTGCCTGAGTAGTGAACATGTCCTAGAGAGTAATCAAACAATTGGAGTAACAAGGAGACAAATACTGGCCCTGTGAAATGGAAAGTTCATTTAAAATCAGCTGCTCCATCAGCAAAACCTGTTTGAAAATGGTGTGTGATACTAGGAAATGAAATACAAATATCTGGCATTAAACATGCTCCAACTGTTCATACTGCACAATAACATTCTTAATAAAGAACCAAATACACTTGAGTCAAGCTCAGTCTGGTGCCTCTGAGAAACTAAAGCCTCATTACCAATATCATGATCTAAAACTAATTAGTAGTTGGTGATTGTAGCCTGCTGGCACTAGGAAGCTGATGAACATTCCTCAGAAGCAAACAGGGCTGGGCTGGGGGAGGAGAGGGCTCCTTCCCTTTGGCTTCAGACTCAAAGAACAGAAAAGGAATTCAACATTTCATACCTGTGAACATTGCAGCTCAGTTTCTTTCATTAATCTGGATAATGGGCTGCTATTTGATGTGCTTGAGGCATTTTCATTGCTTGACATATGTGCAGTTCAGAATTTTTCACCTGGTTGGATGACAGAAATCGAAATCTGAAAGGGCAATTAAATATTTTATTACCATTGTTTAATTAAATAAATACTGGACTAACTTGTCAAAGCAGGCTTCACTGGCATGCTAGAACAGCATTTTCTTTTTTGTTTATGGATGTCATCTATGCCTAAATGCTGGGATGATCAGTGTCATTACTTTTAATAGTACTGGATGCATTCAGGGCAGAGGGATGGACTAATTACTGAGTATTCCACAGAAAACAGTTCTTTTCATTTCCCTAATCATTTGCTGTGTGACCCTTTTCCTTCCTTTTAAATTGAAGAATGAGTCCATTTCAAAATCCTAAACTGAAGTTCAGGTCAAACTTCAATTCCATACCAGAAGAAAGCCCTGCATTGTGTCACAAGTCCAAGTTTCTAATTCAGTGGACATGCTAAGGAGCAAGATCTGCAAGTCAACTTTCAACAAGTGAGATGTGGGTACTGGAACATTTTCTTTCTGCTACTATCCAGCCACCTTGGAAACCTGGGTTGTTCTAAAGAATCCATGTCCAGTGGAAGCCCCTGAGCCAGTAAAAGCTCAGATGAGCAAGGGCTGAAGCTTCACTTGTATCTGCTGCTTTCCACAGGCTGAGATACACATTCCTGTACAGAGAGATGAATATGCACAGACTCAGATCAAGTATGGAGAGAACACAGACCTGGTGACGCTGCTGAAAACAAAAGCAAAACAATAACTGGATTGTAACAGCCCTCAGAACTCTTACAGACAACTTGCTAAACTTGTTAACATCTTCTTCACAGAGCTTCTGTACTGAAAATAAAAAGCTTTCTGTCTCAGTCCCTGGGCTTTTTTTTTTTCCTTTTCTCTTATAACCATCCTAAATATTGTTAGGGTTCTGATAACATTTTCAAAAGGTGAGGCTAGACTTAATGAGAGATACATTCATTATATAATCATTGGCTTTATCTATGTAGCCTAAAGATCTGCCTCCAATATAAAAACACAGAAAAGAAGCTGTAGTGTCACACTTTTTTTGTCAACATGCCTTTGGAACCTGATGAAAAAAAACCCCTGGCTTCGCTACAAGGGTATCTGTTCCTTTCTCTTCCTAACTTTGGACAATCAACCTTTCTCTTCTGCATCTGTTTTCCTGAATCAAATGCCAGCAGGCCAGCCAAATAAACACAAAACATCTCCAGACCTTCAGCCATGCTTTTAAAAAGCAGCAATTCCTACCATACCAGATTGAGCATTTCACCTCTCTAGAGAAGAGGGAGAGGCTGAGACTACTTTAGCATTCTTAGAAAACAATAACTATGATGCCAATCAGAAACCTTGGACAAAGGCTTACAAAGAAAAGCACTAACTATGCACCTGAAAGCTCAAGAAAACCACTTTTACAGCTGCAGTTTTACTCAGTTTCTTTTCTGCAAATAAGTTTTGTAAAAATCATTAAATCATTGCGCAGCTGTATACATGGCATATTGTATTTTTTATCATTTCTCCATCTGACTTTAGCATACATAGTAAACACCTCAAGAGTCACAGTTTATAGGAATTATTAACAGTGACAAACTACCCCCAGGTCCAGTTCAGAGGGCTTTATTACCACTGGATCGTGTAAATTTGAAGTTAGGGCGATTAACATTTACCTGATGGATCACACATTCTACTAACAGAAGGCTAAACTTACACCAGCAAAGTGAAAGTCACAACATTTCACGTGTCATTTTTTGAAGTTACTTTATCTTGATTCCTGCTCACACAATGAGTGCTTTAATACTCTTAGGTTAGATTTATAGTCTGAAACACCAGTATTATCTATTGGAATCTGCATCAGGATCTAAACCCAGAATGAACAAACTCTATCACCTAGACATCATCAGCACAAAGCAACTGAAAGCAGAGGCCATCAAGTATGTTCAAGCTAAGAGAATCACTTCCTCTCGCAGAAAATTCTGCTCAGCACCTCAATTCAGACACTGTATCTGAGCTCTGACATGATTTCTTTTTGTCGTGTAAAAGATACATTTGACTCTCCTTCCACTTGATCAATAATACAAATCAAACCATGAGAAGCACCTGCTCATCATTTAAATATTTCTCTCTTATGCCCAATACATTAAAAAAAACCCATACAAACCCAAGAACACCAAAAACCCCTAGACTCTGGTCAGCAGGAGTGTCAGGGCCAAGTGCCAAGAGGAATGGTTTCCCATCTCCTGTGAAGCCAGAGTTGTTCACTGTGTCTTTAGGAGAGAAAGCAGAAGACATCAACAGACAAAAACCACGTAGCTGGATTTATCTGATATCAATGTATTGGTATCCAGTTTGCTTTGGATATTAGTTTTATATTTCACAAGGATGAAAATGGTTTCTATCTCAGCAAACAGTGTGACTGCTTTAATCCCAGCAGGGTTGGCTGAGCCCTTCATCTTTCTGAGACAGATAAATTGAGTTTCTGATAAGTTTATTAGTTAAGATCCTTAAAACTGTTTTTCTACCTTTCATTATGGTCACTGGAGACATCATGACTTTTTGTAAAGGGTGTTTGCCTTGACACTCTTAAGCATGTTTAAGTTTCTTTTCCTCACAGTTTTTTGATGGCCAAGTGTGTCAAATAGCTGTATTTTAGTAGTGAAGATGCATATATCTATATACATATATATATATCTGTCTGAATTGGAACTCAGTAAGCACCATTGTCCTTCTAGCTCTGAAGTCCTGGGAAAATCCCACTTTTTTATGGTCAGGCTTCAGTCTCTCCGTGCACTAATGCTCCAATACTGTTATTTAGGAGGCAAGTTTTATTTCTGGCAAAATCCAGAAGCTGGCAGCCAAACTTGGTAACCCCAGCAAACACATCACATTGCCACTGCTGTAAGCTTGGACATATTTAGACTGTTTCATGCATTTTGAGCTTGTTTTTCTATAACCTGTCCCCAGCCTTACACTCTTATGTTACAGGAAAAGGTATTTAAAAGGAAGCTTTCCAAAACAGAGTGCATCTAGTTCTTTTTCTCTGCCTATCTCTGCTAATGCTAAAGGTTGCTTATTTTTTCTTGTATTTCATGTAATCCAGCTGACCTGAAAAAGCTGATAAGCAACACACAAAAATCTTCTACTAGAGCTTTTAGCAGGAGGTTTGCGTTGGTTGTGTTTCTGTTGCTGTTCCAAACATTTCAACGATTGCTATGGAGAAGCAAATGCTATTTCTAATTCTTTCCATGTCAGATAGTCTCATTAAAAACAGCAGCATATTAGATACAGAACTCCACTGTACAGAGGTTATACCTGCAATCAAAGGCAATTGCCTATGCCATGCAAGGTTACTCAGAGAAAAAAGGATCAAGAAAGCAGGACACCTAGTTAAGTAGATGTTAACCTGAAGGCCTTTCCATTTGTTTGACATTTGTGAACAGAATGATGACAAGAACTTGGTGCTGCTGCAAGCTGTAGGTTGAGCTTTAGGAAAAAAAAATCACAGTGAAAGCTCTATTAAAGCAGTGTTACAGGAATGAATCATGTGCTGTAAACAAAGGTGTAAATAAAAATAATTTAAATAGAAAACACATTTCTGACTTGGAAAAAAAATAGGTCCTTTATCACCAGCGGAGTAAAGGGTCATGACTTTCTACAACATCATTTTTTCTGATCTAACAGCAGCAGGACATGAAACACTGCATTAAGCAGAATTGTAAACATCTGTCTTAAAGCAGAAATGACATATTATGGAAGTTATGAAATGACACTTATGAAAGAAGAAAGACAGGAGATGACTAAGGAATACATTTATGTGGCTCTCTGTGGAATCACACCACTCAGTTCTGCTTTAATTTTAGTAGGCTCTGTCTCCTGAATTCTCTCAGTATACTAAATATTTATTGCTACAGAACTTTTTGGCAAATCTATACAATTTTTAGAAGAACTTTTGCAAGTACAATCTACAGACATCTGAAATTTATATAACTGTATTGAAGAAGCTGCTTCAATGTCTTTCAGTAAGAAAAAAGATGATTTCTGAGGTAATTGTACTGGATTGATGCCACTGTCATATTTTCTGGAAAAATCCCTTCACCAGGATTTCTTCTCCTGGGAACCTGAGAAGCCTCAGAGAAAAATGAAAACAATAATTATCTGTTAGTGCTTCTCCTGTGTTTTGCTGCTTTGGAACGTGGTTGGAGATTGTTTATGCAACATGGGAATTGTTTTGACTTAATGACCAAGCACCCTCAGGCTGTCTCGGGACTCTGGAAGAGGTCACTAGTGTTTAATTAGGATCTTGTTCAACCTTCTGTAAGTATCCTTTCTCTATTCTTTAGGATAGTTTCAGTATAGCAATCTTTAATAGAATATCATAAAATAATAAATTAGCCTTCTAAGAACATGGAGTCAGAGTCATCATTTCCTTCCTGCCACAGGGGACCCCAAAAATACCCCAGATGGATTCACGTGCTGAATGTATCTTCACCATGCCATATTCATTCAATATACAGAGCTGTAAGCACCTACACAATGTGCACTAGATAATACTTTCCTCTCACTTCCATCCTGACATGGTCTATCCACACCTAGGGAATACAACGGGATTTCCACAAGCACAAGATTTCCATATTAGGACATTCCAGCACTTTCCAAAATGTTCTTTTTCATTCACAAATCCTCTGCAACTGCTATCACCGGTGCTATGATGTTTGAAAAGGGAGAATCCTCTCAGCACAGGCTTTGTATTAGGAGGCAATGTGTTTGGCCCCATCTTTGGGATGGATGAGCTAAAAATGAGCTCACATCCTCTTCTCTCTTGAGAAGCAAATAATGGCAGCAATTTACCACAGTAAGCATGTGCGTACCAAAATCTTACCTTAAATCCATGGATCTTCAAAATGTCAGTAGTGGAAACTAGGTGTCATCCATGTCCCACTGTGTCAGGTGCAGGCAGCAACACATTCCAGCAGTGTGTAAAGCTGGCAGGATGGGAGATACCTTCAGCCCTGAAGGGGCCCAGCTGCATTAGCAGGGAAACTCTGTCCTCCATAAGGATCCTCCAGTAAATCCATAGAGAGTTCACTTAGTGAAAACACAGACATGGGACAGTTTGCATGGGCACCTAGGGGTATTCTTAATCTAGTGACACAGAATTCCAATTTCATCACCATTCATATTTAATGATTTCCTAAAAGTCATTTGACAAGACGAAGTGAAGTCAGGGGTAGGACCTAATTTACAGGATCCAACTGACTTTTTTTGAGCCATTAACAACACTATGTCTTCATGAATCATTGACCTATCCATGATACTGAACCTACATTTTATGCCTGAATCCCTTGTCTTGGGAAAAGGGTAAGAAAGCAGAATATTCTAATTTAAAATTAGCTATTTTTCCTTGCCTTGGAAAAGTCCTTCCCCCTATTTAAGCTCAGCACAGCAATATCAGTTAAGATACTTTGTATCAGGCTTCAAAGTATTAGGAAACAATAAAAAGAAGTACAGCTTAACTGAGTACAGCTTAAACTTCTTTGGTTTTTGAGAGTAAATAGCATGCATTTTCAAACTAAACATTTTCAGGAAAAAACCTCAAACCAAATACACTAAATAATATTTAGCAGAAAACTGAGGAAACTAAAGACTAGTATAAAAGGGAATTGGAGACAACATTTCTTAGTACTTATAAGCCAGCCTCATCTATTAAGGGACACACCTAGCCCCTAAGAACATCTGGCACACCAGGTGATCTGTCTGATCACCTTCTAATCAGCTCTGACATAAATATCAGCTTCTCATTAATCCTGCCATGAATATGGACTTGAGTGAAAATCCCAAAGTTGAGGAAGTGTTTCAGCGAGCTTGGGGTCATGCCTGAAAGTGGGAACAGTTGCATCTTGAGAAACAAACATTTTCTTGGTAATTTTTAGATGTATTTTATATGATGTGATAATCCAAAGTTCTTTAAAATTATTCCCACAAAACCTTTCCTGTTGATGTCTTGATTCACTACCTATGCTCAGCAAAGAAAAAAGGTAATTTGTTGATCATTACTTCAGACAATATATCATTAAACAACAGAGGCTGTACTATGTAACACTGAAATTAGACAGATCACCATTCTGAATTATATTAAAAAGGGCAAAGCCCCAATCATTCAAAGAAAATGTGTTGCTTTCCATTCTGAGTTTCTGCCCCAACACACTGTAACATTTGGCAAAGATAAACCTCCAAAGTTTGGCAGTGAGCTGTGCAGACATGAAAGCAGATGCTTCCATTTTCAGAAAAATGCATTCCTAGTATTTTCCTCTATCTTTTAGTGTACCAGGAAGGGTCAGACAAGTCCTTTCCTCTCTAACCAGACTCTTAGTCTTTATTGTTATCTCCCAGCATCCTGCTTTTTGTGCTCATTCCAAATGTCACCTATTATTGATAATATTCTCTGAACAGCTGCATTGATACAAAAGCTACAAAAAGAAATTGGGCTCCATGTACTGGAGCTATTTACTGCAGTTTAATGTAAAAAAACCCAACTCTGTAATCACTGAAGGACTTACATTTTTTTCCTGTATTTTTTTTTCTGCAAAAAGCAAAATTCAGACTGCTTGATACCAACATTTCCTCTAAACCTATTGTCATAAATTAGATCCTCATCTCTTCAGTTCATGTTACTGAATTGATGTCAGTATGTCAGACTTTATATGTCAGAAGCTCAGTCATGAGTCCATCTAGTTTGTAATGCTTGGCATATTGAATTAGCAGCTCTAAATCAGTATCTTCCCCTTTTTTGACATACTTTCACCTTCCCAAAGCAGAGAAATGACACAATATATTTCACTCTACTCTTGTTTTGACTTTCCTTTGATCACCTTTGGCAAGTATTGCCCAGATCAAAAAAACTTTCATTTTTGGTGACATTTCCAAAATAAAAATACAGTGTTGCAGCCAGCCTACTTGATTAGCTTCAGCATATCTAGTGTAAATATCCACATTGCATTTTGCATATAGCACTATGTGTAATTTTACTGCAAACAATGTAATAAAGACACATCATTAATTAGAAGAACGAGCTTTTTATATCAGTGACAAATGTCTTCAACTCCCTACAAACACAGAAGGAGAGGCTGGATTGGAAGAGCATTGCACCTCAGAGACCACGTGTTCGTCATCTGACAGACATAAAGGTCAGTAGAGACAGATCACATTGGGTGAAGACAAGATGGGTTTTAAAATAGAAAACAAATATTGCCATGACAAGCTGCAATTTCAGCATTTGTGACATTGGGGATGGGAGCCACCTCTTAGTCAAAGCAGACTGCTGAACATTCCCATTCTTTTATCCACCAACAATGGCCCATTTATTCAGCTCCTCATGATGCCCATTAAAAGGAGTCTAGATTTTCCCTTGACACTGCAGCACTTTTTCTCCTGCCTATGAATCTCCAAGCCAAAGCCATGTGGGAAGCACAGCAAGATCTAATGGCAGAGAACAGAGCAGCCAGGATCTGCACAGCAGGGCTGAGGAACTACTCTTCCTGCATTAGGGAGCCAGGAAAAGACTTTGCTTTCAAGGGCTGAGCTTGAATGCCGTGTAGCAATGTATTTAAAATCTTCTCTGAAGAAGTTGAAAAGGAACTGCATGATTTTACATCCATTCTTGAAGGGTTATCACAGTTTAAGTTATTAACCACGCAGAGCAGATTGTGGTAAACAGCAAAGTAAGCAAAATGCTGCCATGCTCTCACTTGCCATGTTAGTCTGCTCTGTCTTTTAAGCACAGGAGAGTGGTTTGCTGTCACAGACATCTTTTATGAAAAATCCTTTTGCCAGGATTTTTTCTCCTGAGAAGCTGAGAGGCCTCAGAAACAACATGGAAGCAATGATGATCTGCTGCTGTGGAATGCAACAGGTGCATCTGTGATTGGTCCATGGCAATTGTTTCTACTTGAGGACCAATCACAGTCCAGCTGTGTTGGGACTCTGGCCAGTCACAAGATTTTAGTATCATTCAATTCCTTTCTTTGCTAGCCTGCCAATGAAATCCTTTCTTCTATTCTTTTAGTATAGCTGTTGTATATCATTTTCCTGTAATATAATATGTATCATCAAATAATTAATCAGCTTTCTGAAACATGAGTCAAGATTCTCATCTCTTCCCTCCTCCTGGGACCCCTGTGAGCACCACCACAGTTTGCAGGCAGAAACTTTCTAAAAGTCTTTCCTTCCTTACTTTATATTTGCAAAACATCGTCACTATGTGATGACTCAAAATTGTATTTAACTCAGTATTTTTTCAAATGGTATTAATAAAATCTGTTTGACTGTGTTTTCTCTAGATTAAGAGCAGTCTATATACATTGGCAAGGTATTTTTAGGACTGGAAACATGCTTTATGAAAAACAGAGGCTTGTTGTTAGTTATTTTGCTGAATAGAATACAGGCTTATTAATTATAAGAGCAATTATTCTGATTTTGATTCAACCTCACAGGACCTTTCTACTAAAAATAGAACCAAAACTATCTGGTGAGTAAGAGAAATAATTCTTCACTTCTACCTCAACTCAAAGCCACTAAAATATTCTGAGGCCTATGAAAGTGCATAAAGAATGCTTATATTCCTCCTTGAGATTAGCAGAATGCAAAATAATTTGTTGGGTGTGGTAACTGATCTGTAAAATTCTATCAGAATTAACTAGTTGTACTTTCTTGAGATACCTTCTTGATTACAAACCAAGATAGCAAAACACTACATATGCTGATGGATTGGAAAAACTGAATAAAGTTTATGAACCTGGAGAACTATCTTGAATACTTGAAAAACCTCATTGGTTAAGACAGAACTGTTGCATACCCCAAAATAAAGAAAAAGATAAATCTTAGAAAGACCAGGAAAACTACAAGAGAAGCAGCCATATAGTCTATCCTTTGAGGACTGCATCAGTATGAGCTATGTGTGATATAAGCTGCACTCACTGTGTGCCCCAGGCAGCAGCTGGCACAGCTCACCAGCCCCAGTGAGTACATCCCTGTCGGGACCGAGGACATTGCTCTGGCTGCCCTGGAGGACTCCAGACCCTGCCAGGGGCTCAGGGACCTTGGCACGGAGTCACAGACACCTGTGCCTTTGATTTTAGCCCATGGAAACAATTCCCAACCTTGTGTGAGGAGTTACAAGCCACACGAGTTTGAATAGAATGATAGTGAGTTTGTCTCAGGGTGAAAAAGTAGAATTTCAGGGTTTTTAGAATGGGGAGGCAAAATGGAGCAATCTGGGCGTGTCCTGTCCTTCTTCTTGTCCTCCATCTTCTGCTGTGATGGTGACACTTCTGGATTGCTTTAGAGTAGAGACAGACTGTCTAACAGAGGTGATGGGTATTGGAAAATTATTGTAAATAAAGTGCATGTAGTTCTTAGGATAAAAAGCTAACACCACCCCAAGGTGGTCAGTGTGCCATGAACCGACCTGCTGGACAGGTCTCAGCAGGTCAGAGAAGGAATGCAACAGATAAGAGAAAATAAACAACCTTGAAAAGCAGAACCCACGAATCTCAACTTCTTCAGTCGCAGAGCTGGGAAAGAAGAGACTTTCTAACACCCTGGGGGCATCTCAGCCACACAAACCCAAGACACATGGACATCACAAGTGATGACAAAACTAGGCTCAAACCAAACCCAAACTGTCAGACTAAAAGGAGGCCAGGGGAAGTGATTCATTTGTCTGTCTGGTTTTTTAGATGACTATGCACCAGGTCCATCATTCCTGTGTAGGGCCTTGAATTAAACACTGACATTTTAATGCAGAGAGCTTTGAACTAGATCATATTTAAGGTCCCTTCCAACCCAAACCATTCCATGTATCTAAGAAATACAACCACATGAAGAAAGCCCATGTACACATAGATGTGAGTGATGCCTCATCTGAAAAGGCTCGGGGAGGTAAATGATGCAGAACAGCCCAGCTGCTGCTGACTGGCTCTGTCATTGGAAAAGGCTTACACAAAAAGCAAAAGACCAAGCATGTCAACTATGCTCTTTAGCTGCAGCTTCTGGGGTGACATGAAAATAGTAAAATTAGCTAGTAAGGAATGGGAAAGAACCATAAGCAAACAAAAAAACAAACAAAACCCTAAAGCAGTGCAAAACAAAAATCTTCAATATTGATCTGAATAATTGTTGTACAGTCAGGTAGCTTAGCTGAAAATAGTTAACTGAATTTCAGTGGTTTAAGGCTAAGCAAGTGTTGGACAACAGGTCTTACTGGAGTTGTGTTTTTCAAAAGTATAGAAAATCCAAAGTCACACCCAAAAAGTTGTAACCATTCTCAGAGATGCTTGAAATACATGCATTCTAGTTCATCTTCTCTCTCCCTCCGCTCCCTAGTCCTTCAATTTCCAGTATTTAAACCCCAAATTACCAACAAGGTGCCTCTGGGCAGGTCATGCCTCAGCAGCATTCAGCAGCTCAGCTTCAGCTCCCAGACTCCCAGAATGAGAGCTGGCATCTTGCATGACAATGAGCTTGTGCAAGATCCAAGCTTGGCTTCTTAATGAGTGCAGCTTCAATACTTGCACATCTCTTTTCAAAGAGATGCTCCTGTCCTGACTTTTTTTTTTTTATTTCTGGCTCATGAAAGAAAAAGCACAGAGATTTTAATCCCCTCTTCCAAAGTTTTTCCATCTTGCACAAAACAAAAACATCATTGAAGACAATTAGTCTAACAGAATACACACAAAAACCTGTGGATTCATTTTTCTTTTTTTTTTATTCAACCAAATTACCTATTTCAATAGATACATTTCAACACCTATTAGATTTTTTTTTTTACTTGAAATTAATCATTAATAGGTTTGGACAAGAAAGAAAATTTGACTGCCAGTAGACTTCACATTAATACTTCTTTGGAAAAGAAGGGATATAAAATGCAATTTATCCAGTCCAATTATATCAAATTGAATATAAGTCTGTCAGTCATAAGCAGACAATCTAAGTAATGCATCTAGCCAGGAAATTTCATAACTTTCATGTTTCTATACTTTTCAGAACTATTGTAAAGATCTGGGTCTAGGTCACAGCAGTTGTAGTTCTCATGAATGTTTCTTTAAGCTACAGCTGACTATGCATATTATTTTAAAGTGCTCTATTTCTAGCTGCAAAGTATATTTCAAGAGCAGCCAGATCTAAAACACAAAAGCAAGCCCTTTCCTGGGCTGTATTTACAGACTGAATAAAAATGCTGAACCACACCCCCATTTTCCTTACAATTTCCCCACCAACACATTTAATGGGATTTTTGACTGAAGAGTTGATTTCATTCCCTACCTGTTTCTGCAGAACTTATTCACCAAATGGATGAGCTGAACGACGAGCTGCTAAAGAAGATCACAAACAATACAATTCAGTCTCCCCACAGGAATTTCAAAGTGGAAAAGCCTCAGCAAGTTTTTGTGCCCCTCACCTTTGAATCCAGCACTGAAGAAGTCAAAGCCTGCCTAGAGGCCAAGTCATTCAGCAAAGAGTAAGATTTGCTCTGTTGCCACATCAAACGCTCGTCCTTCCCTGCAGAAGGAGCTGGGGAGGCTGCTGGCACCATCTCACCTGGCACAAGTCACTGGGATTTACCTACAGAGCCTGTGGTGTAAATTAGATTTCAACCCTATTAAACCCAGGCTCTAGAACCAGGATGTTCAAAGCCCAAACTCACTCCTTTTCTTTCTTATAAACATTTTCTTGGAGAAAAACAATCCACAAATCAAACCCACGGCCTGAGATGCCACTGGAATCACAGCTGCCAGCCTGGCACAGCCCCAGGGCCCCGTGATACGACCCCAGTGCAGCTCCCAGCCTCCCATCTCCCACTCCTCACCTCTGGCACGAGGCCACTGCAGCACAACCATCATCCCCCACTTTGTGTCTCCCCAGGACCGTGGAACACCTGGGCATCCTCACCGGAGCTCAGCTCTTCTCCCTCAACAGAGAGGAGCTGAAGAAGGTGTGTGGTGATGAGGGGAACAGTGTACAGCAAGATCACGGTGGAGAAAAACCAGCTGGAGGTGAGTGTTTTTCTGGATAATTCCTGCTGGAATGGGGGGCTGTACCAGCAGTGTCAGATAGCTCATTAAACAGGCATTTTAAGAAACACAACTGGGGGAAAAAAAATGCAACCAAACCTACACAAGCAATAAAAGACACGTAAAAATTCTGAAGTGCCTTTTAAGCTAAAAGGCCCCAAATCCACAAGATCCCCATTTCTACTAATTCATCTGCTTTTTACTGATATCACCCATCCCTTTGAAACTAGCTCTACTCCCAGAGCATTCACTGAATACTGTAATTTAACTACAGCTTGAAGTTCAACTCCAAACTTCCTGTTTTGTTTCCATTCCAGAAAAGCAGAGGGGAGTCAGAGCTCCAAGAAATCATGAAGCGCTGCCAGGAAAGGATTGATTCTGCTCATTAAAGTCTCTCTGCTTTATTTCAGCTCTTAGCCCTAAGTAGTGCAGAAAAAAGGGAACGAAAGCAATGATTCCCAGCCCAGGCCAGAGGCAGCAGAGCTCCCCTTGGGCTCCAGCTGCCATCAGAGTGACAATTCCTCAAACACTGTTGGGAAGGGTTGACAATAAGACCATATCCCACTGGGAAAGGTGTTTTAATTTTGCATGAAGTATTTTTTTTATAACTATATATTTTATACTGAAATTTTCCGTGCACGCGACCAGAGCAGGATTCCCTCGGGGCTGGACGTACAACAAGGGCTGGATTCAAACAAAGACCCCCAGAGCTTTTCTCCAAGGGCTGTCCCTGCTCCCAGCCCTCGCTGGCAGAGCAGGCCTGGCACACAGCTCAGGAGGGGCCAGCTCAGGGCCTGGAGCCTGCACCACGGGAATGAGGCTGCAGGAACAACCCTGCAGTGCTTTGGGTTGAAGGAAAGGACATTAAAGCTCATCCTGTCCCACCGCCATCATGGGCAGGGACGCCTTTCCCAAGCCCAAGTGGTTCAAATCCTGTCCAGCCTGGCCTTGGACACTTGCAGGGATGGGGAGTAAGGACCCCTCTGGGCAGCCTAAGGCAGCCCCATTTCCATTTCCTCCTCAGTGCAGGTGTCCCCTGCAGCCCATGAGCACAGCCCGGTGACAACTCCCTGTCCCCCCTGTGCCCCCTCACTGGACAAGGCTGGAATGGCAACACACATTCCCAAAGTCTGGCTCTTCCTTAAATCCACAGACCAGTTGGTGCTGTCTCTGAAATGAGCTCTCAGTACCTAGAAAGGAGCAGGAGTGACAAACAAAGGGATCTGAACGTGGACATAGGTGAGCTCCACCTGCCCACTGCTGCTGATGCACAGGCCTGGGCTCAGGGCAGCTGTGCAGCCCTTCCCTGGGCCGCTGATCCTGCCCTGCAATGTTGTGGGGCTGCCAAACTCGGCCTCAAACCAGGAGAAGATAAACCCTGACCATTTGTTCCCGTCCCAGGCACACCCACAGCCCTTCCCAGGGTGTTGGTCACTCGTCCCCACCTTCACGTTTTCACTGTAGAAAGTCAGCTGAAATGATTCCCAAATAGCTGAAACCCCAAAGCACACTGGGAAGGGCAGGTTTAACTCCAAATAAATGGGCACAAGGAAAAAAAACCATCTAATTTAGCACAGGATGTTGCTCTTGACTTCCTGTTTTTCTTCATAAGGTTATGTGTAGTTGTTCTAGTATTTCTAGAGTCCCATATTGCTGTTATTAGATTTCTAAAGTCCATACCTCTTGGGTGTATTCTCATGGCTGCAGATCTTCACTGACTCCTTCTTCTGCATGCTGTTCTCTCTCAGGTCAGGGCTCCTCCAAGGCTCTCCCTGACAGGCTTACTCGCCCTCTTTTATCCCAGTCATCTTCATTGGTTACAGCTGCAGCCCAATTAAGGACATTGCAGCTGCAGCCCATCAAGGGCAACCGGGACCTCTGGGGCAAAGCCTCTATACAGATATTGAAATACATTTCCTCTACTGTATTTCCCCCTTTTCTTTTACACAAGTTAACAGTTGTACAGATGTTCAATTACAATACACACATTTCTCCATGACTCACAGGCCATGTTCAATACCCACATTTTTCCATGACTCACAGGCCATGTTCAACACACATAGCTCCGTGCTCAAAGGCCATACTCTTTCACAGCTCCCTGACCCAAAGGCTATGTTCCATCACAGCTCTCGGCTGTCTAATGTTCTGCTAACTATCACGTGGGGATCACCACTCATAGTCGTTCTAGTATTTCTAGAGTCTTATAGTGTTGTTATTAGATTTCCAAAGTCCATACCTCCTCAGAGTGTTCACATGACTGTAGATCTTCACTGACTCCTTCTTCTGCACACTGCTCTCTCTCAGGTCAGGGCTCCTCCAAGGCTCTCCCTGACTGGCTTACTCGCCCTCTTTTATCCCGGTCATCTTCATTGGTTACAGCTGCAGCCCAATTAAGGACATTGCAGCTGCAGCCCATCGAGGGCAACTGGGACCTCCGGGGCAAAGCCTCTATACACATATTCAAATACATTTCCTCTACTATGGTTATGTGCATTGATATATAACAATCTGTAAATAGGGACTGAGGAAAATCTCTCTCTCTAGAGGCAGAATTAGTGCTTATGCTCCCAAAATTTACTCAGAATTTCAAAACTCAAGCAAGCAGCGTAGTTCCTGTCCACAGCAAGTTTGGCACATTGCATTTCTATCTCTGTTTAACTGACAGACCAACCTGATTGCAAAGCAGTGAAGCAAACACAGCTCCAGAGCTGCCCACAGCCCAGGGACAGTTGGCTTTTCTCTCTCAGCACTGCTCAGTCCTTGCCCAAATTTGTCTCTGTCCTTGCCCATCTAATGGAAAAAGCTTTAACACAGCATCGGGGAACTCGTGTCTCCATCTGAGAGCACCAATGCACCTCAGTTTTGGCTTAATTCCTGACTGTCTCCCATGGATAATCTGTTTTCTTCATCTGAAAGAGGATGCTGCTGGCACCAGCAGAATTAGGGTGCAGGCAGGGGGGATCCTGGGTTTAGTCACAGCCCTGCTGGGATCTGAGAAGGGCACTCACCTTGTCAGGGAGGGATGAAGAGGACAATCCTCCTGAGAAGCCCTGGCTCTGGAAGAGGGGGAAGGGAAGCAGGATGGCAAGCACAGGAGGTGAAGGAGTTTCTAAAATGAAAATCAAACCAAATGTTGAGCTAGGAAACACCCCATCTCCTAGTCCTGGGCTGTAGAGGAAAGCAAATCACAGGGAATTACAGTTATCTGGGATTTTAACAGGAGTGTACACGACAGCTCTGTAAAGCTGGGAGCCACAGGAGCACTTCCCAAAACAAATATCTCAGCAGACCTCACTGCAGAGGTCACTTGGACAAATTTCCATGCGACTGAGCTGTGCATCTGTTCTGTTTGTACTGCCTGCAGACACTGCTATAAAGTACTGTACATTGATGTAACTGAGCGAAGGAGACAATGATTGAACCATGCACTGTACAAGAGTTATTAAAATAGTTAAGTTATACTTATCAATCCATGTCTGTCTCTTTCACTGGGTTTCATAAATCCATGTCTGTCTCTTTCACTGGGTTCTCATAATGGTTTGTCACTGACAGTCTGAGAAACTCAGCAAAAGGTCTGAAACCACACATTTCCTTTTGGGTTTGGGGACTGACATTCAACAGGAAGGGTGTTATGGCCTGAATAGCTGTGTTTTAAAAACAGAGGTGAAAATCTCACACATCATAAGAATTAAGTCCCAGAAAAGCTGCAAGCTGAACTCCTTTCCTTGTCTGGTCTAGTGGAAGATGTTCCACCCATGGCAGGGGGTGGAACTGGATGGTCTTTCAAGTCCCTTCCAGCTCAAAGCAGTCTGGGAATCCGTGATTCCATGACTCACAAGGGAGGCTCTCCTATTCCATGGCAAAGAAACCAGAGACAGTACGAACCTGTTTCAATTCCAACAGCACTTAAACCTAAAGCTTCTTTGCATTATTCTTTCTTGGGCTGGGCAAAGCACGACAAGGTTGTACAAAAGCACATTCTAACCTATCAGGAAGGGGAACTTCTGTGGCAGCTGTCCCAAGTGGAACAATACAGAAAGAGGGAACAGCATAACACCATGACACAACCAAGCAACAGATTCTCCGACATTTCCAGCCATCCTCTGTCTCAGGTGAAAAATCACAATAACAAGATCACCTCCTCTACAGCCTAAATAGAGTTTAGGCAAATCAAGAGCCCAAAACACCTGCCCTGCTGGGTCGGGGGCTCTCTGGCAGCTGGAGCTGTGCCCGACAAGCCATTTCGAACCTTGCCACGACGGCAGGGGAGGGAGCACAGCGCGCTGAGCTCCTGCAGCGAGGCAGCACCGGCGCGGCTCCGAGCCCTCCCTCACGGCCGCCTCCCCTCAGGGCCCGCCCGCCGCCACCTTGCGGCAGCGGCGGCGCGGGGGACGGGTGCCTCTGGGGGCGGGCGCCTTGGGGGCAGCTCGGGCCGTGGGGAAGTCCCCCGGGTGGTTCTGGGGACCGGAGATGCCGGTGCCGGGAGGTCCCGGGGCCGGCAGAGCTCCGGACGCGCTCTGCTGGGGAGAATGGCGGCGTCAGGGTGGCCAAGGCGACCGCCCGGCCCGACCCCCAGGCCCACGAGCCAGCCAATCAGAATCGTTCTCCCTCCCGCCGCCCCGCCCCGGCTCCTCCCGGCCGCGTCCGTCTCGTGTCCGCGCTCCTGATTGGTCGCTGCCGCCCAGCCGGGCTGGGATTGGCGCGGGAGCGCGCGCAGGCCGGTCCCCTCCGGGCACGCGCCGTCCTTTATAGGCACGCGAGTCCCCGCAGCCGCGGACACGTCGGTGTCCCTCGTGAAGCGGCAGAAGATGGAGTCAGCGCTGGACCAGCTCAAGCACCACACCACGGTGGTGGCCGACACCAGTGGCCGACACCGATTTCAACGGTGAGAGGCGGCGCGAGATGATCCCGTCACCGCATCTTGTCCTTAGCCCCCTCTCCCGCCCCCTTCACGGAGAGTGGGCGCGCCCGGCCGAAGGGGCGCGCGCTGGGGGGAGCGAACCACCATGCGGCCGGAGGGGGGCGGCGAGAGGCGCTCGGTGGCGGCGCCTTGGTCACCCGGCAGTCCGCTTCCTTCTCTAGGCTTGCTGAGCCTCTCGAGCATCCTCTTAACTGCTTTGGCACTAAGTTCTTTTAACGAGTTACATTTCATCATCACGTGCTATGGTCATAGGGCTTCCTTTCCTTTGGCATCATCAGCCTCTGGCTCATCTTGTGCTAGGAATGTTGGGTCCCTAAGGGGAAAGTGCCAGGCAGTTGCCACTTCTCTCTGCGTTTTGTCATCTGTGTCTATGCTATGTTGTCGGTGTCTGTGTTATGTAGTCTGTGTCCATTGTCTTCCACATCATAGGCCTTTGTTACGTCTCGATGCTTTATCGGCACTATTCCGTGCCATATCGCCCGTATTCTACTCACGTTCCTTTCCGGCTATCCCTTATTCCGGCATCTTTACATTTTTACTCTTTGAGACAGGAATGTCTCAAAGGGACAAGATGTTCTCATCCGTCTTCCTTTTCACTGCCAGCTTTGGTAGTGCCTTTTTTTCCATGCCATTCTCTTGGACTTCTAGAGGGAGCATCTTACACCCTCCTCACATGACTGCAGTAGTTCTATAGGTTCCATCTTCTCAAAGGGTATAGTGCTCAAGAATTCATCTTCCCGAGAGTTATCTCAAGTCCTGGCTTATATTGGATGTACTTACATTGTGTGTACCTATGCTGGTTTATACTGTATGTACTTACACTCTATGTACACTCGCACTGGATGCATCGGCTTATATGTCACATTAGGTAGAACAGTTATAAAAACTTTACTGTTCATCTGTCTTTTATGGGATTTTGGGTAGAAAATGTATTGGTCCAGAGCAGGGACAAGTCCTAGCTGTCAGGTAGCCACTCGTTGACCACTTCCTGTCGTCTCACAGGTCCCCGAGGACTTCCCCAGAATTTCCCCAGAATCTACCATTTGACATCAAGAAGTAACAGCCAGGAGATGTGTCGAAGCACGTTCTTCAGCGTTTCAAGTAAGGGCTGCAGTGAACGTGTAAATGGGAAAATGGGAAGAGTGTGTGAGCGTGTGTGAGAGCGTGTGCCTGTGTCTGTGTCCGCTGTCTCTGCGTGTGGGAGCGCATGCTGACTGGATTTAACCTTGTGTCTGTGACTTTTGCTTTTCAGGTTTTTCAACTCATTTTCAAATTTAGAATAAAAAATCCCCTGCTGGGGTGTTTCCCGCCCTCCCCCCCGGCTGGGTTTTTTCCCTCGGTCCCGGTCTGTCGGCGAGGTGACATTCATCATTCATCGCCAGAGTTTTGGTGTGGACTGTCCAGGGACCGGGGTTTTGGTCAGCAGGAGGATTTTTTGGAGGCTCCCGAGAACCACGTTTCCAAGGACCAGTGATTGCTGGGGTGTAATTTAGCAGTTGTGATGAGAGTGATGGTGAGTTTGTGTGTAATGTGAGGGGGGTGCTAATGGTAGATGAGTGTTGTTTTTTGTGTGCTTTTGTTGTTTTGGGTTTCCTGTAACAATAAATCCACATGTAATGAAAACAGAAAAAGGTTGTCATCTTGTGTTAATATGTGTGTTGTGTTGTATTGCTCTGTATTGCAGGGTGAGCACAGGATGGACTCTCTCCTCCTTGCTGTGGCACCTGGGCTGGCAGGGATGACACAGTGACCTCTGCCAGCCCATGCTGCCTGTGCCATCACCTGGCACTGACGTGCTTGATGGAAATCATTTCGCTGGGATTTTTCTCCTGAGAAGCCTCAGAACAGAAATGGAACCAGTAACAATCTGCTGGCTGTGGAGTGTGGGCTGGAGATGGTTTAGCAACAGGGCCGTCTTGGATTGGTCTCCTGTGCATTGTTTCTACTTGATGTCCAATCATGGTCCAGCTGTGTCGGGGCTGTGAGCAGTCCCAGGTTTTTATTATTCATTCCTCACCAGCTTTCTGATGTCTCCTTGCTCTTTTAGTATAGTTCTAATATCTCATTTTCTTTTACTATAATAGAGACCATAAAATAATAAATCAACCTTCTGATAGGTGGAGTCAAGATTCTCGTCTCTTCCATCGTCCTGGGGACCCTCAAACACCACCACAATCACCAGCTGGAGCGGTTTTGGGCAGCACCAAATAAAAATAATTCAGTTTTTCTATTTTTAAAGCGTATTATTTTATTTTATTTTTTAAAGTTAAGTTATTTTTTAATAAAAAATCAATGAAAACTGTAAAAATACCATAATAAAAAATAATAAAATAAATAAATAATTTTTAAAAAACAACAAAAAACCCCAAACGGTGAAGTGCTGTAAAAGTAAATGCTGTAATGTGAGATTGTAATGTGTAATGTGAGACTGTAATCTGTAATGTAACTGCCGTAAAGCGCAACTGCCGTAAAAAAACCTGCCTATTTCAGGTAGTTATTTATGCAGTAGAGAATGGCAAATTGCACTGTTTTGGTGGTTTTTACCTCTTGATTTGGCACTTGTGCCAAGATCTTTGGTAGCTTCTGCTGCAGGAGGCCTGCCATGAAGTAGGCACAGAAATCCATGAAAAGAATTGGTTGTTGCTAAAAAGATAAATGGTCAGAGTGAGAGGAAGGGGTGCTGCCTTTGACACCTGTGCTGGCAGCACTTTTGATAGCTGGTGTCTGAGGAAGGCTTGAAGTGCAGGACTGCTGAGACTGGGGTACCTCAGCAAAAGAGAGATTCATGGCAAAGATTTTGGGAGTCTGCCAATCTGACATTTTGCCTTTTAGGGGAGCTGTACCTCTGCCATGGACTCCTGAGCTGCAGATTCCCCCTTCCTGACAAGATAATTTTTCCTACAGACTTTATGCAAGGGCCTATAGTGACTGAACCAGTGCCAATGGCTTTGAAATGAAAGGTGGTGGATATAGCTTTGATATTTGGAAGAATTCTTTACTCAGAGGGTGCTGAGGCACTGGACCAGGCTGCCTGGAGAAGCTGTGGCTGCCCCTGGATCCCTGGAAGTGTCCAAGGCCAGGCTGGATGGGGCTCTGAGCAGCCTGGGATGGTGGAAGGCGTCCCTGCCCGTGGCAGGGGGATTGCAACAAAACTCTTCCAATTCAAACCCTCTAGGATTGTAATTAAGGTGGTACAGGCAGAAAAATGCTCATTTCAGGTGATTTGGGAGCAGCCAGACAGTTTTCTACCAATGCACAGAAACCAGGCACAGGCAGGGCAGGAGGAAGTTGTGGAAGGGAAGGACTGAGCTGCTGTTAGGTGTGTAAGCCAGAATTATTCCAAGATAGTTTCTATAATCACAAAGCTGTCTTCAAATGCAGTCAACAAAGCCAAATGTTAACACATTACCATGCATTTCTGATCTGGGGCGTGCTGTATCTTTCAGGAAAAAGCATAACTGTGTCAATTTTCAGTAAGTGTTTCTTGATGAGGCTAAACCTGAGTGGTTTTTCTTTCCCTAAATCATCTTGTCCAGGACAGGACATTGCTAAACATGTATAGAGGTGTGTATATTTTGTTTGTTAACAGAGTCATTGTGTGACTGATCTGCATTTTTCTTGATTTTTACTTCATAGGATGTAGCTGTAATGAGAATTGTTATGAAGAGTAGCACTGATATTTGCTGCCCTCTAGCGCTTGTTGAATTGCCAGATGACGGGAGGAGAAATTTTCTGCATTCTCCTATTTCAGTGTCTGAAGCCAGACCAATTTTTGAGACAGGAAGCTCAAGCTGTTTTTAGAAAGAGGGCACAGTGTACAGAGGAGTTCCACTATTTTGTTGAAATCAGAATGACAGCATTTAAAATCTTGTGTAGGTAAAAATTCCTGTGTGTTTTGGGTTAGAGGGTGCAGTGATGCTGGTAGGTTGACAGTCAGACTTGATCTTCAAGGACTTCTCCAACCTCGGTGATTCTAAAATTCAGTGTTCTGGAGTAAGGCCTTTGAGCTCAAGCCCTGAATTAAGCCTGAGGGTTAAAAGCTGGAGCTAAGCAAAGCTCATGCATGTTCTGTTTTGTACTTGATCAGGATTCCAAAGGGAGCAAATGATACAGCACAAGGGAACAAGATAATTTTTGAAGCTGAGGATGTTGAAATTGGTTCCATTTTCTCTTCCAGTTACACAAGTGTTGGTGAATAACTTGGTGCTTTGAAAGGGTGGGAGAGGAGGCAGATGAAGAGAGATTTTTTGAAAAATCAGGATCATCCTTTGTGTCATAGGAGTGGGCAGATGTCAGAGCTGAAAGATTTCTGTCCTGATCATATTAAATTATTGGACTTTTCATTACCATTTAATACTTTAGAAGAAAGACTTTGCAGCAACTGTTCTTTTTTTTCTGCCTGCAGAGTTACGTTTCTGCAAAATTCCATTTTGCAGTGTTGTGATGAGAGCATTATGGATGCTGCCAACAGCAGAGAGAGCACAGGAGGACGGTGAAACAGTGTATTGGTACAAGCTAAATTCACCTGGGGTCAGCCCTGTGCCTTGTTGTCTGAACCACTCTCAGTTCCCTGTGTTCATCTTCTCTCTTGTGGTTGTAACAAACAGAGAAGAAGAAAAACCTGAATGTTCTTGATGGATGATAATAAAAAAACCCCAAACAACATAAATAGAAGTATCCCTGCTGACAGTTACAAACATCCACTTTACTGACTTCCATGGATTTTAAACAAGGTCCTGCCAGGGCAGTGTCCCTTTGTGGGGCCAGGAAGAAGTGGTGATGCAGGTTTTTCATCTGCCCCTTTCCCTCTCAGTGTGGGTGCTCTCTGCTGGTGCTCAGTGAGCTGGGCAGAGGGAGGGCTGGGCTCTGGCCACCAGGGTTTCTGGCACAAGGGGGCCTGCAGGAAATAGCACAGGGGATGGGATCCCCTGCCAAAATCAGCTGCTCTAACAGTTCCTCCTCTGGCCATTCTGTCCTGTCTGTGTACAGGAGTTTCCTTTATTTTCGTGTTGGACATTTATTTTCTCTGTGGTCTGGCTGCCACATCTCACTTTGTTGTCAAAACTGAGTTTTTTTTCCAAAAAACTGCCTATTTCAGGTAGTTATTTATGCAGTAGAGAACGGCAAATTGCACGGTTTTGGTGGTTTTTACCTCTTGATTTGGCACTTGTGCCAAGATCTTTGGTAGCTTCTGCTGCAGGAGGCCTGTGAGGATGGGTGTACGAGTGTGTCTGTACTCCTAGGAGGATGAGAGAGAAAATACTGTGCATAGTTCTTGTAAGGCTCCTCTCTGTACTCCAATGAAACTCTTTAATTAAGTAAAGGTCTGTTCATGAAGAAAATCTGGCCTGGGCTGCTGCCAGCTGGAGAAAAACTCTCAGCTCCAAGGGGATCAGGATTTTCCTCCCCTGGTTTTTCCTTTCCTGGTGTCACAGTTGCAGAGCCTGTTAAAAACCATTCCCAGGAAATATCTCTATTAATTCCTGGGAAAACCTGAATATACTTACTTTGGAGTGAAGGTGGCATGTCTGCAGTTTGGTTTTGTCTTGCATCTCAGATATTTAGGCTGGATTGGGGATAGCATTTGTACTTTTGCACAGCATTGATGGTTTGCACTGAGTTTTAGCTCAGCTCATAGCAGCAACAGCTACTGAACATCCTGAGTGCCTGTACATGTAATTTGGATAATTCTACAGGGGGCTGTTACCCAGCAAAGCTGCCAAAGCTTTGCTGCCTGAAGTTACAGTTTATTGACATTTCATGGGGCCTTTGCCTTCACAAAAATCACTATTTCTTGTCAGTAAGGCTACTGGTAGCAATAATGCCCTGCATATATGGATCTAAATGAAGGGCTCTGATATCTTTGTCAGCAGCAACATGATCTGTGTGTTTGGTTAGTAGTTATAGAAGTTATTTGTGGTCCTATTTGTGGGACTACAAGTGCTCAGTTTGTACAGGGATGATCAGAGTGTAACTGATTGACATTTTTATTATTATTATGAGAGTTAAGGGCTGGATGCAGATCTGAGCAGGCTGATGACACCTCTGTAAGAAACTTCTTGTTGAATTTGTGTTGCCAGTATATTTTAAATAAAAATTTGTGACCTGCTACTTTCACGTCAGCCTGAGTAACTCCGTGTTTAAAGAGGTTTAGAACAGAAAATCCACTCAGGCCCCTTCCTTTTTGAGGTGGAAACGTGGTAGGAGATAGAGGGAATGTCTGCAGCTATTGAAACTGCCTGCTTAATTGGTTTTCATCATATAAGCTAATGAAGTTCAACTGTGACCTTTTTTAAGCTTATTCCAAATGTAAAGGAGTTTCTGGCATCTGAAGCAAGTCCATGAAGTTGTAAAATCTGGCCCTGTAAGTGGAGATCTGACCTACAAATGCAGGAGCAGTAGGCCCATATAAAATGAGATTCTGAGCTGTTTAGCTCCAAATGCAGGAGCAGTATGCCCCATGTAAAATGAGATTCTGAGCTGTTTAGCTCCAAATGCAGGAGCAGTAGGCCCATGTAAAATGAGATTCTGAGCTGTTTAGCTCCAAATGCAGGAGCAGTATGCCCCATGTAAAATGAGATTCTGAGCTCTTTGCTCCAGGCCATGTGCAGGTTCACAGGGTCAGGCATGGCCACAGCCTCTCCTGTTGTTTTTGGGCTCTCGTGTGTTATGGTTGCTTGATCATGTGGATTTTGGTTTCAGTTCTTTTTCCATGGCTTTGGCTTTTGAGAACAGACCCATTTCAAGAAAAATCCAACAAGTTGTAAAGTTCACAAAGGCTGAGGGCAGTGATTGCTTTTAGACTGGAGTAATTGAAAGTACTGGGATTGTTTAATCTGAATATAGTGTGTCCAAGTTATGGGTAATGGAAAGAGCAGAGCTTGGTGTTGGTGGTTGGGTAAAAGAGCCACAAAGAAAACAGAGGCATTTAGGGGTCATACCAGCCCTTAGTAACTTCCTTGCTTAGACCAGCTGTTGCTAAACTACTCAAAATTTAGAGGCAAACAAAACCAAAAGTGGAGAAATGGTGCTCTTGTCTAAGTGAAGTCCAGGAATTAGTTGGATAAATAAGGAAAGGAGTGGAAGAGGGATTCCTTTCTGCTGGAGGTGCTGACCCTTTGGTTGCCAGCTGTGCCTCAAAATTAAAACTGGTGTTTTCCTTGTTTCTGTGGTTTTCACTGTAAGAAGTTTTTCCTATCATCTTTCCACTCAGTAAATGTAGGCACCCTTTGTTTAAAGAGTGCCTGGGGATAGAGCAAAAATTTCAAGGACTTAATTTCAAAATGTATAAGGATGTTAAATACTGGTGGTGCTGAAAGGAGAGTGTCTCCTTTGTTCACAGTACTGAAAATTTGCCTAGGGGCTCATAGGTGGCCATCTAAATAACACGCTAAGATTTTCCAAATCAGAAACTGCTCAGTACTTGAGAAAATTTATTTATAATCTTGGGCACATTCCTAAAAATGTTTTCGAAAATAGGACGAAATGCCAGAATGAAAGAAGCACATTTTGTGTAGCTGTGGACTGGTATCAGAAGCTCAGGCTGCTGATGTAGAAATACAAAAGGCAAGGGAGACCTGAGGCAATGTGTGCTGAAGTCACAGAGAATGGTGTTACATAATGCACATGGATGCAGAGAACGTGCAGTTGTTCAAGGAACTGTGGGTGTGGAGGCCTGAAACCCTGGTGAATGTGGCAGGATTTAAAAAAACTTATCAGACACTGCAAATAAACTGCTCAACACCAGTTTGGTGCTGCAGTCCCAAAGCTTGTGGCTGGTTTGGGTTTGGATCTCACAGGGCTGCACCTCAAGGTCGATGGAAGACTGAAATACTCAGTGAGAAGGTACAAAATCAGACTTTGGGGAGGGTCCCTCTCCACTGTCTCCTGCATGTCCTTGGCTGCCTGTTCCTCTTGCAGTAGGAAGGGTGTGCTCCTCACTTTGTTACTCTCTTGGTGCAACTGATTTTGTTTAAATACACATGAAAATACAAAGGGCTGGAATTTGGCCATCTTTTTTCACAAAACTTGCTTCTTTTGTCACTGTAATCTAATTCAAATTAAAATTTGATTAAAGCATGCATTAATTGGGTGAGGTGCATTTATCATACTTGCAGGAGTTTGGATGTGTGATGATTGATGTTTACAATACAAATAACATGAGTTTTTTAAGACATCTCACTTCTTGGTATTTTTTCTGTGCACTAATCTTAAAATTTCTAGAGTACAATTAAACATAATGCACTTCTGCTCCTCTTACATCTCCTCTTACAGCTCGGGCTTCTCTCATTACAGTACCAGATTGAAACAAGAGATGAAAACATTGATGTTCTGGTGGAATCCAGGCACGTTTTTCCTTTCTTTTTACTCAGCTTGGATGTGTTCCTTTGCAATTCTCAGCTCTGTTCCTTGCTGGAATGTGTCATCACCAGAGGGAGACATCACTACTGAGTTTGTGGAAGTCAGAAGCACTGGCTTTACTTTCAGCACTTATTTCCCTGAGCTGTTCCCAGTGTGGAGCAGCCCAGAGGAGGAGCAGGCACTGAGCAGTGCTGCCAAAATGAGCCAAAATGCATCATGTTTGGGTAGTGCTGATGAGCTTGACAGTGAAGCAAGGGATTACAACTGCAAACATCCTCTGGCCTTGCTTTCTAGGTCTGCCAACAGAAACAGGAGTGGATTTTCCATTGGGCTTGGGGTTGTTGGGTTTTTTGGTTTGTTGTATTATTTTAGTTGGGTTTTGGATGTATTTCTGCATAGGGTTGCCTGGCTCAGCAAGGACTCAGGTGACTGATTTAACCAAAGCCCCATTAAAATGGATTTCACTCTGCTGTGGGGGACCTTGTGACTGGAGTTCCAGAAGTGCAGGAGAAGCGCACAGGAAATATTCTGGTGTGTGACTGGAGTTCCAGAAGTACAGGACAAGCAGACAGGAAATATTCTGGTGTGTGACTGGAGTTCCAGAAGTGCAGGAGAAGCGCACAGGAAATATTCTGGTGTGTGACTGGAGTTCCAGAAGTGCAGGAGAAGCGCACAGGAAATATTCTGGTGTGTGCTTTGAGCACACCTCTTTTGCAGGGCTCTGCAGCCAGCCAGCCCTGGTGTGTGTAGGCCCAGGTACCTTGGGCAGAGCCAGATGAGCTGGGAAGGGACAGGAACCTCCTTGTTAGTGGCAGGAAACCTGCTATTATCAGTCAAAACCAAAATACAGGTGTTCAGAGAACAGGGAGGTAAAAACAGCATCACACTCATTAAAAAGCATCCACCCTCTGCTTGTTTCCTGCTTAAAAGTGTGGAAGTGTGAAGATCCTTTCTCTTGTTTTCTCCAGTGTATTTTGCTAACTCAAGCAGATTCAAAATTATTTTTTTCCTATCTTTTGCTGTATTTCTTTACTTTCAGAAATTCCACCAAAAATCAAACACAAAAAGACCAAGGGAGAAGATAAATACCAGCTTTCTTCAATTTCTGGAAGAAAATGTGCCTATGTAGTGAGTTTCCTTAGAGTGAAGGGAACTCTTATTTCCTTAGTATATATTTGCACTGGATGGAGAAGAGGGTTACAGAGCTGTCTGTGGCTACAAGTGTCCAGAATGAAAAATAAATGAACAGAATAAAAGCAACTTAAATTCATAGAAATCACTGAGTTTTAGATTTCATTCTTAACTTGGATCCACTAAACTGAGAATTTGTCCCTTTTTCAATTTGGTTGAGGCATGAGGTTATTTTGCTGGAGTTTTTACTTATGCCTCAGTAAGGCAGTGAAATTATTCCGGCTGGAATAAGCATTGTCCACAACTGCACAGCCCCAGCTCTCACAGTGCAGCTCACTTATCTTAGGAAATGTGGAATACTGATAATCAATAGATATTTTCAGCTCTGATTTCCTTCAAGACACTGGTTGTAGGTATTGCTAGAGAGACAATGTTTGAAATATTTCAGTAGTGGGGATTTTAAAGATCAATTTTGCTGTAGATATTCAATCTCTGTCTGAAGATTTGGGGTTTTAGGTACATAAGGTAGGAGCTACTTGAAGATTTAGTGTGAGACGTTCTGCAGTCAAAATCGTCTTTTCATTTGTGTTCAGATAATAAGAGAAATATCCTTTTTCTTGGTGCAAAAGAGAAAGCATTAAGGCTAAATAGAATTGACCAGATTATGACTTAAATCTCAACTTCTGGCATCTTGGCACTCCTGGGTTAACAGGGATCCAGCAGGCACCAGGGCACCTCAGAGCAGCCTTCACCTGCCTCAGAAACAGGCAGTGTCAGTGTTTGGAACAATTCCTGTCATTTCTGTGATTGTGCTGGCAGGGCTGTGCAGGTTGGGTAGCACCCAGGATTTGTCCCAGATTCCACTTGGCTGCCAGGGATCTCTGCTGTGGCTCAGGCTTGGCTGGGGTCTGGCGTGGCAGGAGGTGCAGCAGTGCCCCTGCAGAGCCTGGTGCCCTCCCTGCCAGACCTGAGCACTCCTGGCTGCTGGAAAAACAGCCATGGCAATGGCCCTGCTGTGTCATTCCTTGGTTTTGTGTCAACTATGGGCTGTGTCTGCTCACAGTTCTCCTGACAAAGTGAGTAAAAATGCACTGAAATGGAATTGTTGCCAAGAAGGATTCAGCTAGCTGAGGCTCCTGCTATATGGACTTGGTGTCACGAAAGAAAAAGTCCTTTGACATTCCAATTTTTATACTTTCTCTTTGTTCCATTCCACTGCTGAAATGCTGCTTTCACTTGGATGAAGGAGGTGAAAATCTAACAGGAACATTGCAGAAGGATGGGAAGCAAAACTGCTCTCCCCAGCCACTCCGTTCTGCTGCACACACACACACTCTTCCCTCCAGATTTCAACTCCTTTTGTGGTGAGGAAAAATGTTTGTGCTGTTAAATGCTGCCAGGTCAGGAAAACTGTTTCCCTTGCTGCTCCCCCATGACTGTGCAGCCTTGTTGGAGCGTGGCTGGGGCTGGGATGGCAGCCAGCCCTGAGGAATTCAGAGGGGCTCTGAGCTGCCTTTGTCTGGCTGCCCTCCATGTGCCACTGTTTGCCAGGATAATTGCCCACTCCATACTAACTGGGGGGATAATTGTATAAAGCTCATGTCCAGTGCAAACAGCAAACAATATGCCTTATTAATCTTTGCTAGCCATCCACTTCCCTTCTGTCAGCCTGCTAGGAATGGCTGGTAATTGTTTGCTGGCAGAGAATATGGGGTGACAAGTAACATAAGGGGCATGGCATCAAAAGCTAATCTCCTTTATTATTCAGGTGAAATCTCTGGTTTTAGGGCCTAACTGAAAGGCTGAGAGAATTGGGTTTTTTCAGCCTGTATTAGAGGAGGCTCTGGGGTGACCTAATTGCAGCCTCCCAGTACCTGAAGGGAGCCTGCAGGAAAGGTGGGATGTTTTAAAGGGCATGAAGTGACAGAACAAGGATGAGGGGCTTCCAGCTGAGAGAGAGTAGCTTTAGGCGAGATATATGGGAGGAATTCTTTCCTCAGAGGGTGCTGAGACACAAGATGAGGTTGCCCAGAGAATTTGAGGATGTCCTATCCATGGAAGTGTTGAAGGCCAGGTTCGGATGGAGCTCTGAGCAACCTGGTCTGGTGAAAGGATCCCTGTGCATGGCAGGGGTGTTGGAACCAAGTGATCTTTATGACTCCCTTCCAACCCAGCCTATTCTAGGATTTTATGATTACTCCAGAGTAGATCATGTCCTATATCTACAGCTGTTCAGCTGGCTTTATTTGACTGGGAAACAAATAGTTCCAGAGTTCATACTTAAAAAAGGCTTTTCTCAGTTCTTATGGTATTCTGCAACTGTGAAAAGGTAAAGTGTAATTTTGTTTATACTCAGTAGTAATACAGCGCACTGTAAAAAAAATCTTAGTGTTACTATAGCAAATTCTTGATTGTTTGGTTTAATAAACGTTTTAGACCAGTCACTTGACTGATTATAGTTATAATTGAAAAGTGTCTCATACTTAGTGAAAAATCATGGGTTTATTTTCTTCTCTTTTAGCCCTTGAAGTTTAGGAGCAGTTTTCCTTTGCATTCTCCCATTGGATGTCAGCATGAGGGAGACTGTTTCCTCCAGTGTCACTGTGCTGGTGAGCACATCAGCCTGTGGCTCATAACAACAACTGACTCAACAGTAACTGTGTGCAAACTGCTTAAATAATGGTGAGAAATCAGAGTGGCAAGTCAGAGGAGTCTCAGCTTTTGTTTCCAAGTGGTGAGTAGCACAGGACTGCGTGAGTTTCCCGTGCAGTCTGACATTGCCCTGGAGTGAGGGGATGCAGGGGGCACTGCCTGGCGCCTTTGCTGCTGCCCCATAACCCCTCCTGCATTTCCAGGCCTTGCCAAACTCCAGGTGTCCATGCTGGGAGTGCAGGTGGTGCCTCAGGTGCAGAATGACAGCATCTCCTCCCGAGCAGCAGCAGAGCCTTGCACACCCTGCTTTAGGTTCCTGTCCTGTGCACCAGTTCCCTGACACTCTTTATCCAGCTCTCCTGCTCCAGCTTTTGTGCTGGGTGGAGCTGAGCCCGTGGCAGGAACGTTCCCTGTGTAGCCCAAGGGGGGGATTGAATTTCCCTGCATTTCCTACTCAGGTTGATGGAAAAGATATGTCAAAATTAGCTGCAAAAAAATTTCCTGCCTTTCTGTTTTTCTCCCTTTGTTCTTCTTCTAGCTCTCTTCTCCAGGAACACAACATCAAATGAATTTAAAGGTTTCTGTGTTCAGTGGGCTGAAGTCTGTGCTCTGATAAGTGATGTTATGTTGTCTTTACTCTTTTGCCAATGTTCCTTAATTTTCTATAGTTTGCCAGTAAAATTTTGTGTAGCTTTTTGAGAATATTTGGGTGGAATTTTCTCTTTTGCACCCACCCAGAGCAAAACACCCTTGGTTTAGCCCTGGGTCTGAGTGACCTGGGTGTGACACAGTCACAGACTGCTCTTGACTGATTTACATATTCGGAGTTTAAACAGCAACATGGTAATGGGAGAAAAAAAAAAAAAACAAAATAATTCAGTCACGTTGACATTAATGTAACTGGAGAAACACAAACCCTTCAGGTAAAGGTTTGTACAGGAAGTGAAATTGCTTACATGTCCAGGAAAAGTTACAAGAATCCAGCAAAAGCTAAGATAAAGTTCTTGGGACACTGAATATTGAAGAAATTATCCAGCCTCTGGGCATTTGAGGTGTTCTGCCTTTAGAGGATTAAGCTGCTTCTTTCTTTACTAGTTTTACTACACTGGACTCATTTATGTAGCACCTCCATGTAAAATACATGTTTAAATTTTTATGAGAAGGAAAGAGCAATTAAGGCTATGGATTTTTTGAATAATTTTTTTTTAATAAACAGATAGGGCTGTTACTGTCTGTAAATTTCTGAAAAATTTGGCAGCCAACATTTTCATTTGGGGAACTTTCTTTCAGAAGACAAATTAAGATTACTTCAGCCAGCATAAATTACACAAGTAGACTTTACATATTTATGAGGTATTGGAATGTAGGGCTATTTTTAAAAAAGATGCAATGTTTTTTGTCTGATATTTTTGCCTTTTCCTTCTCTTGATGTAAGCCATGCTGGGTTTGCCTTCCAAAAACCACACTTGTTTTTCCTGTTATATAACCCTTTCTAAAGTTTTGTTTAGTGTTGTGACACTTGCATCAAGCTTTTCCTGCCCCTGATGTGCATTAATTGAAGGGAAATGAAAGCAAAACTGTCACATATTTCTGGTCTCCTTGGAAAGCTTCCCCTCTGACTGATTTTTACAGTCCCATTTCCATCTTTTTCTACTTATTAGTATTAGCCTTTTTACCTCAGTTGGGTTCCTAGCTGCAATCATGTCCCATTATCTCATAGAAATTCAAATATCTCTAAATATTTAAAGAAGCATCCCACTGGTAAACAGGTCTATTCATTTCTTCAGAGTGCTCAGATTGCTGGGACAGGTTAGAAAGTGATTGATCATTTTCATGCCTTGAGTTGTGTTGAGATTTAGTTGCATTTAAGGAAACAAAAGTAATCATTAAAAAGTTTGAAAGATTAAACCCCTTTCCTTAATATTACTCTTACTTAATATTTGCTTAGAAAGACACGTTTTTAAACTCAAGGCTCTAAAATAATGGCCAGAGAAAGTGTGATGCGTTTCTTACTCATTTTCAAGGAATTACACAGCTTTTGGTAATTTATCCTCCTACACACATGCCATACAATGACTTTGGTGTTGACTTGTGGCACAAGGGACAAGGCACAGGTGCCAGCATGGGCTGGCCTGGGATGCACTCACTCCCATTGGTGTTGGCCCCTCCCAGGAACAAAATCTGAGTTGGACTCTCAAAGTTAGGAAGTCCCCAACTTAGCAGGCATACAAATGTCTCTGCTTACCCTCGCTGTGTTTCTGGCAGCTGTTCATAATGTGGTTCTCGCTGCAAGGACAGAAGAACTTCTTAAAGTAGTAGTTTTCCATTCTAGAAATGAGCTGCAGTGTTTAGCAGATGCTCCAGAGATGGAAGAACAGCTTCATGGAAATAGAGTTTAGAATTTCTCTGTCATTGATTTAACAAAAAAAAAAAAAAAAAAGAAAAAAAAAAAAGAAAAAAGAACCTGAACTTTCTGCACTGTTACAGTCTGGTTTTTTGTGCTTTTGTCTTTATGATAGGAAGTTCTTTTCAGACTGCAAGTCTGGGCAAGCTGAACTAAAACTCACTTCTTTTATTCAGTTTTTTTTTTGTTTTTTTTTTAATTTGATGTCTACTGAAGCCATCAAAATGTCAGCTGTTACAATTGAACTGGATAAGATTTCGTCAGATGAGACTGAGAGCAAAAGCGATTCCAAGCCAGATTTGAAGCAAGGCAAATCCAGTCAATCATGTGTTGATCATCATCATGGATTTCAGCTTCACTGCTCACATTCTGCACCAGCTGGTAAGGATGCATTTATATTATTTATTTCCTCCAATCTGTGTCTGTTTACTCATGTGACATGTGGCAATTAAACTTTCAGTTGTAAGACCCACCAAGGAAAACATAGGAGTTGCTGCTGTCATGCAAGCATTATAGGAATTAATTTTTAGTTCAGATCAATGGTGGGAACAAATGATTGTTTAAAAAGAATCGGTGTCTCCTGAACTCTCTAGATTGTGGCAGGGGTGGTCCAGGAGCCTGTAACCTTGGCATTACAGAAGGATGAGCTTTCCATAGGAGATGATACAGCTTTTGTGTAAGTTAGAGCAGCCTGAGCTGCTGCTCTGAGAGGAGACTTGGCCAAGTGTGTCTGTCAGCTGTGCTCTCTGGTACCCAGCACTGTGGCTCCTTGACTGCTTTTTTCTAATTTTTTTTTGGTCATATGTAAAGAGGGAAATGCATTTTGCTTGTTTTTGTATTGAGCAGGTGTTATGTACAGGTGTTATACTCACAAAAATGTCAATTTTTGTGAGCATCGTGAAACTTAAATTCTTCCAAAAATTCCTAGTCATGAAAAATACAGAGTATAGCTGCCTTGGATTATCTAATATAACCAAGGGGACACATCTGTAGTTAATTAATGGAATCTCAGTTAATCCCTACACATCTTAAGTATTGGACAGCTCTTCACATGGGAAACCCCTTCTGAGAATGGCTACTCTGATTTCTTTTGGACTACAACTGTATTATGGCTTTCACAACTCCCAAAGAGGAATTTTATTTTCATCATGTTTTCCCTTGCCCAGAACAAAACACAGACTTGGCAAGTGGAGAATATCTGAATGTAATTGACACTCTATATGCTGCAATAGGACAACTGAAGTGCAGTGCAGGTCTGCACCTTTCAGACTGGCTGAAGTAGGTGAAGATTTGAATCAAATAAATCAAAATGATATTTTCAACTTTGCAACATGTGTTTGGAACATTTTCTAGTTATAAATTCAGTTCTTGCACATTAAAATGGTCAAATGGTTAGGATCTTTGCCAGAAAAGCAGATGGCTTTTGCTTTCCTTAATAGAAATTTTCTAATTTCTTTTTCTCTAAAGCCTTCAGTAACTTTTGTAAAACAGAATTTTCATAGTCGATGCACTTCTGAAATTTTCTTTTCTATGACAGCAGGGTTTGTAAGGTCAGGAATTAGGTGTCTGTCTGCTCCTCTGGGATACTATTACATAATTTTCAAAATACCTCTCCTACCCTTACAAGTGTCACTAAAGAACTTCTGTGTGTGTGCTAGGTGATTTGCTGAGCTATATTCCTTAAATGACAAAGTAACCTTTTTAGCCTGTCTTGTTGATAAAGAATTAAATGAACTTCCAGTACAAGCAACATATTATTTCTCAGAATTTTGCAAAGAAGGTAATAAAAAAAGACACTTCCTCTTTTGATTCTTCCATTCAGGAAAAAATATTATTTTCTTTTAAAAAGGATTTTGTCTTGTGAGTATTTGTTGGAAGCACTGTTTAATATTCCTGAAGCAGAATAACAAACATCTAATCAGAGTGCTAACAAACATCTCTGACAAATGTTTTGTCTGAGTATGGATATTGTCTTGGACTATATTTTGCATTGTGAGCAGAATCAAATGAACACTGATGAATTGTCTTAGTTTTTGTGGGTGTTATAAATGACCACTTGAAGGAAATGCCATCTCATTTTTTTGCTTTGTAAAGTTTTCCTTGATATATTTACCTTACCAGTCTTTAGGCAAGCCCTTTGTAGTTTCTAGTGTGGTGCTGTGTTGGTTGAAGTCTGCACGGAGAAGTGTAAACAATTCCTATTTGGCTTCCACATGTTTTGTCCTAAAAGTTCCTAAAAGTTCCTAAAAGGAACTTCTTTCCTAAAAAGAAGTTCCTAAAAGGAACTTCTGCTTGCTCAGCAATGACTATTGATAAAAATAAGGACCTCTTGGTTATACTAAAATGATGGACCCTAATTCTTTCAGTAGATATTTACCAACAATGCTGTTTGTCAGGCAGAAAAGAATTCAAGCTATGGTAATTGACAGAAATTTTTCTCTTAGAATTGAGGTTTGGGTTGGTGTGGTTTGTTTGTTTGGGTTTGTTTCAAATGGTAATATGAAAACCTCCGGGGAAATGGACATCCTCCATCTGGGTGCTGCCCTGAGGTTTGGCTTCTCTGCCCCAGGGGACTGCACTTCCACACCTGCAGCCTTGGCAATCTCTATATTTAGTGGCAATGCACTTCAGATTTTAAACTGGTTTTGTTTTGAAAATAATATTTCAAGGACTCACATAAAATTGTTCATATCACCAGGAAATGCTGTGAAAACATGAAGTACTCAGTGTTAATCTACAGAAATGCAGTGACAGAGAACACCTCCTTGTTCTTCTGTTCAATTTACTGTTCAAAATATTGTTTCGTTTGAGAGGTTCTAGTTTAAAATTTATTATGCAGTGCTTGTCATATAATTCTCTTGGTATATAAAGCAGAGGATTCAATATAGAGAGATTTCACTTAAGAAAAGCTTTCCATGTACTGATGTGTTGCTATTTTAAACATAACACTTAGAAAAAGTGAACACTGACAAAGTAAAGTGGCATCCTGAAATACACTCTGATGTTCAGGAAATGTTGCAGTGACAGAAAAATACTAACCATATTTTTTTTTTTATTTTCAATTCTGATGGAAGTATCAATCCTGAGCCTTTTTTTGTTTTGTTTTTTTGGTGATCTGCATGTACACCAAAATACACTGCAGATTATTAACAAAAAGAAGAAAAAGAACTCAAGTACTGATAAGTTCTGAGTACAGAGTACAGAATTTTTTTTCCCATGTAGAGCCTTATTGAAATGTTTAGGTGTTTATCACTTGCAGAAAAATATTGAGACCTTGGTTTAAGGAATGAAATGTATAACCAAGATCAGTTGATGAATGCCCCAGGAACAGATCAGAGGCTTCCATGTTGCTCAGATTACCTGGACTCTCTCTGGGGGAGAGCTTGAATGGAGCAGTGACACTTTAGACATGGCAGATAATGTGGGGTTGGGAGGGATTGACATCTTAGAGATGTTGAGCAATCTTTAAAAAATCAAACCCATCTTGATTTTTAAGATACTTACTCTGCAAAGAAGTGTCTTTATTACAACATATAGCATGAATGCAAGTGTCACAGAACAGCACTTTGCAATGGCAAACAGGCTGTTCCTAATACAGAAATAGAGGACCATTTCTCTGTTGGACTGGTGTGAGTAGAATTTCATCCCAGACCTGGTCTGTTTGCTCTTCAGACTTCTCACAGCCAACAAAGCTTATCTGAATATTGCAGATGTAAATATTTGTGCAGATTTAAACCCTATTATCCCTGATATTTGCTTTTCCACTTCATCTCTTGTTAGTCTGGAAGAGACTGAAAACACTTGACCTAAATCTTCATTGGCCAAGTCAGAGTACTGCACTCAAATTGTTCTGAAATTAGAAATGCAGGAAACGACATGGCTTTGACTCTGTGACTTTTACTAGAATGGTACAAGGCTAGAAGAACACCTACTGGGTTTTGCCTTCAATGTGGTTCTTTCACTGATGAGTTTTTTTGGGGCATCATCTATGATGAATGCAGGTGAAGAGAAAGGAGGAGGAAGAGAATATTAGCTCATACAGGGATGGAATAAAGATGAGCTCCAGCTGGAAGGTCAATCACTCTTTGGCACTACCCTCTGAACTAGAATTTCATTAATAATACACAAAATGAGCCCATATCTAAAGAATAATTCAGAGGTAGCAGAGAGGCCTAACACACTGAGGCATTCACCTCTGCCCCAGGAGTCATGACTTCTGTTCTTAGTGTGTGGATAAATGGAAACTAAACTGAGCACAAAAATTTAACTTTTCCCAGAGGCATAATTTATCTTCTTCATTTACTTCATTTACATGCACTTCCTTCATTTAATGGGCTATTTACTTCCAATGGAGAACGGGGCTTTTAGCAGACTCCAAGAAAAGACACTAATGACTTGTAATAGTGGATTTTGTTTCCCAAATTATCTCAGTAGCAATAGAAGTATGTCTATGTAAAGGATATGCTGACCTCACAGATCAAACTTGCCTTGATTTGAAAAGTGAGGTCAATAGCTGCAAAACAGATGAGTGCAGGCTTGGTAACAAGAGTGGAAAAATGTTCTACTCTTCCTGTAGAATAGTGTGTCTTACACCTGCAAAGCCTGAATACAGCAGTGAAATACTTGCATCTTATCTGTGTGCTTAAGTCCTTTTTACTTGAATAATGAGCATAAATTGATAAGCAGGTGTCCAGTATGTTAGAAGATGCCAAATGACTCAGTGTAGATGGGGAGGTCACTGAGGAATTTCAGGTTTCTTGCAAGCTAAGTCTTGAGTTATGTGTCAGTATGCAATCGTAACAATGTGTTTTAAAAAGCCAAGTCTGAAGCCTGTGAGCATCATAAGTAGAATGGACTGATGGCCATGAATCAATAACTTTGGTGAGTAAAGGATGCTCCTCTGGTGATGCAGAATACAGTTGTATTTCATGTTTGAACACTGAATTAACTGTAAGTTCTGATGGCTGTGTCTAGACAATATGCAGTCAGGAAACAAATGTCACTTAGTACATTGTATATAATTACTGCTTGCAATGTTAGAGACCCCAAATCTGGGTTGTTTCAGTATTACAGTACCAAAAATGTATAGAAACTCTGGCAGACTTTATAAACCCTTGTGATATTTGTACCAGCATTGTAATATTACCTACGTTAATCTGATTTAAAAAACCAAAATAATAAGCAAAGAAAAAAAACCCCTATTTTTATTTTTCTTCCTGAAAACACAAGTTTAGTAAAATTTAGAAAGGACATCATGGGAGAGAGAATTATATGGAATTTTCTGTGCAGGAGCTGAATGTTATAAATAGGAAGTTCTGAATGGTACTGGAAGACTCCAGTGTCTTTTTCCAGAAGAATATGGTGAGAAAGGATTTGGCTGCCTATTAACCACAGTCCTAAAGTGTGCTGTTTTGCTGGTAAGAGAAATTGGGAATGGTATCTTGAGGAATTATGTATCTCTATATGCAAAAGTATTTGTAATCATTTAGATCTCTCTCATTTTGTGCTCCTGCCTTTGCGGGAGAAGAGGGAGGGCATGTTGGAGTCACTCAGATCCAAATACATCCACCTCTTGTGGCAGGACAGCTATGTCAAAACTGTCTGGCTGTATAGTTTTTGGAATCAGGTAGCCTCAGGCTTCTGTTTTGAAGATTTGACTATTTAGGATTATTATTTCTAAAATGCATATATTCTTTTGTGTATGAAAAGAAAACAGGTAGCACTTCAAAACAGCACCCTAAATTACATGATGTATCATAAATCTTTTAAGTAAGCAATAGTCCTCCTTGCTCTGCTGCTATACTTTTGTGTTTTAATGCAACAGGCTTTCTGTAAACTCAGATTGTAGTCAGATGCCAATATTAATTGTTTTAAGGTGTTGTTAACCAAAAAGGTAGTAAATTGTTTGCCAAATTTGATTCAAAAGCACTTAATGATGTATGTTGAGGATGAACTGTTTGTCCTACCTGAGTACTGAGATACATGCTAATTTCTACAGTGCCTTCTTGAACATCTTGAAAAAACTTTTTTTCTGGGGCTTCCTTGTAGAAAATAAATTCTCTTGTTAGCAAAGTCTTCTTCTGGTAGGTGCACTAACTGTTCTTTTCCTTAATTTGTTTTTCTCCCATTCTTTTCCTGACCTAATAAGGATTAACAGGCCAGTGATAATGGGCATGGCACTGGGACCATGAGTAGGAGGTCAAAACTGATTTTTGCTTTCCCTACCTAGGCATTGAGAAAGAACTAAATATCAGAAATTCATAAAATCACTAAATTAACTTGAGTCAGCCCACATTTTAGATTATTTTCATCTTATTTTAGTACACCTTTGCCTTTTATATTCTAAAGGTTTTGATTTTGACACTCAAAAAACATCCAAGAAAAACACCCTTGTAGAAGTAATAGTTTACTCAATCCTTCCTTCACCCAAAAAACATTGTGCTGAACCTAAGTGAACAAATGAATTATTTAACTGAACCACCATCAAAATCTCATGTTGCCATACTCTATGCTCCTCCTGCCTGATTCTCTTTTGTCCCAGGTCTGCATGCCTTCCCTTCCAGGATCCTGGCTAGGGCAAGCTCTGTTAGTGTGGCTTTAAAGAGAAAAATACTAATGAATAGAGGTTCTTGCCCCTTCAGCTTTGGCAAGGCAAAATGCCTTATTTTAAAACTCACTTTGACAGAATAAAGACTGGATTTAATAAAGTCAGTCTTTCAGAAAGGCAGTCCCTGGAGTGTATGAATCAAAGTGCAATTATATTGACCTGTGTGTTTCTTAGAAATGTCTGTCTTGAAAAATCCATGAACTCTGTTTTATGGGAGAAAACTCTGAAAGTTTTGTCTCATAAAATAAAGAACAATAGGAATAGAATATGAATTTGCTAGGATGGTTGGCTTTCCTGCTCTTTGAGACTCTGTAGAACAGCTAGTATCAGTTGCCAATTGTTGCTGCTCACTTCAATTGACTAAAAGTTCTGTCAAAACTAGATGGAAATTGGAGTAATTCAATACTCCAGTTAGGAATAATGAACTCTCTATGTTTATGCACTCTTTTTATTTTTCTTAATACAAACCTAAGGAGAACATAAATCTTCTCAATTCACAGGTAATCAAAATAAGCTGAATGACATCTTATTCTTTTTGAGTGATTTTACCTTGTCCTCTGGCTAGTTTAACTAAATGATGTAACAAATGCTCAGGGGTTTCACCTTTTTTCTTCATTTCTGGAAGAATGCAGTTTGTACATAGTTTTCACACAGGATATGACTGGCTTCTTCACTTACCTCAGGAAGGAAATTGTGAGGGTCATTCAAACAAGTACAAATAGGTTTTTTTAAATTTATTTATAGACATCTTGTCGTCCTCAAAATTCACATCGCACGAGTTTAATACAACACATTTTTTTGGCATGTTCTCTTTCTGTTAATAGTATTTGTTACAGTAGAATTAAATGGGATGCCTATTACTTTTATTTTTATAAAATTTTGTTTTCTGCTCTTCTGATTTCCACATGCTTTCCTTCAGAGCTCCTTTGCTGTGCTGGGGAAAGCAAAGCACAGATAATGGGGAGGGAACTGCTACCTTCTTCTGCTGTAATAACCCAAAGGAATTCCTAGAAAGACTCAGGTCAAAAATCACTTGTTTGATATCCTGTGGTGGCAACAATCAGTATCCACTATTTCAGAGGAGAGGAAAACAGGAAAGCATCTTGGTCAGGTTTCCAGGTTTCTATCTTCAAAGATATCCTACCACTTGTTCCAACTGAGCAGCATTGAAGCACTGCAAGAGTTATGGAACTCAGCTTGGGGAAAATGCAGAGTTCAGTCACTTGAGGTAGATGGTCCCACACCACTGCCTTCACCGAGTTCCAGCCTGGGGTAAAGGGTGCAACATGAGTCTGGGAGGAAAACAAGGCTCTCTAGAACTGATCATCTTATGATTATCCCTGAAAACACTAATAACACTAGGAATTTGACTCATAATCTTCTTTTCCCATTTTGTTGCCAGTGTTGACCCCTTTCTTTCTGTGTATCTCATTTTTTCAAAGTTTGACAAGGTCTGTTGCTCTCATTTTTCTTGTCAGCAAGAAAATATTATTGTCTTCCTTTTGTTTTACTCATTATAATGCTCTTGAAACAATCTTCCTCTCTGCTCAAATTGCTAAATTTTTCTGGCCTTTGCACAAAAGTGACTTGCCTCATCTGCCCATCAACATTTTTGGTTTCATCTCATTTGGGAATTTCACTTCACATTACAAGGTGATTTTTTTTTTTGGTTGGTTGGTTGGTTTTTGTTTTCAGTTTTTTGTTTGTTTGTGGTTTTGTTTGCTTGTTTTTGTTTGGTTTGGGTTTTTTAAAGTCAGTTTTCTCATTCCTTTCCACTTTTGAAGTGACAATTTTTTGTAAGCATAATATATTTTAAACATGCATCTTTGGTTTCTTCCTTACGACCAGCAGTTTACCTTTCAGTAGCTTTCAGTACCTTAACATTATTTCATCACTTTTTTAGTACTCTGACTTATTTCTCATTTTGAGGCTGCAACTTTTTCTTGTGGTGCCAAACAGACAAGTTTCCATAGAAACGATAAGGCTTTGTGCTAATTTGGGCTAGAAAACAACGGGACCTTAAGTTTTGACTTCCTTGTTTACTCTTCAGCCTTTCCCATTTGGCCCCTTTCATGGTGTTTCAAGGCTACCAATAAGCTCAATGTTTGTTACTATTTTCACATTTAAAAGAGGAAAAACTTAATTGTGGAGGCACTGTATTCAGTTTGCAATCATCTGTCAACATTTGTCATTTTGCAATTCCTTTTAGACCATCTTGTTATCTTAAAGGTTTAGTTCTTGTACTTCTTGCAGTAGGTACTGATAAATTACAAGATGCCTTTTCACTGCATGTTGTTTGGCATGATTTTGGGTACTAGAATCAGAGGCAGAGTAATTGACAGTGTTTGGGAAAGTATACATGTGGTATTTTCAGGGTCCCCTGGACAAAGGGAGGAAAATGATGAATCTGACTCCATGTTCTTAGAAGGCTAATTTATTATTTTATAATAAATTAACTAAAACTATACTAATGAATAGAGAAAGGATATTTACAGAAGGCTAAAGGATAATAATGAAAAACCAGTGACTCTCTCCTCAGAGTCTGACACAGCTGGACAGTTACTGGTCATTAAAACAATTCACATGAAACCAATCAAACCATCCCCTGTTGGATAAACCATCTCCAAACCACATTCCAAAGCAGCAAAACACAGGAGAAGCAAATGAGATAATATTGTTTTCCTTTTTCTCTGAGGCTTCTCAGCTTCCCAGGAGAAGAATCCTGGGCAAAGGGATTTTTCAGAAAATATGACAGTGACATATACAAATGTAGGATAGCTTGTAAAATGTTGCTAATTAAAAAAATCAGATGTGACCAGTATTGAGACTGGAGTTTCCAGTATTTTCTTAACATAGATATCATAGTCTTACAGTTGTATAGTAGAGGAAATGTATTTGAATATGTGTATAGAGGCTTTGCCCCAGAGGTCCCAGTTGCCCTTGATGGGCTACAGCTGTGATGTCCTTAATTGGGCTGCAGCTGTGACCAATGAAGATGACCGGGATAAAAGGGGGCGAGTAAGCCAGTCAGGGAGAGCCTTGGAGGAGTCCTGCCCTGAGAGAGAAGTGTGCTGAAGAAGGAGTCTGGGAAGATCTACAGTCATGAGAGTACATCAAAGAGGTATGGACTTTAGAAATCTGATAGAACAACAATGTGAGACTCTAGAGAAATAATAGAAGAACAACACAGTTGCACTATAGATGAAGTCATAGAGGTGGTCCCTGTCTCTGCTTTATTTGGAAGTAAGACTTGGAGCAAAAGTTAACTTTTTCATTTTCTTTTCTTTTTGTTGTGGTTCAACCTCTGCAGGCAACTAAGTACCACAAAGCCACCAGTGGGATGGGGGAGAAAAGCCAGAGGATAAAAATGAGAAAATTTGAGGGTTGAGATAAAGACAATTTAAAAAGCAAAGCAAAAGCACTGAATGCAAGAAAAGCCAAGAAAGGAATTAATTCCCTGCTTCCCATGGGCAGGTGGTCAGCCCTCTCTTGGAAATCAGGGCTGCATCAAATGTAATCATCACTCCAATTGTTCCCCATTTCTTCTTCCCCCTTCTTTATATACTGGGCACCATGTGGTGTGGGATGTCTCTGGGTCATTTGGGGTGAGCAGCCCTTGCTGTGTGCCTTCCCAGCTCCTTGTGTGCCCCCAGCCTACTCTGCTGGGGCAGAGGGAGCAGCAGAAAAGTCATTTACACTGTTTGAGCACTGCTCAGCAGTAATAGAAACATCTCGTGTTATCAATCCTCTTTTCAGAGCAAATCCAAACCACAGTTCCACACTAAGCAACACACCTAGAAAATTGTAGTGAATTTACTCAAGAAGAATGCAGAATTTTGCCCTGGCAGAACTTGGCAGCTCCATGTGGAATTTTTAGGACAAAAACTGGAGAGTGGTGGAAAAGCTACTGTCTGTTGATGGTGAGTAAACCCATCTCCAACACTGAAAACATGATCCAACAGTTTCTTTAAAGATGTGGTTCTGGCATGTGCATGTCACTGATGGACTCTGGAATCAATCACTAGAAATAGATTAGCATTGTGTTACTTAGATAATGAAATATATTCAGGTAATCTTTTTTTGTTTGCTTTTTTGGGTGTTGGAATCCCTCTTTGGTTTACTTTGCCAGAAATTACTGTGTTAACATGGTGGTCCTGAGAACTTTGCCTCTGTTCTTATCATGCAGTCTTTCTGCAGAACATAAAATTGATTTTAGGCACAGCTTTATGGCTAATTTATTTTTGTCTTGTGTATTCTCCCATGAATAACCTTTCTGACTCCCTTTCTCCTTAACTACCTTGATGGGGGATTTGTGCTTGGATGTGTGACCGTACAGATCAATAGGTAAAATGTGCTTTGGCTTTTTTTGCATCTGTGTTCACAGAATCATTGATTCACTTCTTTGTATGAATGTTGTAAGAAACAAAAGCTCAGCCTGTGCTTCCTTGAAATCTTTGGACAATGAGCTTCAAATTTGGACTATGTGATATCCAAGCCAAGTAGAATCTAATAGAGGTGGTTTTTTTGGGCTAAAAAAATGAACAAGTTTTTAGACTTAGCAAGGTAAGTGCAGGCCACAGTTCTGGTATTCCCTGACTACATGGTCATTTAAGTCAGTGTTGAACTTGATGGTGGCTTAAAAGGACATGGCAAAAGACAGAATCTTGTCTGCAATTCTTTGCTGGCTGAAATTTTTCTGAGATTGAGGAGTTCGTTTTCTAAAAGGAGAAAGAAGTGCTTTATTAAGTAACTGATTTATTGCAATAATTGGTTTCCTGGTTCATGTAACTTGATTAAATAATCAATTGATAAAATGTTATCTTTTACCTTTTATGCTATCTTTTGTAAATTGAACTGCACAGAAGTGTGTCTCATGAAGCATTAGGCAGGTATTTTCAAAATTTTAAAGGCATTTGAGAACTTCTGGTTGTGCATGATTGATTTTCTTGATTGAAAACTAAATTATCTTTGGAAATATTTTCGGTGTCAGAAAAGCATTTTTCATTATTTTTACTAACACAAACTTTTTTTTCCCTGTCCAGTAAGGCACAAGGCAGTTAAAGTTTATTCTTTTGCATTTAAGTTCTATGCCTTTAAGTTCTGTATTTGCTTCATATAGTGTGAATGTATTTCTGCTTGCTGCTGTGTGGTTTTGGTGTTTAGCTTTTTCTTTTTTTTTAATAGAGTTCAATTTTTGAAAGAGGAGTTAGGTTGAAGGCTATTACTTTATTTATAAACTACCTTGAGATTGTTCTTTTGGCTTTCTCTCTTCTCTTGCTTTGGAAACATGCAAGTGGCATAAGAAAGACTGCTGAATGACACCCCAGCTAGTGCTCTTGTCCTTATCCCAGCAGAGACCTTGAGCAGATGTCACCAACTATTTTCAGGTTTCTGGAGTCAATGGGGTAGTAGCCTAAAGGAACAAATGGTGGAACTAGCTGAAAAGTGTCTTCCTCAAGTTCTTCCTGGCCCAGATGCCAGAATGGAACAAATAAGAATTGTTCTTGCTGGGGTGTAGCTTGACTTGGCTTGATAGATGTCATATTTCAAAGAGCAGGCATGTCAACACTTGAGGAAATGCTGTCTCTACTTTTCAAATAAACAAACTCCTCCATGTTGAGCTCTTGAAGGGAAGAATTGAATAAAATTAACAGTTTATATAATATGTAAACCCCACGTTAGCCTTTCAAACCTGAGGTTACAAACTGTCTAGAAAATTTCTCAGAAAAATTACGTGCTTTCTTTCACAGCATGTAGAAGGCACAGATAATTTTGAGGGCACTGCTTTCTTCTTGCCTGCTGGAAACCCGAGCTTACAAACCAACTTCTGCTGTGGCTGCAAACACAGGGGACCTTGCCTGTCCAAGCCACTGTCCCAGTGTCACTTGGTGCTCCAGCAGCACTGTGTCCCAAGGACAAAGTCCTCTGCTGGGCTGGAACTTCCCTTCTGGGGAGGTATGCTACCTCTTGGTGGTGTAAGAATACTTGGGGTGAAAAGATGGTTTGCTACAAACAATGCCCAAATGTATTTAAACCCTTCAATGGATTTTAGATGAGACTCAGCATACGTGTATTATGCAGCAGGGAGTGACTGATGGTGGAATGGAAAGCATTAAAGAAATCCCCTGCCATCTGGTATTGTTGATAGTTTGCTGGCACGATGACTTGCAGATTCAAAGGCAACTTGTACATGTTGCCTTTGAGAAGATGTGTAAATATTTCTCTCTGCCATTATCATTAAAAGCTGTAAATATGTTTGGGAGGAAGAGTACAACCAAGATCAGTTATGTGCAGAGAAAAAAACCAAAAAACAAGTCAAGATATACTACAAAATAACCTGTTGTTATCTCCTAACAATTACAGCTTTGACAGTTTTTTGCTGACAATACTTGGTGTGCAGTACTTGCTTAACACTATTTTACAAATGAGATCACAGGAACTTCAGTTTATATTATTATACTTCCAGCAAGCACTGTTCTGAGTTAATAAAAAGTCTGTAGTGTCTCTGGCTAAACCAAACATAGCTGTTTACACCATGGAGCAATGGGGTGTAAGAGATGGGATTTCATAGTCCATGGTGAAGATCTTCTGCTTTTGATTGTGTGAGCCATTATGATGATTTTACTAATTAATCACAAATAAACAGGAAGATGTCTGCTTCAGCTAGAAACCATATTTCTGAATTCCAGCTTTATGACCTTGCTGGCCTTTTGTCTCAGTGTGCAGGTGCTCCCCAAGGCTTGGGGCTGGCATGGGGTGATGCTGCTCCCATGGGTCCCAGGTCTCTGGTCTTGAACTAGCAAGTGGGCTTCAGTTCCCTCAAAGCAGCTGAAAGATTACTGCTGCAGCTCCTTGGAGCCAGAGAGGGGAAAAGCTTTGTTGTGGTTTGACACTGGCCAAACACCAGGCACCACGGAAGCCGCTCGCTCACCTGCCTGCCCCTGCCACAGCTGGGCACAGGAGGGAAAATTGAACAAAGGCTCCGTGAGTTGAGATAAGGACCTGAAGAAAACACTCCAGGGGCAAAACAGGCTCCTCTTAGAGGTACAAAGTGAATTTACGTACGAACAAAATCAGATCAGGATAATGAGAAAAACTCCTTAAGTACCTTTCATATTTAAATATATATATATGTATATATACATATTGCTTCCCAAGCTATTTTCTTAAGTATTTAGCTTCTTCTTCATGCTTTTTGATATTTAATGTCCTATAGTTTCCACTCTTTTTTCTTACCCTTTGTAAACTACAGCCTGTGTATTTGCATCTTACTCAATTCTTCAGCCTTACAAGATGTAACTAGCTTGCATGTCATGAATGCATAATTAACTTTTGCTTCTAACTACAATTGATACTCATGTAGCTTAATTCTATTTTGCTTTCCAAATGTGTCTTTCTTTTGGTAGATACTTATAGGAAAAACGGCTTTGGAGAAATGCAAGGGAGGTTTTTGCCAAGTATTGCAGAAACTTGAAAATTGGAAGCTAACTTCCTTTCTAGATCTTTCAGAACTACATTTGGTATCAATCCAGCCAAAATTTCTTGTGTGAGCAGACTTACCCAGATCAACCCCAGCCCTACCAGTGGGCTGTTTGTTTGGCTGCTGGAGCCTGGTCCTGTCAGAATGCTGACTCAACCCCTCAGCTGAGTGTAACTCACACTGAGCACAACTCCTCAGGAAAATTTCTTCATGCCAAAGGCATGAACATATCGATGCTTTGGCTTTAGCAAAGCAGCTGGGTGGGTCCTGGCCAGGAATTGAAGGATGTAGAAGCTGCCATAGCTGTCTGTGATAGTGGCAGTGCTATGTCACATACAGAGTATACCAAACCTCTCAAAATCCAGGTGTCTCCTATCTACCAGATGTTTCTTTTCTTTCTCCTATAGAAGTTATTCTGGGAGACACTGCTTTGTATAAATTATTAAATGTTTATCACAGCAACGATTTTCACTCAGCTGGAATGACTTGACATCCAAATACCTTCCCTGTGGTCACATAAATATTCAATTGGTGTGAAATGGGCTTTGGGAGAGCAGAGATTTGAATTATTTCTTAGACTTTCCAGAACCTTCACCATGAATCTTTGGTACTGGGAGATGCAGTTACATTAACAACCAAGGAAAAGGGAGGAAAACCTAGGACTGAATGCCCAGGTGTGGGTCGGGTGCAGATAGATAAATGCAAGGCCAGAAAGGCTCAGAAAGGAAACATTTGAGGGTTTTTTAAATTTTAATATGCCCAATATCTTATCTCTCCCTTACTCCATTGATAGTTAAAACAGGGCCTTGTTGACCCCTAGAGGACAAAATTCATGGATGAAAACAGTATGCAGTTTTTAACTTGTTCTTTGCAATTACTTGTAACTGGATTATTTTCTAGTTTCAACAGCTTCTGTTAAAAAAAAAAAACAAAAAAGGAAAAAAGCTGGAGTAGCTCATGCCAGCCACTGCCTTCTGCAAGCAATAGTCTGCTTCCTAGCAATGTAAAATCTACATCCATATTAATGTTCCATACCTCTGTGGCATCTCTGTTGTTCTCTCTATCCAGGCCTGTAAGGGAGGCTACATCAATGCACTTCATGGGTACTTCAAGTCTCTTACCTCTTCTGAGAATAAATCTATCTCTGTGCATAAGAGGCTCTAGGTGCCAGGCTGATACAGCTCCACAAGCACAGAGTTAGTGTGAGCAATCCCCTGGGAAGGAGGAAGAACAGAACCTGTGAGCTGTTTTGTGAGCATTCAATTTTTTTTTATTTTTATCAGTTATCCTTGAGAATTCTTACAGTGAAAGAAATACCCCATGGCATAAATAACTCAGATAAATAATGAACTGATTTATCTGAAATAAATACAAAGCTCTGCAGGCAGTAGCAGCATGCTTCCTTTTCCTGATGCCTCTCCCAAAATCTGCTTCTCGAAGCATCAACATCAAACTGACAAGTGCCTCATATTCAAACAGTTATTGCAAAGAAGTATCAGCGAGCATTTTCCTCCCACCATCCTTGAGCACTGTTTCACACATTTTATTTCTCCAGAACTGACAGAATGACAGGAATAAAAGACAGAAAAAGGTTCAACCATCTAAGGTCACATTCCTGGTTTGCCTCAGGTTCTCACCTGCTGCTTTGTTCTGCAAACACAGGCTCCTTCTTGAAGCATAAATGCTTTCCCCATTGTGTCTCCTTTCCTGCAGAGCAGTTCCTCAGGGTCAAGATGAACTAATATTGTTCATTGTAATTTTTAATATTTTAATGTTGTAGATAATGTGTGCTATTCCATTTTTCCTGCCAGACACCACCAGGGAAGAGGTCTGGGTACATAATGCTTGTAGCAATAGGGATTATTGTCTTTTTTTTGTATGTCTTTGTGTACATTACAAACAGGACAGTCAGTTTACAGAGAGTATGATGGGTGTTTTCTTTAGGGATATGGAGAAAAAAAAAGTGATGGCAGAACTATATAACTTTTAAAGGAGCAGTGAAAGCCTTTAACTCTGTGTAATTGTCAAGCTAGATTTGTTCTCTTAGGCTTATTCAGCCTTTGCAACATTTTGCTCTAAACATGAATATACTTTGTATGGTTTTATAAGTAAGGTTTCTTTTTCTTTTTTCCTTTTGCATTGAATTTTCCCATGAGCCATCAGCAAATAGGAAATGGATTTAAATCCATTATAAATAATAAGAACTAAGAGGTTTTCTGCACAGAACTAGCTTGAAGGTGATGAAAGACTTGGCTGTCAAAACTGCACTAAGCAGCAATAGAGGGTTAATCTCTAAACCAAAGAACTGACTACCCAGTAGACCAGATCTTCTTAGAGACAAGACAAGAAAATTTTCCTAAATCTAGGAAGAAATGCCTAAATGGCAGTTTGTTTTTTTTTTTTAACTGTAAATTTAGACTATGCAGCTAAGGACTATGTCAACGTCTTGTTTCTAAAAGTATTTAGCACTGTAATTCTTGAAGCTCCTTGTACTAAGAATATGATACTCAAGAAACAATGGGCACATTTCTAGAATAGGTCTACACTGTGAAAACAAATTAGATGAGGGATAGTTTCATTACTGACAGTGATTTTTATTACTCTAGCTGATTATTTTCTTCCTTACTTGAAAAATGAAGCTGTGATTCAAAAATATTTTGCAGCATTTTGATAGCTGGTACTGCAGAGTTAGAGGAGAATAATCTTTCTTGCTGTTTGCTTCAGATGATAAAATGTGAAATAAGAAAACTGAGATGTGTAATAGAAAAGAAAAATATCACAATATAGAAGTTTTCCTACCTGAAAAATGTGTATAGTTATGTAAATTGGATGCTGCTATTAAAATTCAGTTTTTCCTCTAACCCTTTTAATGTTTCTTGACATTAATATTTTCTTTATCATCTTTTTGCATTATGATATAAGGGTTTTTAGCAATGCAAAACTCACTCATGTTTTCACTTCTGTATAGGTGTGTTCCAAGCATTCCAGCGTATACTGGGCACAAGAATGAGGAACTCTATACAATTCCAGTTTAGTGTTTGACCCAAATATTTAACCAGAAAATTGAGTTTCCTGGCTGAGGAAAATGAAATTTTACTAAAAATATGGACTGTGAAGTTCCTTTCTTTGGTTCTCTTTCGTGTTAGCTTGATAAATTAATCTCATACTGCAAAAGTAACTCCATTCAGGGAGATGATCAGGATGCAAACGTGAATGTATAAAAGTAAACTACAAGCTTTAAAGTAAGCATGCAATTGCAGTGAGCTACAGAATTGAATCCCAAACACTTTATATCAGTTAGAAAACACAGTTCCATGGATATAACAAAATTCTATCTATACCAGGAGAAAATGTCTCTTAAATTACCATAGAAATGAAATATTAAAATATGGAAATCAGTGAGATTTCAAGAGTTTGTGTCTTAGCAACACAAGGTAAAATCTTTATCGATGTGTTGTTCAGTTTTTTAATTAATCAACACATTCTTTAGCAAATCTGCTTTTTAGACCTTCTCCATAGTGACTGACAGCTTCATGAGAGAATCATTGTGTTACTCTCTATGGCAAAATTCTCGCTGTTTTCAGTAAGATCAAAAAATTTGGGAACAACGTTCCTGCAAATATTTGAACAAGATGATTTTTGCATTGCAGAACATTAAGTAGTACAGAGCTGCTCTTCTTGAGAGGTGGACTCAACAATTCTGTAAACACTGATTTTCATACTATTTAAATGTATTAGATAAAAATTGATAACAAAATAAGTAAATTTGGGTGCTGTTGTAAATATTTAATGCTCTTATTCAAACATTTTACACTAAAGAATCACCCTGTCTTAAAACCTTTTTTGCAAATTTATAAGAAACTGTACTCCACAAGAATTTAAGAAATTAGATGTTTGATGTAATATCATCTTGCTGTTTTGTCCTTTGAAAAGCTGCATAAGCATACAGTCAACAAAATCCTTTACTGTCGATATGAAAAATTAACTTTAGGACTTATTTTAATTACAGTTTGGAATTGTGTGTCTACTTCCTGTTTTGAATCCATCTGGCTCCAACTCCTTTGAATTTTATTTTTATTACATCCTTTATTATAGCCCTTGCAGATCCATCGTCCTGTTCTGCTAGCTTTACCATTTCCATCACAAGACTGGGTCAGACACAGCTTTGTCAAGGCATATTTTGAAAACCTTCAAGGACAGGTATTTCACCTCTTTTTGGGTTACATGCTCTGATGATGTTTCACCAATGTGTAAAAACTCATTACTAGTGCTCAGTCTGGGCCTCCCATGCCATGATGTGTGGCTATTGTCACTAAGCAGATCATTTAGGACTATAAAGGGTTCATTACTGTAACCTTTGCAAGTGGTTTCCCAGTAGTGGTAGGCTCCTGGAACTCCTTAGTTTATTTTTCATATTAAATTAGCCTAGTTTATTCAACTTCTCACAGTTTATTTACTATAGACCCCTGACCTTCTTAAGTAACATTTTATGGACCTTTTCCAATTTTCTAATACCTTTCCTGAATTGAGTGCGTGTGAAGTGGGAAAGCTAGACACAAAATTGCAGGTACAGCTACAGTCATGCCAAGTAAAGGGGATTAATACCAATTTCATCTGCTGGCTCCATTTCTCCTAAGGTTTCTTTATTTATGATGGAAGTGCACAGTTGGCTGGTGTTCAAGGTAGTGCTTCCCATAAAGTTCAGGTCCTTTCTGCTAGAGCTGCTGCTCAGCATGAATTATGTATGGGGATTTTTCAGGGGCAGGATTTTGCACTTGCTGAGCCCCATGAGTTTCTTTGGAGTAAGTTCCATTTTCTTTCTGGGCAATGCTTAACACTGGCTATAGTCAACTTTTGAGGTGGCTATATTTCTTAAGGAAATAATTGGCAAAGACACAACACAGGTGAATTAGGCTTTAATTTAGGGTTCTATTTCATCTGACTTTCTGAAAAGCACTGTAAAAGTACAAAAATTAATTTAAAGCATGTCTTTCTCATAGCCTGTTCTAGTGGCAAAACAACTCAGTTCTCCTGTTCTTATAACTTCCAAGTTTTGCAGATCTCAAATAATACAGATTTTCACAAAGCTAGATGTATTATGATGAAGCAAGACCAAATCTTAGTCTTTGTCAGAAGATATAAGGAAATATCTCATGAAAAATGATGTCTCTCACAGAGAATTAATCTCACTGTCAAAACTAAAAACCTAAAACTTTGGTTAAGTATTCAGTGTGATCAACCTTAAGTTTTTAAGTCATGATTTTGGTTCTGTTGATTGTCAAGGTAGAAGATTTTAACCTAGTTCTGTTTGATCCTGATCTCTCCGTCTTTCATTGGTTTTAGAAGTGATTTATAAAAACTTACTAAGAGATAATTGTGAGACATAGCATAATAGCACTAAATATTTCATTAGACAGTGCTTATGAGGGTAGATTTTTATTTCAATGGCCTTCAAAGCCAATGTAGCCAAGGCATATGAAGCCTACGAATGTATGCATTTCTTACCTATCTTAGCCATCAATTCTTAATTGTTCTGTTATCTGCACTCTAAAAAGACCTTCAAACTCTCCTTACTTACCAAAGGACTATATTTCAAGATCCTCATATGATCACATTTTACAATTATTAAGTTTAGTCAGTTGACAGTGTGAAGGATTTAATTTAAAAATTAAATTAATTACCTTTGTAGAGGTAGGTTTTCTTCTCTTTTGCAGACCTTAGCCTCAAATGTCTTGCCTGTAGTTTCATGCATACATACCACCTACTGTTAGAAATAGAGCTTTATAATCATAATCTATATAATTTATAATTTTCTAGTCTCAGTATTTAATCCAGTACAGGATTTCTGAGCACTGCCTTACCCTGCCTTCCATCATTTTGTGTATTATGTCAGTGAAATCTACTTGAAATCTACTAGTGTCAGTGAAATCTGCTTGAATTCAGGAGTTCTGTAAATCCTTGTGGATTGTGGACCAGAAATTAGAAGGATGGCCCTGAATACCAGGCAGCTGACAGCCTCTTTTCCAAGACTGAGTATGATAATCTCTTTCCTCTGTAATTTTACTTGCGAGCCCCTCTCCTTCCCCTCTGCATTTTGTAATTACCATCATTGGAGAGCCAGCAATGGCCCTCGTTTATTTTGTGCTGCTAAGAGAAGGAGCACAATGCACACTGCTCTTCTACTTCATAGGCAAGTCAAAAGGTGTCAGCCAAGGTTTCCCAAAGAATAGATCTGTCCTAGAACCTGACAAAGGTTTAGACCCTTACAGTGGAAGAGCTACCTTTGCTTGCTACAGATTGCATATGTTTATTAAGTTTATAGTTTTTATGATATTCTATTTTTGGTTTTTTCTGGCTGACTTTCAGGGTATAGATTTGGTTTTAATCTCTATGACTCCACTCTGATGTCTACATTAAAGCTTGAAAGTAAACAACAAAGATTTTATTCTACCTCTTTTTTTAGCTTGCTTTTAGTTTGCCAGAACTTGTTGATCAGCAAGTCAGCTGGCTGACTTATTTTGCCATGCAACATTTATAGTGCTGTATCTCAGCAGGAAAAAGCTGTTCTGAGGAGCTTTTCTAAAATTGCAGGAGTGCAGAGGAATGCCTCATCTGTTACCTTGACTGTGCAGGCTGCCACTGGAGACCAAAAAATGAGTAAGATACATACTATAGCACTATAGCTTCTGCATCTTTTCTTAAACTAACAAGAAACCTTCTGCAAATGTTGCAAAGCAACCCGAAATGTGGTCAGCTATCCTGAGGAGGTAAGTTTATTTTTTCCTCTTATGGATGTGTCAGCTGCGTGTTATGTAAGAGCAATATCTGTTGTACTCTAAAAAAAGTGCTGGGGAATACCTCACCAGTTAGGATGCAATTTTTATTTTGCCTGCCTTTCTACATGCATGGATTTATTAGTCTATATATGGTTGTTTAATATGTTTTCATAGTGGAAAAACATTCTTACACACACAAAAAAAGTGTGTATCCATCTTGTTTGGTTAACTACACCCATATAGACAAAGTAGTACAATTTATAGTACAGACCATAGTATGAGGTGGCATTTATGTAATTTTTTTTAGCAGATTGTACATGACAAGCCCCAGTCAGCTATGGGGAAGTTCTGCCGTTACTGTCAGAGGAAATCTGACAGGACACAAATGGAGCCACAGACTTTAAAGGATACTGTAGTAACCTGAGCTAGTTAGGTGATTGAATTAACTTCTGATGAGTAAATAATGTTTGTATCCCTAAATGGAGAAGAGGATATAGATACTCCTAGATGCAGGCTAGAATATTTGACTGAAATAATTTAGGAGGACAAAACCCCCCAGATTATTGTGGTAGAAAAAAAAAATTAAAAAAGAAACCCAAAACATTGTACAGGAATTGAAGGATGCTACCATAGAACTTATTCAGCATCCAGAGAGAATAATGTGAGCAGAGAGCAACAAGGAAAGAAATAAAACCCTTTTTAGTTTGAATCTTCTGTTGTCTAGAATGAGCTACTGGCACACACCGTAGAGAAAGGGGAAATTATGATACAAATAGCATAGAAATGGGCCACATCAGGCTTGAATTTGTAATTTAGTATCATGTAAAAAATCATCTGCAGTGAGGTTGAGACTCTAAGTTTTATAAAATACATAGAAATAAAGAAGCTGTGATGCAACTTAGGGATGCGGTGTGAGGACGGGGATGGAGGCGATGTAACAGCAACTTAACTCACAACCTTGAGATTTAAACGCAGCCGCCTAAAGGAGATGCAATTTTTACTTCGCTGCCCTTCACCTCAATAGGAACACCTGATGTCTTCTAAAAAGGGAGACGAGGCACAGCCAGGCAATAGGGATAACGGGGCTGCGGCCAGCGCTCCTCCTCAGCGGGGTGCGCGCAGCCTTTCCCACCGATTCCCGCTGGCACCATTCCCGGCCCGGGCTGCGGGCGGAGGCGCAGCCCCGGCTCCGCACCCGCCCCTCGCCCCCCGGGCCCGGCGTGACCGCCTCCCCCGCGGCCGCTGCCGGCGCCATTCCCGGGCCCTTCGTTCCCCCGGCCTCCGCTGCGCGGCGGGCCGCGCCGGGCCGGGCCGGGCCGCCGCTGGGTGCCCGCCCCCCGCCGCCGCAGCCGGCGGGCTGGCAGCTGGGAGGCTGCGCTCCGCCAGCATGGTTCACCACTCGGGCTCCATCCAGTCCTTTCGGCAGCAGAAAGGTCAGTACGAGCCCCGCCGTGCGCACCCATCGGGAGGCCACCGCACCTGCCCGCCCGGCGGGAGCAGGGGCACGGGGAGGGCAGCCTCGGGGGGGGCAGCTGCGGTGAGGGCAGCCTGAGCGATGCCAGCCACAGCGGGGGCAGCCTGAGCGATGCCAGCCTCAGGGGGGGGCAGCTGCGGTGAGGGCAGCCTGAGGGATGCCATCCTCAAGGGGGGGCAGCCTGAGGGATGCCAGCCTCAGGGGGGGCAGCCTGAGGGATGCCAGCCTCAGCGGGGGCAGCCACAGCGGGGGCAGCCTCAGGGGACGCCAGCCTCAGGGGAGGGCAGCCTGAGGGATGTCAGCCTCAGGGAGGGCAGCCTGAGGGATGCCAGCCTCAGGGGAGGGCAGCCACAGCGGGGGCAGCCTGAGGGATGCCAGCCTCAGGGGGGGCAGCCTCAGGGGGGGCAGCCTGAGGGATGCCAGCCCCAGGGGAGGGCAGCCTCAGGGGGGGCAGCCTGAGGGATGCCAGCCCCAGGGGAGGGCAGCCTCAGGGGGGGCAGCCTGAGGGATGCCAGCCTCAGGGGAGGGCAGCCACAGCGGGGGCAGCCTGATGGATGCCAGCCCCAGGGGAGGGCAACCTCAGGGGGAGGGCAGCCTCAGGGGGGACGCGCAGGTCTGGCGGCGGTGTCCGTGCGGGATCGCCCGCGGGTGCCGGCGCGTTCTGTGTGTGTGCCCGCACCCTGCCCGGGGTGCCGGCATGCGGCCGTGGCCGCTCCTGCTCCGGAGGCGCACCCATGCTCTCGGATGCTTTGCTGGGCGTCAATGCGGCTGCGGCGGGGCCGAGCCCGGAGCTGTCCGCGCCCCGGGGCTGGGGGCCCAAGGGCCCGGCCCGGCCCCGCCCAAGTTTTTCTTGCCGAAGGGAGGTGCTGCTTTGGTTCTCACCGTACAGGTGAGTCTAAAGATGCCTACATGCGTGATAGGACAGGTCGTTCAGCCTCTAGAGTTCACTGCGGTTGTTAGTAGGTTTGTTTTTAGGTTTTAGTCTTCGTGTCATCCTGTTAGCCAAGTACAAAAGTAGAGGAAGAATATTAGCTGTAATTGTGAGCAGGGCTCTGGTGTTGTAGGTGCAGATACAACTTAGGTTCAGTCTGCGTATTGAGTTGCTTTTTTTTGTCTGGGATTTTAATTGCCAAACAGAAGCTCTTTGCTGGTCAGCAAATATAAAGGTGAATTTCCAGTTGTGATTACCATCACCATAAAACCTGTATTGTGTTCATGTTAGAAAAAAGGTAATTCTCTCAATGAACTTTAAAATTTATTTCTTGACCATGGAACAAATGTTTTTCTATATTTTTTCTGTCTAATTCTACTTCAATGGATCAGATGAACCAAGATTTCTCTCACTTTGTTCTTTCAGTTATTGACAAACTTTTTTTAAAATTCTTATAGTGCAGTATGGTATAAATTATGATAGGAAATGGTATTCTTTATACATAAATCATGAGGTCACGTATTGGATTTTGTCTCATTCAACTTCTTCTCTTTGACTGGTTAGTTGAAAATAAATAATTCAAAGTGCTTTTTCCATTCTGGTAATCCCATAATAAATTTACTTCCTTGCTGTAGAGGTTTTGCATTGAATGCCAGACTTGTGTGCAGTAATGAGCGGTGCTGTCTCAGACTGTAAAAAGTCTAGTTTATTCAGGCTCAAAGGTAATTAATTAGTATAAAAATGTATTTTTTCAACTGTCAAGTCTACATTTATAAAAGCATTAGAAGCCTCGAAGCTACAGTGTTAGTCCTTTTTCATAAGACAACATTTCTTACGTTACGGCAATGATTAGCAAGCTCCAGAATTGTTGTCAAGGCTCTTCAGAAAAAATGCAGCTGTTCTGTAATAATGTTTAAAAAACCCCAAAACCAACTTTCATTTGTCAGATTATACCCTTTTCTGACCCAGAGATGGGGCAACTGAGAGGCATTTTAAAAACGTTTATTCCGTTTTCAGTCTCACATGAAGGGTGAGAATACAGCTGTTATAATTGATACCATCACAATCAGAAGCCAACTATTTCCTAATTACAAGACATTTCAAGTGTTTCTTGGCCTGTCAGCTTTAGCTACACCATGCCTTAAAGCCAACCATCTAAAACTGCCCCTCGTGGGTCCCACTGCAATGCATCTTTCATAGTTCTATTTCTCCAAAGTGTCCAGTCTTATTTGGCAAGGCCATCCTTTGAAACTTGTTTAGTGTTCAGTTTCTCTCTCAACAATGTCTGTCCACTTTAACTATGTTCAGGTTCTTTGACTTGTGATTTATGAAACTCTGTGTTTGCACAAGTCATAAAACTTTGTAAAAACTAAGTGAGTTTTGACAGTTACTTTTTGAGAAGATTATTGTTCTCATCTCCTTATTCCTGAGAAGTCCTGATGATTGAGGTACCTTGCCAGTCATCAGGCTTTGGAGGAGATGATGCTTTTATGGAGCTGGGTAACCTGTACAGCATTGGCTAACATGACTGTGGCTTTCCCAAAGTTCTCAAATGCAGTGTGCTTTGTACAAAATGTACCTGAGTTCAGACTGCTTTTCTCAGCCTAAAACTTTTAGGAACGGGGAAGGATAACATGAAATCTTGAGCAAAAGGCTACAGCAAAACTAAGCAAACATAAATGGTAATCAAGAATTCACCATCTTACCATGAGGTATTGAGAAGAAGCTGAGCATCTGCTACTCTGAAGTTCATGGACACTGATCTCAGCAGCAAAAAACGTTGTGTCTTTTTTCCTTTTAATTTAGTATTTTATATCAGTCTTGATTTAAAATTTAATATTTTGCTTACTGTAATTTCTGGCTTACTCTTGCTGAGATTTTGACTAAATGCATTGTTTGTTTTCCAGCTGCTCACTAAATTGTGCCCTAAATTCCCTTTCTTTACAGAATCAGGGGTAATCTTCATGAAATGGCCAAATGCCCATCACAGCTGTGCCTTGTATGCTTCACTTGCATTAAGACCAAGCTTCATTTTTTGGGGGGGCATTGAAAGGACATTATTTTTATGTGGACTCTCAGTCATATAGGAAAAATACACATCAGCAAGTCTCATAGTTCCTGAAAACAAATAGAAGATAATCTTAAACTTTTCAGAAACAGAACTTACCTATTGCTAGCTAACGTAATATTCAAACTCAATTGCTAAAGAGGACTAACTTTTAAAATGGGAGACAGAATGGGGTAGAGAGCATTTTTTTTTTCCTTTTACTTCTGAGCACTTTGTTCTAGCTGAGAAGTTGTGGTTTCAGTAACAAAGGTGTTTTTACAAGGTTTGGAGGAATAAGAAGATTAAGTTCTCCAGTCTCATGGGTATCTAGGAGCCTTCAACATGAAGGAGAAAAGAAAGAAAGAATGAAATTACATCCTGAGGATTTGTTACTGTTTAGAATTTAGGTATTGTTTTTCTTTGATTTATCTTTCCCTTCTTGACAAAGTGAGGAGGTGTTCAGAGTAGGAGGCTGCTGCCATCTTTTTGTCTTGCTCTTTGTTCAAATTGTGTATGCAGAGTGAAACCCTCAGTTTCAAAACCTGCAGCAGAACTCAGTATAGTGTTATAAAAAGACACAGAAAGGATTGAAAAAAATAATCTCATTCTTCTTCACCCCCGCAATTCTTGTTCTTCTACGTGTATCCAAAGATAATGTCTGTGGAGAAGAGCAGTGTCCTAGAGGTAGACTAATCTGTGTCTCTGCACAGCAGTGTGTTAGATCTGTTTAGCCATCTGTATAGTATTTTCTGGCTATTTTTAACCTCTGCTTTGGCAGAAACTGGTTTTTCTGAAATTATTTTCCTCAGTAATAATCTCAGATAAAAACCATATTAGTGAATATAGACCTTTATACTTCGTACTTTTTCAAAAGTTGATGCAACCTATGGCCTCTTAGGAATTATGTCAGAGGAAAGGGAAAGAGGTTTTTATTATTTACGGATTTCTTCCCAACCATGTTTACAAAAGAATAATGTTCATCCTTAAAGATTAATATACAGGTAATATATACAGTACTTTATTGTATATACATCTTTAATATACAGGTATGTTTAAAACTAGTAAGTAATTAATAGTTATTCATAAAGGAGAAATCAGATCATGTTGATAAGAGCAAAGATAATCTCTACAGTAATTTGTAGTTTCAAAATTCCAGGGAAAGATAGCTAGTTAGGTGTCATAATCTTTGACATGTAGGACATAAAATATGCTGCAGCCTTAGGGTAGATTTTTGTGCTTTCCATAGTAGGTGTGTGCCAAGCAATTGCTTGGTTTATTAGGGTACTCTACTGAAAACTTGAGTTCTTCAGAAGGAAAGGCAGCATGATTTGCTGTGGGCTCTGGTAACAGATACTTGGTGGGTGGGTTTGAATAAACCTGTGTTTAAGGTGTAGATCAAGGCAGTTGCTATGCTTAAAATTTTAAATGTCTAGCACTTTTATGCCAGTACACAGACTACACTTTCCTGCATACTTTGCAGGGTGCTTTTACTGAGTAGTGTTGTTTTTTTAATACCTCTATCAAAGCTTTTTAATGAAGGGCTTTCAATGCTGGGAAAAATAAAAGGTGTTTTGTGCTTTAGAATGAAGTTGCTTTCATCTTGGTGTATGAGATTTAGAATGTGGACAGCAGATTGAAATCTGGTGGCTTCTCAGGTGTCTGGCCAAGGAGTTCAGTGTTTCCTGGTTCAATGAGGCAGGAAGAAGTTCATCAATTTCAATACTCATTAAGTCTTTGAGAGCACTGATTTAGCCTCTCAAAGGATTTATCTTGGAATAACTTGAATTGAGACTTCTGAAGAAATCAGGCATGTTCATAAAAGATGCATTTTTAGATGCATTCCAATTCTTATCTCTGCCAAATATTTTGTTTCATTTTATATTGCTACTTGAAGTTGTAGTGTGATTTAGAGGGATTGAGGATGGAGAATCTTGAATAGCTCTGCCTTCACTGGGAAGCTTGTTGCTTCATGGACTCTCTTGTTAAATCACTTGGAGCTGCTTGAGAAGCACTGTTGTTGTGGAGTAAAGCTTTCCCTTATGGTTCCTTTACTCAGATTTTAAGCTCTTAGTGACCTGCATTCTTTATATAACAGCACGTGAAACTGACTTTGATTTCTTGTGAATTTCAATGAGAATTTGTAAACATCACATTTTATATTGCTCCAGAGTTTTCAGTATTAAGGAACTTGGACTTGTGATTAAGAATCTCATGGAGACTAATCCAAGAATGTTTGGTGCTTCTGTGGCATGAGTAAACCTAGTGAACTTAATCATCTGAAGAGACTGCTGAAATTACTAGAAGATGGAATTCTGTCACACAAAAATTTATGACAGACTGTGACCCTCTGCCACTGTTCTTCAGAGCAGAAAGGCCAAGTTTTCATGTCAGTGTGAATGAAGCAATTTTTTTGGCCTCAGCTCTTCAGTTTTCATTCCAAGGAGCACTAACACGCACAGAAAACTTCAGTGCCATACTCATCTTGACTCTGAAAGCTGAGAGCAATGCAGTTATTGGTACAATCCTTTAAAATAATACTATATTTAAGTAGTGTTACTTAAAATGTTTTTTCAGGGCACTGAAAGGCAAGGTCCAATGTTTAATAAGGCTATATTTGCTCTCACTTCTTCTGCCTGATAAAACTGCTCAGCCTAGGATGCACTCCATCTTTTTCACTCAGACACCTTTGAAGGGCCCATAGTATGTATTTTTATTCCAGATTATACTGTTGTGGGTTGTAACTTGAAAAAATATAGAGCTTTTTGAAAACAATCACTAAACATGACATATTAAACTTTACATTATGCAGGTATATGAGTGCTGTAGAAAAAAGTAACTTTTTTTTTTTTCACTGAATGGATATTTGAAATGAGAAACTTAAGGATATCAGAAGATTTTGGGATGTTGCATAACTCTCTATAGCTAAAGATGATGATGTTGCTGTGATTAGATGTCTGGGCATTAACTTCCTACATTCTGTTTTAAGTATAGCTTGATAGAGTTGTATCTGTGGACAAACCTTGTACCTATTCCACAGCTTTTCAAAATTCCCTGAGTAAGGACCTGTGAAAATAGCAACCCTAGCCACCACTCATTTTCTTTAGAACCCTCGTCAGTTATATTTCATTGGGTATACCACAAAGTTGCAAGTTCCTGATCTGCTTCCATATTTTGCTTTATTTATTTGGCTTTTTGTCATTTTTGAAATCTGCTAAATGAGTATAAATGAAACAGCCCTTTCAGTTTATATTCTGTTGTAGTAGCATTTTGAATATGTCAGTTTTTGTTTCAAAATCAAGACTAGTCAGCATATTTTATGATTAGAGGTATTTTGAAGTTCCAGTAACTGTGAGAAACTGAAACACTGTCTTAGCTAACAGTACCAAAAGCCTTGCATTACAGTTAATGCAGATGGCTAAGTAGAAACTGGGAAAGTAATGAAAAAAAAACCCCAGCCATCCATATTTTAGACATAGCATGATAGCAGAAAGTAGATGTGCTAAATTCACAAGTTTGCTGAGCAACATGGACATTACTTGTTTTCTGCTTTGGCCTGTCTTAACTGAAGAGAGTGTCTGTGTTGTCTTGAGTCAAACATGCAAGGACATTTGCAGAAAGCATTGTATATATTATTCATATATATATGTATATATATGTATATATATTACCCAGATTACAAATCTTTACCACACTTGTTCTGGAGTTAGGTCGGTTCTATATATTCTACAGCCTATGTTACAGTAGATTATTTATTAGAGACAGGTGAACTTAGCACCAAACTTCAGTGTACAGAAATATGTTTTAACAACTCTGAGCTACAATGAATGCAAATTCATCGCTGTTTTCTCAGAAAGAGAGTCTGAGTCTGCCTCAATTTGGATTCTCATCGGTCTCGTGAGGGCTTTTAGCCAGTGCAGTTACTTAAGGGAGGAATTGTTCATTTTTCTGACTGGTGAGGTCACAGTTTAATTCACAGTATATTTGAGGATTTAAGTGAGGTTTTGAAGAAACTGGTACGTTAGGTTTCCTTGGTCCTGTCTAATATTCATACATCAGGCAAATAGCCTTACTATTATGTAACTGTTTGCTCTGCTTAAAGGTAGGATCTTGGGAATGGGAAAAAAGATATTGTGAAAGCCTGCTGAGTTAGAATCCATCAGTAACTCAGGAGAAGGAGGTGTGCTTTGAAGAGTATCTGCAGAAATCCCTTTTGAACAACAAATTGCCACTGTTCATAGGGTTTTCATTAATTTTGTCAGTAAAAACATGTCACAAAGCCACACGTGTTTTGTTGCATCTTGTCTGTTGCTCTTAATGGATTCTTGTGTGGCACCCTGTCACACTATTTTCTGAAAAATCCTTTCACTAGGGTCTTTTCTCCTGTGAAGCTGGGAAGCTTCAGCTTCTCCATGTTTTGCTACATTGGAATGTGATTTGGAGAATTGTTTACCCAGCAAGTGAAATTGTTTTTACTTGATGACCAATGACAGCCAGCTGTGTCGAGGCTGTGAGCAGTCACAAGATTTTATTATTCATTGCTTCCTTTGTAACCTTCTGAGGTCTCCTCTCTCTTTCTTTAGTATAGTTTACTATATCATTTTCTTTTAATATATATCATAAATAATAAATCAGCCTTCTGAAACATGGAGTCAAGATTCTCATCTCTTCCCTTGTTGGGGTTGCCTGCAAGTTTCACAGCACCCTAGCCCAAGAAGGATGTGCAAACGAAGGAATTCAGAGCTCACTCAAATCTGCGTTGAAAAATTTTTAAGTACATCAGAGTTACACAAGAATTGTCGCTAGTCACGTATGCTCCAGAGAGCTCCTGTGGTGATGGCAAGCTCTGGAGTTAAAATATGTTTGAGATGTCATATTCTATTCTCTGCCTGTCTGCCTCAGTAGAATTACTCTTGCTCAAAAATTTCCGTTCTCCTTACTGTTTGTTTAGTAGCTTTATCAATTCTCTTTATAATCCAGAAGGTCTCTAACTTATATAATATTTGTCTTATTTTTCTGGTTCATTAAACTAATGGAGTTAGTGCTTTTAATGAATTAGTTTTCCTGAGGCATTAAGGGTTTTTTGGGGGGATTTTTGTTTGTTTGTTTTTGTTTTATTGTTGTTTGGTTTGGGGTTTTTTTGTTGTTGTTGTTTTGGTTTGGTTTTTTTTTTGGTTTTGTTTTGTTGGAGAAGTCTGTTTTTCATTATGGGCTATTTTGTTGTCTGGTTTAAAGGACAGGTGTCTTCTAAGGAAGGTGAGAACCTCCCTTGGAATGGAAATCCTTCCCTCTAAACTATTATAACTTTGAAATTACAGGGTTTTCAGGCAAAAGTATGGGGAAAGGAATAACAGTTCTTTATTGTATATTTATGTGTAATGAGAGAAACAACCCTGGCAACAACACCAACCAGAACCACAGACAAACACCTTTTAGGATATTACTTTGAATTAAAATGTGTTGGTAGAGACTAATCAAAACTTTCTATACTTTTGTGGTGTTGGAAGGGAGCATCTACAACTTTTTATTACTTTATATTGTAGGAAATCTCAAAATAAACCTGAGATTGACTTTTATTCAAGCTGAGGCATAAAAAAAATTAATTTTGAAATATGCATTCATAAATGCTTGTACTTTAATGGAAGGAGTTTCTTTAGAGAGAAAAAAATGATTTTTCATGTCATGGTGACAGTGATCTGTTTGTCAGTCTGACTGGGCTGTTTTCCCTCTTGGTTGCCCCTTGTGGCTGTTTGTTCAGTTTCGGCATGTTGGTTCTGGATTGTTATCTTAGGGGCTTACTAATGCCATCATTCAGTTCATGTATAGTCTATTAACATTATTAATTTCATACCTGTAGCCATCATAGGTATGTCCTGGCAGTCTTTTCTGCCCAAGCAGAAGGAATTCAAATTTCTTGCAGCCTGGAATGGAAAGAAGGCAAAGAAAGGCACCAAGTAATGGATTAAAATGGTTTTTCAGTATTTTTTCCCTTTAACAAGGGATAAAAGTAAGAAATGCTTTCAAAACAACTACCCCTTTAATTTTGAAAAGCATTTATACCAGTGCTAAGCTCTGACACTTTCAAGTTTCCTTTTCAAATTTTTTGTTTAGAAGACTAATTATGGGAGCATTAATATTCAAAAAAGAAATTATAACAGCTGATTTTAAATCAGAAGATTTGTCCAGAACATTCCATAGATTTCTTCAAGAATATCCTCCAAGCATATACCTTCATGAAATGTACATTTTGTGGGACTTTAGTTTACTTTAGCCTCTTTAATCTTCATTAGGGTAATTTCCTCTTTTTCTTTTCTCTCTCCGTTTGAATTGCACTGTTTTCCAGAGGTCAAGGGCTGGAGGGGAGAGGGGCAACACCATTTTGTTGCTACTATTGTCATTATTTTTTACTGATTGTTAGGTGTTTATTGAATACAGTTTCCACTAGAAATGTGTATTAATGTAGTTTTGGCTACGTGGTGTCTTTTCTATGCTGTTTTGCTTTTTTCAGGAAAACTACTCCGTGATGTCAGAGGTTTATGTCCAAAAAGGAGACAGAAGAGTTCTGTAACTTCATTTGAATATAGGGAGAGGCGTCTATGTTGCTCTCCTTTGTCTCTGTAGTTTCCTTTTTAAGGTGGTGGTTATGTTCAGAGCGGCCTGGAGGTGCAGATAAGTTGTTTGTTAGGCTGTGCTGGTCAAGTGCTGCTTCACCAGCTGCTCTTCCTGTTCCATGCCCTCTGGCTTCTGAACCATCTTTGTAACCCTCCATTGCCCTGCCCTTCAGTATGTTGAGGTGTCCTGTACAGAGCTGATACTGAAAGGGGCTGGAAAATAAACTTTGGAAGCATTATGAAGCAGGCATTCTTTATCAGTGCAGGACATGTTAGCAGGCTGTCTCCTTCAATCCAATGTGTGTGACAAGACTTCACCACTAGGTATTTATCCATCATAATCATGCAGATTCATTACAATGTGCTTCCTACCTAATACATAAACATGACTTTCCTAGAAACGATTTGCATGCATCTTCCTCCTACTGGAGCTCCTTTTATGGCCCTGGGGGGTCCTCTCAAGGTGGTTGTATTCACTGAATGCTTTGATATTACAGGCAACCTTTCCTTGAACTTTTTCTTTGGGCATGTGCAGTTGCTCCTTGTTACATAACTTTCCCCAAACCCCCCCGTAGTTCTCCTTATCTTTTCTCCCCTGGTTCCAGCTATATTTATCATCCTCTGCACCTACCTTTGCATCCTTTTATCTTTTTTGTGCCAAAGTTTTGAAGCTCTGTTCAGCAACTTCAGCGGGACTGAAAATTTATATTTTCCATGTTATTTACCAGGAGCACCCCAAAGCTGGATGCTGTTTGAGGTGTGGCTGCAGGAGAGTCAACTAGAGAGGAGTAATCTCTTCCCTTGACCTCCTAGCTTCACACTTGTCAAAGCAGCTCAAGAAGGAATCAGCCTTTGTTTCTGCAAGGGCTTCACTGCTGACACCACTGGGAGTCAACCTGTTGAGAAGTGCAGTGCCAGTTATTACAGCAAATAGCCAGTGCCATGAATTCCCAAATTAAATTGTTTTATTGGTTTCACCAGCAAAGTGAGGAGGCAGCTGTTCAGAAGAAGTATGCATGGCTCTGTCAGTTGGTGTGAGTGATGGATGGTTTTGCTGCTGGAGAGGGTTACAGTTTGTCCTTGCAAGCAAAAGCTTGTAAAGTATTGAATAGGTAAAAGGTCATCACCAAACTCTGGTCTCGAGGCTCCAAATACCAAATGCCTGCTAATTTGGAATTCTGGCTGTTATTAGAAGATCCTATAGGCATAGATGACTTAAAGAAGGGCAGATCCTGCTGTGGATGAGCTGTGCTATTTTAATTTACTTTTTACCCGACACACTGAATTAATTGGGCCTAAAAAGCTGCCAGCAATAAAAGCACTATAATCAAGTCGTGTGTCCTACTAGTAGCAAAACAAGAGAATAAATCCTTACCCTTCCCAAAGCAACCTTTCAAAGGTTGGTCACTAGGCCCACATGCTCTGCTTGGTGTTTAGAGTGGGCTTTTTTTTTAGAGTCAGGTTTTACTGTTCTGAGTTGTGCTTCAGGAAATTTTGAAAAAAATTAATAGGGATATGAATCTCCATGTTAAATGAAATAAGTTAATTGCAAATTACCATTTTTGCAGTCTCTTTAGTGCCAGCTATTCTTAATATTTATTCATTTTTGTTTTACATCCTTAGAAAAATGAAAGTATTTACTTTTTCCCCCTTTTATGCATTAACATATATAGACATGCTTTTCAAATCCTGAAATGGAAGAAGTAATTTTAAAAAGGTCAATAATCACTTCCAGAAAAATATTTTGTGGATTTAACTTAGACTCTGATTTTGTGTTGGAATGTTTCCTTTGTATTTAATTCCACATGTTAATAATTCCATAATGTTAATAATTTTATGGACAGTGCTCTAAGAAAGAAAGTGAGCCAAGTTTTGCAGTGCTAGAGAAAGTATCTTTTAATTGCTGCCATAACTAGAAAAGTCAGATAAGCTTCTTAGCATATAAGAACTATTTTAAAATCTGAAATGAAAGCTGCAAATTTCTAATTAATAAGTTGGTCTGAGTTTAATAACATCTGTTAAATGCAATTCCCTGTCTTTTCTTTCAGATGATCTAATTGATTTAACTGAATTTTAATTAATCAGAGTCATCTTGGTATTTCATAACGCTCACTGAAGTGTTGTAATATGCTTAATAGGTTCAGTAGGATGCTTCATTTGTGAAAGATGAGATCAATCTGAATGCATTTATGATGGGGGTGTGTGTTCAGCAAAGGGCATTGTCAGCAAAGACCTTTTGTCACTCCTAAATTCTTGTGTGTATATGTATGTATTAAGACATGTATCCTGCAGGATGCATTATTCTGCAGCCTCTCATGAACCTGTTGCAAATTAAATATTTTTCCACCAGAGGTCAGAGATTGGTGGAAGGCTGTTCCATGTTTTTATGAAAGGAGATGCAGTGTATATTTTAAAAAGTGACAAAATAATGGTTGAAATGCATTTGCATCTAATTTTGAAACAGAGAGATAAGAATTGCGTTCTGTATGAGCAATTCTGTAACTTCATTAAGTTTTAGAACATTAATGAAATGCATTATGCATACAAAGAAAAAATATCTTCCAGTAATATTGAAATCTTAATCAGGTGCAAAGATGAACATAGAAGAGTTACATAGTTCTGTACATTTTGCTTAATTGTGTTTGTTGAAAGGATATCATTTTCTCTTTAAATAACAAGCTTTCAAAGAGCATGGGTAACTTTTTTTTCAGGTATTTAACCTTTAGACTTTTTAAGTACTTTGGTAATAATCTCTACTTTCTCCCTGTAATTTAGAACAACTGTAAAATTACAGATTTTTAAAATAGCTCTGTACACCTCCACAGCACTGAGCTGCCTACGTGGGCCTAATGTTCAAGTGGCTTAGTTGAGTTTGGTACAAAGGTTGCTGAAGGAGGTGAAAAAAAAGCTTTTTAACAGGTTTTCCATTGTATCCTGCTCCTTCCTCCAAGCAGCCTTTGTCACATGCTGACTCTCAGCAGTCACTTAAAGCTACCAGGAAACTGCACTGCAGTTCAAACACAAAAAGAATGCTCAGCTCCTCAGGATTGAGAGCTCTAAGGATGTGCAGAGGGGTTCTCAGGTGAGCAATAGTTGTACAGCCATGAGCTGCCAAAATCAATGTGACTTTCATACCTGGCTGTGGAAAACAAAATCGCACCTCAGTTTGTTTGTGGGAGCAAATAAATGTGTGAGAGCAAAACCTGGCTGTCCCAGGGCAAACTGGCAGCTGGGGTTAAGGAGCATCCTCTGTTCTTCTGGGCATGCCAACACATCAGTTCTTCTGGGTCTCACATCAGCATCCTGTGTGCCTCTTCCTCACCCTTGGCTGTAACCTCAGATGTGAAGTCATCCTGACCTGTGTTTCACCCAAATGCGTTTAGGAGAGAAATGGATTGTAGCTCTGCTTCTAGATCATGTTACTTTGCTTTGAGTTTGGTACTAGTTGACTTTGTGGGGCAAAGGGATCAATTTTAAAGCTTGCATTTTAAAAAGCTTGGGAGTTACACTGGAGTTTCACAGTGAAAAGTAGACCTGTTAAATAAGGAAATTTCGAGATACTGGTCTTAGGATTCTGAGCTTGCTTCATCATGTGAAGATTTAGAATAGTCTAAGTTTTTATCTTGGTCCAGATGGAGCTACAGTCTATCTGATGGAACATAAACACAGTGTGTTTTGCAGTATTTGAAGGAATTTCTCTTCCTTGTTTTGTTCAAAGCCATTCGCACACAACAAAAGTAGTGTTGCTCATACTGAATAGGGGATACCAACATCTCTGGTTGAGAACAACTGAAGTCTTATATGGCTGAGGCTCCTTAGGATGCCTTGTTTGTTCAGTAAACATTTTTAACCATCTGGTGTGCTTTGTTTTTCAGTGATGAGATGACTGTGAAAAAAAAATAAACTTTAAATTAGTGAAATTAATAATTAGGAGAAATAAATATTTTAATGAGATACTTGATTGGTGTAGCCATTAGTAATGCCAGAGGTTATGATCCCTTTCAGGCTTCAGATGCTTGAAACCCTCTAGGCAGTGTTTTGAAAGTAGTAGTAAAATGCATGCACCTTTTCTGCAGAAGTTTTTCAAGATTTAAAACTATAACTTAAGCATTCAAATAACCCTGTGACAGGGAAAAGAATATCCTCCCCAAAAATATCTTCTGGCACAAATTCAGTTTTTAATTCATTTTTACTGCAGCACTTTTCCCATGGAAATACTGTAAGCCTTAGCCAGGTCATTGTCCTGAGTACCTTCTGCCTACCTGCAATTCTCCACTGAAGTTTTGCTAGCACCAGGTTTTCAGCTGAATATAATCAACCTTACTGGAATTGAATAATAGGACCAAGAGCTTGGCAGTTGTTATAAACCACAAAGAGGTCTGTCTCTGTAAATGAAATGTGGAGATAGGGTTGGAGGGGAGGGAGGAGGGTTAGGGGTGGTTTTTCAGATCTAACAGGAAATATATAGAGCAGTATTGGTTATGACTGAAAATGCAGTGACCAAAATAAGCGATTTCTGTTTCTGTCAGTAGATCATCAACAAGTGTTGTTCAGGGCAAGGCCTCAAGCAGCACAGCACACATGACGTGTACCTCATTAACTGGCCAAAACTGGTGTTATGATTTGGCTTCTATAGAAGCTACTCCTTTTTGATGCTAAGATTTAGGCTGGATTAAATGGGGAATAGTTACTGGGCTGCTCTTTATGAGGTTAGCACTGATCCAGCCTTGCTTCCAGCATTGAGTTAACAATTAATAGGGACTAGCTGCCAAACTTTCCTCATCTAAAATAAGGAGCAAATGAAAGACCAATTCTTTTCTTAACAGTACCAAAATAATCATTTGGGTTCGTATTTCACAGAATGAGGCATAGCAAAACTTTTCTTTATGTTTCTAGTGGCCAAAACCTGAAGGCCTCTGAGAAGTTGCTTTATTTCGAGTCTTTCTAGATTGGTATAGTATTGAGCATGCAATTAAATTGTGCATACTAACTTAAAAACCAGAAAAGCTTGTCATATTCTAGCTCCATCTTTCCTGCATGACCTATCAGACAGCTTTGGGTAGTTCAGCTCTCTGTTGGCTCTACAGCTGTAGTACAGGTCTCTGTTCTGGCTCTACAGCTGTAGTTCAGCTCTCTGTTGGCTCTACAGCTGTAGTACAGCTCTCTTTTCTGGCTCAGAGCCATGTAGAGATTTGCCTCTTAACAGGAATCCCCAGCATCCCCTTGGAAAGAAGACTTTCCAAGGCAGAAGTGCTAAAATAAAAAGGCAGCATCTAATTAAACCATAAACATTATTTACCTTTTTTGTCAATATGAGGAGTTTCTACACTCATGCTATAATTGTTTTCATGCTCATGCCAGCTGCCAGAGGAATATTATGTAGGAAAAGAAGGAATAAATGAAATTGTTATAGAAAAACAAGTCTGTTGGGCTTTTTCTGCTAAGTGTATACATGTCTACTATTGCAGATGAAAAGATCCCTGAACAAGCGAGGACTCTGTACCAAAGTTCTAGCTGGAAATAGATAGTCTATAAAACTACTCTATGGAAAAGAGAGGAGGGAATGAAAATAATTTCAGTAACTCAATTTCATGATCCAGTTCAGGATGTCAGCCACATGCTATTCATGCTGGGTAAGCATTTGCATGCAGCAGCAAGTGCCATCAAAACTAGCATATCACAGAACTGGACTCTGGCACAGTAGCAGAGTATGAATTAACTTTTCCAAATTTTAAGGTGGTTCATACCAATAACATAACAGCAAATCTGCTGTGAGATTACTTTGCTGTGATTCACTTTCTTCAAGCAGAAGCAGCACGATATTAGGGAATCTATTTGAAAAGACACAGGGAAATATAGAGTAAGAGAGAGCAAAAGGGAATAATTTTCTTTTGAATTGAGGCATTATGTCATAAAATAATTACTTTCTTTTTTTTATATGTATCACTTAAATTTGGGTTAAAATTGAATGTCAGTATGTGTTATTTGCATTATCATAAATTTCTTTGGTAACAGTGATTCATCTCGCCACACATACTGACTCCAGTGTAGATGAAAGAACCATTTCTCTTTGGCAACTCTAATAATTATGCAGTGGGGTCCAAAGTTACTGGCAGCCTATCCCTGCTTAAGAAATCGATCACTGAAACTCTCCAGAACAATTACAAAGTATATGTCTTTATATGTTATTCTGTATTACCCATTGCTGTGTCTAGCTGCTGCAGATTTTTGTCTAATAAATGTCCATTTAGGAAGAACTATAAAGGAGACTCCCTGGACACCTTCCAGGTAGCACAACAGACGTGTGAGGCATTGCTCTGCTCTGAACAAGGCACTGTCAAGGCCCAGTGCCCGCTGTGTTCTCTGCTGGCACAAAGCAGCCTTTTTACTAAGAAGCAGAGTTCTTTTTGCACATACTTATTTAAAGACCTATGGTATCTTCTGAGGAAACAGAAGCTTACCTGTGTATGAAGTAAATTGTTCTGTCGAGCAGAGAAACAGTACAGTGAAAGAGACTGACTACACTACTGTACTTTGGTTTTGCTCTGTGTTGAATTAACTTCTATAAGGATTGTGTGTCATTGCTCTGTATTGAATCAGGAGGTGTATAATAATAATGAGTTTTTCTTCCATGTAAACTTAGGAAAGCTGCTTAATTTCTGGGTCTCTCAGAAACAACTCTTAGGAGACAAATCATTGTCACAGCTGCTTTGTTCTAACTGACCCTGGAATTTTTAGGGTCTTTTTTGCCACATTTGTTTGTTGTTCTATGTCACAGCCTTTTTTTCTGAAAAATCCTTTCACTAGGACCTTTTCTCCTGAGAAGCTGGGAAGCTTCAGCTTCTCCATGTGTTGTTACATTGAAATGTGATTTGGAGCATTGTTTACCCAGCATGTGAATTGTTTTTACTTGATGACCAATGACAACCAGTGGGGTCAAGGCTGTGAACAGTCACAAGATTTTATTATTCATTCCTTTCTAGCTTCTGATATATGCTTTCTCTTTCTTTAGTATAGTTTTAGTATATAATTTTCTTTTAATATAACATAATATCATAAAATAATAAATCAGCCTTCTGAAACACGGAGTCAAGATTCGCATCTCTTCCCTTGTCCTGGGGACCCTCAAACACCACCACAGTTCTACAGTGTTTTTTCACAAAGGTTACCCAACAGGTCAAAGGATTAAGAACATTAATTTATTTCCATAATGGTGAAGGTGAAATTTTTGTAGCTTTGAAAGGAAAATGTAAATAATTTACAGATTGGAATACTATTACCATCTGTATTTTAGTTCATTACATTGTTTTTTTGATAACTTCAAACCTTTTAGCACAGCATTTTTGTTTAGTTGAGGAGTGGCTTATTAAGTGGATTCATAATTAGCCATCTTTCTTTGTCATGGCCCAAGATGCTAGAGCTTATTATGTTATTGTTCTTTTGGCTACTACAGGTATGAATACAAGCAAGAGCGAGACAGTGAAAGAGCACCCATTAAAACCTTCTAGAAGATCTATGCCATGCCTTGCCCAGAGCCAAACGCATCCTCAGAGCCTGAGCAAGCATTCCTCATTTCTGCAGCCCAACCGTGTGCAGCCGCAGCTCCAGCCCCAGCCTTTGAGTGCAGGGACGTCGGCAGCTGCAGTGGATGTAGTGTCAGAACGAGGTAGGAGGTTTTTCTCTTTCAGGGGTTTGCTCCAGCTCTGATAAACTCTGATTTATTTAGATATCTATGGTTTGTTGAAGAAATGTTTTTGCAGAAAACACCTACACATACTGTATTAACAGGTTCTTGAGTGGATCTTTATAATGCTTGAAGTGAGTTTTAAACTCATTTTTATTTTTCTCAATGATGACATTATTTCCTTCTCACTGGTAATAAGACAAGAAAGTCTTGCTCATTTATGCTGGAGAAAAGTATGAAGGTTTCTCTAGTCTGTCCTAGAGGAGAAAGAAAGGATAAATATTAGGCTTTAGGCAAAAAAAGTCTTTATATATGAATATGTAGGAGGAGATGCATTCATTCACAAACAGTAGAATCAGGGAAGAGCTGTATGGAAAGAATGAAAATGAACGGAGAAAATCCTTCCGAATTTTAGCTCGTGTGGGATAAGAACTACTTTTATTTTAGGATTTCTAATTTAACAGATACACATGCCTTATCAGAGAAACTAGTATAGTTGGAATCCCAATCATTGTGTGTCACCTGTTGCCAACCCTTGCCATCCTCTACTGCCAGATGTGTGTGAAGCTTTGTAGAATAAATTAACTCATCTGGTAGTAGATTTTGATAAGTCTTTCCTTAATATTGATAGACACTAGGCACTAATTGTTGTTCTAGTGAGTTATTTTATTGAGTTAAACTTCTCTTAGTAATAGAGAGAAAGTCTTCATTAAAGTGATATTGCTCTTTTTTCTATTGATAGAACATGCTCTTCAAAATTTCAGTCCAAAGTGTTTTATTTGAGTTACTGACAGCTTTGAAAAATGTTTTTTTAGAGTAAAGATTTTTTTACTTAGAAAATACATGTCAGTGCTGATACAGATATTGCATTTATTTCAGCTAAAGTGATGGAGACTTTGGAAAGCAACTTGCTTAAGCTGTCTAATACAGAATACGGTGATCCATTTTTAGGTAAGTTGTTGTCTGAACTGAAATAATGACAATTGACTGATTCTTTGATTACTCTCGCAGTATTTAAGTGTGAAAAGGCCATACTTACCCTGAACTTCCATTTTTTTTTTAAAGAGGAGACTAAATGTGACTAAAGAAATGTGTGCTGTCATAAATTTCCTGATACTGTCTCACCTTTTAGACTAAAAGTAGGGATGGAAGACAGAGAAGTGTCATATATTGAGTGTATCCTTTTCCCATAATAATCATTCATAAAACAATAATTTTGAACAATGTACTTGAAATTCCTTTAAAGTTGTTATTATTCACTTGATTTTCCTATATAGTCATGTCATCCACTATTATTGTGGCTGCAGTTCTATTGTTGGGATTTTTAGATATTTTGTATATTTCCTTTAGACATTTACATACAAAAAGTGTTACAATTTGGGAAGCAAAAAAAAAAAGTAATGGAGAAAATAGCCATATTTGTACTGCTTTGCTACCATTTTGACATTGTAATTAAGTCAGAGTAAGTAGGAAAAAAGTTATTCTTGGAGTAATCTCATAACTGCAAATTGAATCTGTAAATACACACTTGGGTAGTAATTTACAAGTTCCAGGATGAGGTAGTTGCCATCTATGTTACCCATACGGACACAAAGATATTTCTGCCCCTTGTGCAACTACTATGAAAGATATTTTTGCTCACAGTTGATGAACATCAAACTAGAAATCATATCTTCATGCTGAATGAGAGATATCAAGATATCTTCTTTCAGAAAGAAGTGAGTCTGCTCACCTCTCACATAATTTAGCATTGAATTTTCTTGATGCCTAAAATACATGATAGATAAGAGGGCTTCTCAAGGTTTCCTGAGTAGGTAACTACTGGAAATAGTGAAATTGACACTTCTTCCAAACCAGATATTCCAAAATCATGGCACAGACCAAAAATTTGGCATGAAGATTATAAAAGAAAATCAAGTCTTAGTAAGTTTCCAGTTAAAGCTGCTGCCCTTTCCTAGTGTAATTGGTGGGCAAGGATGGATGCTAGGAGATTTTACTCTTATAATTTCCTTCTTTTTTTTTTTAATACCCTGCTCTATTTTTAATATCTTGCTCTATTTTATTATGTATGTGAATTGCTTACACATAGGCATGCTGATATTGTTGTGTATTTATATATGTCAGCAGTAATTCTTTCTCATAATAAATGATGCTGGTTTTCAGTCCCATTACTTAGTTTTAACCTGAAAAGATACATGGAGGCCTCAGCAACACAGGAGAAGGTAGATTGATTATTTTCAGTTCAAAATTGTGTTACATTTTGGTGTGGATGTTTCTTCTCTTCTGGCTACAGCTATGCTCGTGGAAGATAAAGTATTTACAGAGTTGCCCTTTACTAACTTGATTAAGGAATTTGCCCATGTTGAGTCAATCCCAAATTAGATGAGTGAAATCTGTTAAGTTATTCACAGTTATAGAAATGTAACTGATTAGGTTAGTCAGTTACAGGCAAGAAAGAAAACAGTACTTTAAAACAGTACTGCCAGAGGTCAGTAATAAGAATTGCCTTATTTTTATATCAGCATTATCTGATAGATTCATGAAGAGAAATAAGGGACAGTTAAAAGGTGCATGTGACAAAGTGGCCTGTATACCTTCAAAATACAGTTTGTTGGTCCTTAAGTATTGTGTTTATGTGGGTAGAATTTGTCTCCAAGTCTAAAATTTTCAGTTTAATCCTGAGTCTGGATGTAGATGGGGAGGGGAAGTAAAAAATAAGCCTGAAAAAGGAATATTGCAGCTTCAGCTTTGATCACCAGATAGGTTAAACCGATGCTTTTGTAGGTACTCTGGCAGTTTCATGGAGTTTGAAAAGAAGGCTGTTTAATGGGTATCATCATCTTAGTGAATATTTTCAAACTGCTCTCCTGAGAACATGAAAGAAAGTGGAATTAAGTGAATGTGGTGAATTTTTAATTAGGCAGCGTTGTAGAAATGTAGGCCAAATGGCTTTCTCCTCTTCCTGAGCTGTTTGTAGACAAAATTTTCTTGAGTGAAGGAGATTAACAGGCATCAAATAAAGGACTTCAGTAGAAAGCTTCTCTTTTATTTCAGTTGGCTATAGCTGAGGCCATAAATCTGTCAGACAAGCTTAGTTAATGATGTTAATTGATTTATGAAGTAAAAAGTCAATGTATTACACCTTTGTTAATTACACATAAATAAATGGGATAAATGGGATCAAGGACATTATGGATTTGTGTTATTTTTTCCTCTGCCAGTTTTAGGTGGTAAGTAGTGTTTTTAGTTTGAGGAAGTGGTACATTCAATCCAAGTGATAATTGTTGAGCTTCTGTAACATACAATGTGAACTTTGAGGTTTCAGGCATAATGGAATACCCCTCTTTCTGACTCACTCAATCCCCTCCCACCTCTGGTGTGAGACACTGAAGGTGGAGATTACTGGGTTGAAATAAGAACAAAAGTAACACTCAGTAGCAAGTAAAACATCACAAACTAATTTATTCTTTTTTCAATTCTGTTTTTTTCCCTCCTTAGATTAATTATGAGGATTTGTGCATAATAACTCATCTTTCTTAGCAAGACATGAAAGCTTTCCTAGATAATTAACAATTTTGCTGTGACAGATACTTTGTATTCTGAATGTATCCTGAATCCAGTTAGTACAGAATTTATATATAAAAACCAACGTATTTATATTCTATGCTGCAATACAGTGAAGTGACAAATGAAGAGCTGAACCAAAACTAACAATCCAACAAAGAATCATAATAACTGCATGATAAAAACTACTTTTCAATGCTCAATTATAGAAGTAAGTCAATTTTGTGATGTTATGATAAATTGAAATGGGCACACATATATGTATAACCTGTGCAGTACACACAATGTTTATATAAAAAGAGGGGCTGAAAGATCACAGAAGATATGATTCAAGGAAACCAGGTTCAGTTTCTGCTTCAACAGAAATGTGTTGTTTCCATTATGCCTTCTAGAATAATTTTATCCTAAGTTTGTGGTCAGTGCCTCCATAAATAAGGGTGTCAAATCTGTTATGTAGTGAGGTGACTGAAAAGCTGCATGAGAACAGTTTTTCCTATACCCAGAGCTGTCCAGCTCCCATATTGGAGCTGGTTCATTCCTGGAGAGCTGGCAGTAGGGATGAAGAAGTTATGTAATCTGTTCAGTGCTCGTGGGAACATAATAAGGATTAGTCTTTGGACATAATATGCAGTCCAAAATATGGATGTGCTTTAGGCATTTAATCTGCCTCTAGCAGTTTTATGCACCATTTTAACTCATCTAAAGAGCAATAATATATGACTGGCTCCTTTAAAAAAAATTAGAAATATTCTGTGTAACAGTTACCACTGTCTGAAAGTTCATAAGAAATTGTACATCGAGGAAAGTATTTGTCTGTTGTGTGTGGGCAGAGGGTGTGTGGTGACTGGAGTGGGGCTGTGGCTGATCCCAGATTGGCTCCAGCTGTGCAGGACAGGTGAATGCTATTGAAGGTGAGGAGCCATGGAGTGCCCAGGGGTGCTGAGCAACCACACAGGGGCAGGGCATCAACAGGAGGGCATAAAAGGCTGGGCTGAAGAGCAACAAGCAGCAGATGCTTGAAGCCTTTATTGGTGTAGGTTGTGGCTCCAACGTTGTTCTGGTAGTTATGATGGTTTTTCATATCTAAATATACATACACAGGTAGGTGAAAACCTTTCTATGTTATCTGTATAAGACCGTGTTCCAGGTGCACAGCAAAATAAAATAAGACCTAAATCCATCACAATGTTATTTATCTAGGTGTCTAGTGATGTTCTTCTCCATGCTTTTCCTAGGATTTAAATTAGGACAAAAGGGGATTATTTACTTGACCAATAATCTCTTTCTTACTAAAGCTTTGCAAAGCCCATCCTTAAATGTGTAAAGGCTCAAAGGATTGAGTAGAGTTGTCGTATCAAAGTTTATGGAACAGAAACTATTTAGGAATGTTTATATTAGTTTTTTTTCCATAACTATGCCACATTTCAATTGAAAAACATTTGCTACCAGACACTACTGTGTATATATAAAATATATCACTGAATTTCAGAGTACAGAGAAATCAGAACAACTGCTTTTTATTCCCTGTCATAAAATTGAAATGCAGTTTTGGCCCTTCAGAAAAGTCTGATAGTAAGAAAGATAGCCAAGCAGTTAAGAAGACCCAAAAAGAAAGATTCAAAATGTGGACTTAGCTATTTATTTCTAAACTAAATGCTTCTGCATTATTGTGTGAAGGATTTCCAGAAATGAAATTGTCTTAAATGTTTTATCATGTAAGTGACCTTATAGGGCAAATCTTACTGTTATGTGTTAAGTGTTGCCAAATTATATGTCAGGAAGCATTGATTAATTTTTGTGATTGTTGGGGGTTAAGTTTCTTTCCTTTTGTTCCTTTTTACTTATAGATTTTTTTCCCATAAGTTGCTAGGACACATTAACAACTGAGTACTTAGGAAAACCATAGAAGTGGCCAAGCCTCAGGGGAGGAAGGCATCTGGTTGCACTTGTCTTGTTCCAGAGTTTCTCTCTGAGGGGGGAGAGAGAGCAGGAGTTGGGCAGGTGAAGGACAAGGCTGGGGCGGCTGCAGGGGAGGGAATTGGCTGCTCCAGAGCCCAGCCCACATCTGCTTCTGCTGCCCTGGGCATGAGCCTCTTGTGAGAACAGCCCCTGAACATGGTCTTTGAGATGTAAGACTTGGTAAAAGGATTCATGTTTAAATCTTTCTGCTGTTAGAAGGTACTCTGGAGACTCACACAGAGAGGTCTTGTAAAGGGTCATGCACGTTGTGTTTGTGTCAGCGAGACTCTTGCAGCTGTGTTGGGTCTGTGTGGGCAGTGGAGCTGCAGGGCTGGCTTCTCTGAGAAGCTGCTGGAAGCTTCCCCTGTGTCTGGTGGAGCCAATGGCAGCAGCTCCAGGGCAGACCTGCTGCTTGGCAAGGCTGAACTCAGCAGTAGCTGTGGAAGTGCCTTTGGAGTAACAGATTTGAGAAGGGAGAAAAAAATATATAAGGGCAGCTTCAACTGGAAGAGAGATTCTCTTGCAGCCTCTGGTGAGCACCGTGGTGAGGCTGTGACTCTGGAGCCTGTGGAGGTCCATGGTCGAGCAGGGACCAGCAGCTTACAGGCTCAAGGGGCTTGTGCAAGTGCTAAATAATATTCCCCTTTTTACTGTATTAATAGCATTAATACAGTATTAATAGCATTATGTAGTGGGAGAGTGCTTCTATGTATTAAATAAGTCATCAACTGCTGAAAGATAGAATAGGAAGTATCTTTGAATTTTAGAATACATTTCTTTATAAATTTCTTTCATTTTAAGGGTTGTTATGGGTTTTTGTTTTGTTTTGACTACATTTCAGGCAAAATAGCGGACGTCTCTAGGTGAAAGATTTTTTTTTTACAAAAGAGAGATGCTGCAATTTGAAATATGTGTCCTTGAAAGCATAAAAATGTTTAGCTGGTAAAGTGTGTTGAGGACAGGGAAAACTTATTCATAACTTCAAATTACTTAAATTTAAAAAGTTACAAAAGTTTTGCAAATGTTTTTTGGTTTTTAGTACTAGGTGTACTCATAATGTCTAATCCTCTAAAACTTCCCTCATTGAAATAGACTTTTTAATATAACTATAGTCTTTCTTTCAGCTTAAATGACCTAGTTTAGGTTTCATAGGCCTGCCTCTTCATTTTACTGGCTCTTAAAATGAAGAGCTCAAACCTAGGCATAAGTCAAATATGCAGAGTTGTTAAGTACTGTTTCCTACTTTATATACCTACCTGAAGCCTTCTTTTAACTACATTGATTTTTTGTTGAGCAGAGAGTAAGTTGTATATGAAGTTAGATCATTGTTTAAAATAAATAAAACCCCTGAATCAGGCACATTGACAATTAAAATTAGCTGGTTTGTACATTAAGAAATCCCATCACAGATTTACCATGGTTAATATCAGTGTTAGAAATTATCAAGGGTACATTTTGTATAATCATTATGTAGTAACTTAATTGAGGAAAAAATGGTGCTCAGTAAATGTTCTGGTTTTTAATATTTTAATATGTGAAATGTTTAGGGTGAGTGAGATAATTGTGGTTATTTGTTTTTCCTAATTTCTGTAGTACTTAGCATAGAGAATTTAACTGAGTAACTTAATGAAAAACACTTAAATGTTTCAGATGAACATTTATGAATTTAAAATCCATGAAATTCAAGATTGTGGTTCCCACAGCAACCACAACTTTTTTCTTGGCTTCTATTTAGGGTTTCGAATTACTGAGCTAAATGCTGTTCCTAGGCCACCTGACTTTTCCCATGTTGATGTGAAAGCTGAGAATGGGAACTTGACTCAGGATTTGTGGGTAAATTTTTTGTCTGACTATGTTTCTTTTTCCAATTTGTCCAAGATAAAATTGTGTGGCAATGATTATTCCATCTTTTTAATCTTGAATACATTTTTTCAAGAGTAGCCATTTTCCAACATTGATTAAAACTTTACAGTCCAGCACTGCATAGGGATTGCCCTTCATTTTACTACTTCTGGCTGTGTAGGGCAAGAATTGTCATGATTCTTTGATGGACAATATGGGTGATCTCTGAGGGAGGTCCTCAGTTTCCTGCAGCTCTCTTATGGTACTCAGCTAAGTTTTCAGAAAAACTTCATCTGAGCAATTAAAACCTAATCCAGTGAGAAAGTAAACATTTCCTCCATGAAGACTTCCTACCTCCTACCACCATCAGGTACACCTGTTAAAAAGTGTTCTGAGCGACTTACTGCAATATCTGTGCAAATTTTCAAATGGAATATCTGCATGTGTGTAGGGGAACTGGGCATTTTAGTTGCTTGTTTAGATTTAAAACATGAGATGTTTTGGTCTGGTCTGCAGGCTGTGCCGCCTATTTGGTGAAACATCCTGAGCCTCAGCAACTGTGAGTCAATCAGTTGAATATTCATATTACTTTGTTTGTGTTTTAGAACTACTGTAAAGGAGGTTATGGACTTTTTTATTTGAAGGCTAATAAAAAAACTATTTCTATCGACCTTCTACTAATAATAGCAGTCACTTCTAATTTAAGATGAACATTGTAACATTTCAAGTATAAAGCTTTAACAGGAAAATAAGTGCGTTATTAAAATGTGTACGCATAAAATGAATATTCAACTGTGGCTGTAATAATGCTGTTTGTTTCTATCCATTATAAGCTAAAATGAGCCCATTGTTTTCTTCTGATTTTCCTTCAGATGTAGGCAAGGACAAAGATACATACACAGATGATTCAGAACATGGGAATTATGATGCTCGTACAGATCAGTCATTGCTTATTCAAAATAAGCTCACCAGGCAGAAAACAGAACCTCGAACTAAATCTTCTTTAAAGGTAATGGACACAAAATTCTATTAAATTGTATCAACTGTCAGAATGTGCTTAAATATTTTTAAAATGCAATTTCTAAAGCAGCACTTGTTGCGGACTAAGTAAATAGGCGTCTCATGGTAAGAAATTTAGGTGGCTCCCAAATTGTTGGAAATGATAAAACTTCTAAAATAATTTTAGTTAATGGTTTTAAATAACTTTTAATTAATTGTTTTAATTAATCATAAGCAGTGTGTTAAGTCTTAAATCACTTTTAGTTAGCATTTAGCAAAATTGTCGTGAGCTGCTATTATGGGAACACAATTGCATAAAATTACTGAAATTAGTTTGTTAAATGAAAATTACTTTTGTTAAACTGAACTTGATATGCTTCAATGAAGAAAGCCTGGGAGAAGAGAGATGTATTGTTGAAATTGGGTACAAGGTGTGCAAGATTTTTGGGTCACAAGGTCATTTTGCAGAAACCAGAACATAAAGAAGAGACTAAATCTGTGTGCTGGAGGAAGAAGATATTAAAAATATGGACTAATTAGGATGTTCCAAGAGAACTAAATAAGCAATTGAGGATAGAATATTAGTTAAGGAAAGAGAATGATGCAATTTAGAACTGATGAACACAAATTTCTTTGTTTGCTAAAAATGTATAAATAGGTTAAAAAGTTTTGTACAAATTTTTATTTGGAGGCTGGAATTTTGCCTTGCTTGCTAACATTAAGAAGACAGTGTTAGAGGATTTTATTCATCCTGATGATTTTGGAAGGTGTTGGTAACAATATTATCGTTTGAGTGACAGAATCAGTGAATGGAATTCTCTGTACTAAAATCAGGCAAAATTATATAAAATCAAAGATTCTTATGTGTTTTATTGACTCATCTAAGAGGTAGTAGCCTTCTTTCAATAAATTTGTATTGCACAGAATTTAGGATATAGGATTCTGAACATGGAGTGGAATTCATGTTATCTGGGAGACCTCAGAAATTCTGAGAATGTAGAAGTATGTTCATGTAGCAAATGGTCGGTCAAGAGTGATCTAGATAGAGTATAAGATCCTCCTTCTAAGCAGTATCAAAATGATATCTAGACCCATTGAATGAGAGCTAAAACTCACTTACGTGTAGGTGAGTGTAGGAGCATTGTCAGGAACCTCAACTCAAGCACTGAAAAAGCCATCTCATCTTACCAGATAAATCTGGTGTGCTATCTTGCTTAGTAATTGTATAATTATACTATTTATCACAATGTATTTTCTCCAGCAGTTAATCCACTGTAATGTCAAAGAACTATGATAGATTTTCTGTTCACAAAATGTATATTTTTTAGTCATACTTTCAACTAGGAGACCCTGAAGTCTCCTTTCCATTAAGCCTAACTGCTTGCATATATATGACAAATGACTTAACCTCAAGAAGTTCTGAATAATTTCTTCTTCACACTGTGGAAATAGTGAATTCTGCAGCACAGAGTTTTTTTTACAGTAGGCATCAGTAATCCTGTGTTACAAATCTCTAGTAATGCTTGAATCACTGTAAGCTTCTCTGCTGCACTCACAGCACATGTGCTATTCTCTTCAGGAGACCATGCCAGAGTTGTTTCATGGATGGTACTTGTGGCACTTTGTGATTTTGGCATTGAATGCATTCTTCACGAGTCCTACAACAGCTCTAATGCTTGTCACACTCATCATCATTACTGCAGTATTCTGGAACACAGGTAGATGTGTCCTCTGAGGCTTCGTTTCATAGGATGCTTTTAGAAAGATCTTTTATAGTAGTAGCTATGTAATAATTTTTAAAAAGGCTTACAGGAAATTGTATTTACAGAATGGAAATCTGTGACATGAAAATGAAACTTTGGAGATGATATATTGTCTATATGTATGTCATATAAGTAACCTTTACTGGTTACATTTTAATCTAAACTGTTACAATAAGAACTTCTTGTATCCAAATATTTTTTTGTCTGTTTCTGCAAAACTAGCTGAACAAAGACAAATAATAATGGATGTTCTTGTTTGATTTCATTGATTAGATAGACAAAGCCTTTTATGTTAATTGTGGCTGAAAAGGCAGAAAAGCAATGTGGAGTCTGTAGAATTTAGATCCTGTTACTGAGCACTAAATAGTTTTAATAATAGGTAGGGCTGCTGCCAAAACAATCTAGGAACAGATGCTGTACTGTCTGTCTAGTAACAGGGATTTCACAGCGCTAAAGCAAAATACTGTTTTTTCTATTTCTATGTGAATTAGAAAATAATCACTGCTTGCATTTTTTCCAAGCCCTGCATTCAGGATGGTTATGAAGTTCATAGTCAGCAAGTAAGCTAACATTCTTTCAAAGTTTAAAGAGAAGTTTTATATTTGTATTAAGTTTAAACAAAAATACACTTTTTATGTTACGGTCTTTGTATGTACCAATCTACTGAGCAAATTGGTTCAGAGTTTAAAAACAGTCTTCTCAGTGTCTCTGGCTTTTAACTTTGACAATTCCTTTTATCACAACAACTACTCTGGAAACTTCCTTCTCCATTTAGAAGGACTGTTTCTGCAAATTAGGTGATTTGGTTTAACCCTAGCTGGGTTAAACCCAAAATTCAAAACACAGCCCTGTACCAGTTACTGTGAATAAAATAAACTCTATCCCAGTAAAAGCCACAACTTAAGCAACCAAGCAATATTCTCCTTCCCTTTCTCTTTGCCTGCTTCCACAGGAAAAAGGCAAGGGGAATTTAGATTAGTCTTAGAAAGGAATTTAGTCTTAGAGAGGTTTTGCCTTTGGATTTTTATAGAAGTCTTTGTGGCAATTGTTTTAGAAAGCCTTAGGAAAATCTCTTCCCCAAATTGATATAAAGCTAGCAAAAGAAGGCTTCTAATTCTTTCTGAGACTGCTAAAATACAGAATACTGCAGTACAGCTTTACAGCTGGTAAGTACTCGCACATATTTGAAGTCTAAACTGATCTGTCACAATAAAAAAGTCTTCTCAGTCTGACCAGATAATGAGAATGAGAAACGCTGCGTTGATCAGGAGTACAAGAATAAAAGCATATTCTTCTTCTCTTCTTTTTAATGTTTCTAATTTTTGCTTGTTTTAGAAGGGTTGTTGTATTCTTGAGAAATTATGGGGAAAATTGCAAAAAAATTTGTTTGCAATTACTTCTTGGTGCCATTATCTTTCTCAGCAATGAGATGCCTGGATACTTCAGCAGTAGTGAACATGTCTTGCTGACATGATGAAAGCCAATACACATTTTTTTTTCAGCAATTGTTTGGTTTTCAGCTTACATGCATGATAGCTCCATAAATCTGATTCTTGTTGTAACATTTTAAAGCTTTGAAAAACCAGAGAATTTTCTTAGAGCAACCAGATGCCAGTGTATTCGTCTACTGTTCTTGTTTGCATGATTATGATTTATAACTGATAGTTTCCTATAGTGTAGGTTGGTATATTTCAGAATCCACAGATTTCATACTGAAAAATTGAGAGTCGCTCAGACCCATGAAAAAGCTGTCATCATTATCCATCTCTGCCAACTTCTCATCACCAGCTGCTCTTGAAATTGCACAGAAAGTACCACTTTATGTATGTGGTTCTGCCAAGGGGTCTCACAAGGAAAAATGAGGCCAAGAAGTGTCTGTTGAGCAAAAATTAGTAGTACCTGCTTTGCTAGGGAAATGTAGAAAATGAGAAGGTCCCTGGGTGGAAGGCTGATACTTGAAATGCTCTAGTTTCCTTAGGAAAGGGAAGCAGGCTAAAACAGACTTTATCTTGAGTGGAAGGCAACGTTTTCCCAGAGAAGTGGCAAAATCAGTAGCAGCCAATTCTTTACCTACTGCTATTGCATGTATAGTAGCAAGATAGGAATATTTGAGGAATTGCTCTTCCATTTCCTTTCATTCACTGTTACTCTCTTTGATCTTGTATATATTTTATCTAGGTAATGCATTTTGCTGTCTGGGAAGGTAAAGAAATAATTTTTGGAACAAGGTTTGCATTATTATCACTGTGGATTCAGGAACTATGAAGACATGCTACCTCTACAATAGCCTAATTGACTGCCTTTTTCTGGTAGTCAATTAGGCTATTGTATAGGTAGCATTTCTTCATAGTTCCTGAAAAATGAAAAATGCAGTCTAATAACACAGATGTGAATAAAGCCTAAAAGCAATGATAACAGATAAAATCATTATCCCAGAATGGAAGGATGTGGTAAACTGCAACAAAAGTTGACTTCATGCTTGTGCTTTTAGTGCTTGGCTCTCATTTCCTGTGAGGTTTTATTAAAGAGCCAAAAAAAGCTCAGAAAATATTTCAGGAAATTCGGGGTAAGTAGCAAGTAATTTCAATTTATAGATGAAAATGTTTGAAAAGAAACATGTACAGAGGAATTTTCAGTGGTTATGTTAGTATGCTTCTTAAGACATCCCTATTAGACCTCAAGAGCAAATTAGAAGAGGTTAAATATAAAAAAGCCTCCTCCTGTCTCCAAACATCCTCCATTGCTGCTCCCTCATATGGTAATATTGAACAGACTTCCTTTAAAAATTTTGCATATCACCGAACCCACTCCTTTCGTGAAGTCAGATATGTTTTTCATAATATATACAAATGCATTTTTCATGCTTACTCTATAAGTCTGAGTAGACTATAAATGGAAAAAAAAATCCTCTGTGAAGAAGCTAAAGTAATTGCTAAACTAGTAAATCCTAAAAGGTTAACTGCAGTTTAATTAGGAAGGTCAGATATTTCTGGAAGTCTTTGTCTCCACAGAAAAAAGCTTTGTTCTGCCCAGCAGTGTAATCTCACAGAAATGCAATAGTGTGGGTAAATATGGCAGCCTGTCATGTTGTCTTTGATGCCCAGGGTAATTTGGATGTCTTTGCATATGCAAATATGTCCCAAATTTTCTTTCCTAGGTTATTTGCACAAGAAGAACACTAAAGCAATATACATTTAAAATCATCAATCTGTTTTTGAAATCAAGCAATTGAAAGGACGATTCTAGTTAATCTGTTTATGGTTTATCCATTCCTACAAACACAAAAGTCTAACTTAGATGAAGTCTAACTTAGATGTGTGCTTAGAAAATGTCACATAAAGCACACCTTAGATTATTCTTAATCAGAGTATCTTTTTAGAATGTAAAAATGGGTCTTGTGCTATTTAAAAACACTTCACAGCTAATTCCAAGTAACTTAAGAAGTCTAAAACTTATTGAAGTCCCAGCTTTGATTTTTAAACATCCTGAAACAAAGCAAGCATTATTTAGGTATCCTAATGTTGTTCATGGGAATAAATCTACTGTAGTTAGCATCAGAGATGTATTTATTTCCAGAAAATACTTAAGGTGTAAGATGAACCACAAGCTGTGGATGTGGACACTCACCACTTAAATGGTGGCATCCTTTGGTGTGAGTATTACTGAAGATGTTAATGCCAAGATCATGGTAACGGTGTTTGGGAGAATCAGTAATCTAAACAAATGGGGTGTTTTCGTTCATCAGCCAGCAATTTTTCAACCTATTAGCATCTTATGAAGATGATCAATCAATCAATCAAGATCATCACTAAATTATATTGGAAGAAAGTTTTCTTTTATTAGAGAGAGCCATTCTTCTCAGAGATGGAACAGAAAAGCTGTTCATGAAGATTTTTCAGTTTCAGGTAGTTGCCATGCTGAAGAAGTTAACAGATCAGACTTGACCTCTGTCAAAATTCCAGCCCTAGTTCTTCAAATTGTTTCCATGACTGCTTTTTCTTACTTCATGATATAATAGCCCTGAATTAATCCCTTATTATCTCTGAAAGTTGTCTTAAAAGCATGAAGAGGCACAGAAAACTGCTTTTCCTTGACACACCTGGCAACTAGTGTGGTTTTGCATTTTAAGTGTCTTTCTGCTCTTCTTACTCTGTTCCTAGCTGATTTTCCTTACAAGTGTGTTTGAGAGTGTATATCTCTGTGTTTGAGAGTGTATATATGTACATATATACACACAAATACACATAAATATATGTAGATATATGACAATCCATACCAACCTTTTTGGGCTCTAAGATACCATATGAATGTATAAAACATCTTTTTTTTTTTTGTGCTTTTTGCAAAAAAACAAATTTGTCCTGAATTCAGAGCAAGGAATAGCAAGCAGTTCTCCCAGAAATGAGCTGTGGACATCCTTATCAGAGATCTTGTGGGTTTTTAAAGGTTATATGGGTTTGAGGGCTGCTGAATGTCACCAAGTTACTAAATACATAGAAATCCGAGCTGACACTGGCTGAACCCTGAGCAGGTGGTAGAGGGAAGTAATTAATTACATTTCTTAGTTATGTGCTCTCTCCTAGGCAGTACCTTTAATGTAGAAACAAATTAGAGCCTTTCATAGTGGTTTGAATGTACTTGTATTTAGCTGTCGCACAGTTTAAGGTGCAAATATTTGAACAAGGGAATGGGAATTTTCTTAAAATCTATTAAAATGTAAACACCTATAGAGAATTTTGTCAGGTTTAAGCCTTGCTGTTATGTTAGTTTTGGGGAGAGTTGCCAGTGGTGGCCTGAAGGTGAAACAGATGGCTACAACATATATGTTGTACCTATGTGTGGTTCTCATTAACCTCTAAATTCACCTAGGTAGAGTATATTATTCACTATCTTAAACTTTTTACCAGTATAAGGTAGAAAACAAAGAAAATAGACTACTAAATTAGGATACAGTGACTATACAAATCTAAAATTTGCTCCTGTTTTGAGAATGGTTTCAACTCACTCTTTAGAAATATTTGTTTCTGTGTATGGGGTGAAAAAATGATAAAAGTTTAATTTACAGATCAGAACAGTAGTGAGACATAAATTAAGTTGAAATAGTTACAATTACTGTGAATTTTGCTACTTAAATTAACTGGGTAGAGGAAAGATCCAGTAAAGCAGATGTTCCCACTTTGTAAAAAGAGCATTTCTAATTAATTAGAATCTGGAAAATAGTTTATTGAAAAATCCCTCCATGTTGGCTAAATCCAAGGAAGTTCTTTTTATGCATTTGAAGGGAAATATAAGCTTTTTATTTTATAGCTTTGCTAAATATTTCCATTGTACTTTGACCTTTTATTTTTTTTGATTGAGCCAAAACTCTTTTTCTAGGCTAAATTGATGTGTTTTGCCTTGTGTAAACTTCAGTTGAATACAGTGGCAGTGTTTTGAATTTTACACTTTCAGACTTCAAAGCAGCATGTCATGTGATTTTTTTATACTTACCACAAACTATGAAGCAACCAAAACTATTGATACATAATAAAACCAAGAAACTGCAGCAGATCTATGGTATCAAAGCCTCTGATGCAAGCCAGTGTATTATGATTCTGCATAATGGACAAGCTTGAGTAAAGTGGTGCCTCACAGTTGAAGTTCTTCTATTGAAAGACTTTGGAAGAACAAGGTTAAGTTAAATTGTTGAGTTTATTATCTGAACTATATTGCAGTAGTCTAAAAGGAGTTTTTCCAAACAAATGAGTTTTCATATGTGTGTAAATGTAAGAAAGCTTAGCAGATAGATACTATTTCAGAAAATCTGGAGGAGTAAGGTGATGGAAAGGATGAGAGAATTTTGATTAATCCTTTTATACACATTTTTCAGGTGAAACAGGAAATCTTAATAGAATAGAGGAGAGTAAGGTTTTTGTACGCAATATTTCTTCTGATGCTTTTCTCCTTTTCTGATCCTTTTCTCTCTTTAAAAAGGTGAAAGAATGAATTAATGTATTGGTCTAAACCAGCAGATAAATAATAAATGATCTGTGCTTGAATGCCTTCTGTACTGACAGCTGATTCCTTGTGCTAGGTATAGATAATATACCCTGACTTATATGTTTAATTGAAGTTACTGCTCCCTGTTGCCCTTTTGTGTTATGGAGCTCCTTCAGATCCACTGAAAAGACCCAACTATATAATCCATACAAATCAACCCTATAAATTCTTTTACTAGTACTTAATTAGTTAAGTAATTATTATATTACTGCTAATATAGGTGGTCAACATTGCTTTGTGTGAATAGGACAAAAGTGAAACTAATGGTGCCAGTAGCATTAAAGCAAATCAGTCATGAAATCAGTGTAATATAGGCCAGGTTCACTGCATGAGTGTGGTAATAGGCTTGACTATTGCACTTCTAAACCCCATGTGGGGGTTGTTCTCTGAAAGTGGTCTGGGATAAACTGGGATAGGAGATTTCTTTCTACTGTCTTCACTGCTCATTATGTCTTTAACATTGATCCCAAATAATTCTGCTTGATGTTAATAAATACGAGGTCATATTTGGATACTGTCATTAATCTGAGAAACAAAGCATGTTTTTCTAAGAATGAAGAAAATCAGATGTTTCAAAAATGAGCAAAGAAAGACTAGAAATAATAATCCAAAGAAAGGCAGTAGAAGTGTATTACAAAAGGTGGGTGTAATTTGCAGCATGCCTGTAGAGAAATTGCATGAGCAGAAAATCTTTTAGAGAAGTTCCAGATCTCCCCTTTGGGGGAGTTTTGGCCAGGCTTTTTGTATCTTATTGTACCTGCTTCATGAACCATTTAAGCAGCCCTGGTCTGGTTTTGTAAAATACTTATGAAGGAATCCTTTAATGTTCAAGAGGAGATTCATTGTTCATGTCTTGAACCTGAAAAATTTTGTGTTTTAAAAACTTGCATATTCAAACTTGCACTTTTGAACCTTCAGTCTGCTACCTCACCCTCAAACCTCTGAGTCTTATAGATTTAGATCATTAAATCTATAACATTATAAAAAATAATAAAAAACAATAGTTTTACTACTATTCCCAGTCAGAATTCTTAGAAGGGGTGACAGACCCTATATTCACTAACGCTAGCAGTCTTGGTTGACACTCTTTACTACTTTAATTTGGACTTCAGATATTATTTATCTAAATATGAAGAAAGATAGTGAGGTGCTGGAGTGTTTTCTAAGAGGGATCCAGTGTGCAAGTCTTACATGGAGTGGTTGAGGCAGCTGGAGGTGTTAGTCTGGAGAAAATAAAAAGGAGAAAAGGCTGGGTGTTACTGCTCTCTACAAGTACCTGAAAGGAGGTTTAGCCACGTGGGACTCAGCCTTTCAATAACAAGTGACAGGACAAGATAAGACATCCTCAAGTTAAATCAGGATGTGTTTAGATCTACTGTTAGGGCACATTTCTTCACTGGAAGGGTGGTCAAGCATTGGAACAGGCTGCACAGGGAAGTGCAATCACCACCATCCCTGGAGGTATTTGAAAGGTGTGTGTAATGTGACCCTTGGGGACATGGTGTAGTGCTGGGTTAATGGTTGGATTCAATGATCTTAGAGGTCTGTGATTCTAAATTGAAGCTTAATGTACTTAAATAATGTTCCCAGGTGCACTCCTTTGTAACGGTAGATGGTCTGAGACAGACTGTGGTTGTTTTTTATTTTGGGAATTAAAAAAACAAAGACAGAGAAAGAAGCTTGTTAGAATGCTTTAGGTTTTGCAGACTGAGGACTTCTCAGAAGCACTAAATGTGTAGAAAGTGGGCAGTGAGAGATGTGGGTGTAGGAAAAACATTTCACATAGAAACAAGTGAGCTGTTATCCAGTATTTATAATGCTGATATCATGCACTGATACATAGTTCTAGTTTTGAGTAGAGAATGTCCCCGTTGGATATAACTGAGTATTATAAATTTCATATCTAAATAATACAAATAGGATTAATTTCTAAGACCAGCATCATCCCATTTTTCAGAAGATGCAGCATTCATAAACATTTGGACCCATTCATGATGGGTGTAATGCATACTTCTGGAAACTAACATTCTTCTGGATGGTTCATGTTTAAATGAGCACTGCATTTGCCAGAGGATGATGATAGTTTCTCAGTTTACCTTTTCAGATCTAAAGTTTTCAGGACCAGGGGGTGCTGATCAGCAGCTGGCTGAATGTGTGTGCCAATTGGCCAAGAAGGCCAATGGCACCTGGCCTGTATCAGAAATAGAGCAGGGCTGTGATTGTCCCTCTGCTCTCTGCATGGGTGAGGGCACACATTGAGTATTGCATCCAGTTCTGGGCCTCTCATTGCAAGAGAGACATTGAGGTGCTGGAGTGTGTCCAGAGAAGGGCAGTGGAGCTGGTGAGGGGGCTAGAGAGATGAAGTCTTACGAGGCACTCCTCGTAAGAGGAGTGGCACACCTCATAAGGTGGGGGTACAGGAGTTGTTCAGTCAGAAGAGGAGCTGTGAAGGAGTCCTCTTCTCTAAAGCTATCTGAAATGAGATTGTAGCAAGATGGGGATCAGCCTCTTCTACCAGCCAACAGGACAAGAGGGAATGGCCTCAAATTGCACCAGGAGACACTCAGATTGGACATCAGGAGCAATTTTTTCACTGCAAGGATGGTTAAGAGGCTGCCCTGGGAGGTGGGGCAAGGTCACCATCTGTGGAAGTGTTCAAGACATGACTGGATGAGGCACTTAGTTCTATGATTTAGTTGTCACAAGGTGGTGTTTGGTTGGACTCAGTGATCTTGGAGGTCCATCCTAACCTAATGATTTTACTCATTCTGTAGTCCGTCACCAGCTGGTTTGGTCTCTGTTCTGAAGCATGCAAAGCACAGAATGCAAAAATAGCTCCTTAGCAGCAGCATGTAAAGCAGTGTTTTCCATACCAAGGTCAGGTAATTCCTTGTGTTTCCAAGCATGGTGGGAAGGAACTAGTCAAGATTGGAACATTGCTAACATGGCATTGAAAAAGCACTTCAACTAGACTGGCCATGCAAACATTCCGATCAATAGCATTCTTTTTTAATTTTCTAGATTTATTTCTGTCATGGAGAAAATACAGGTATGTTTGTTTTATAAAATTTGCACAGGTGCAAAGCTGAGAAAATTGCTTTAATTGACTTCTTTATTTTTTCTTTTTAATTCCCAATTAAAAGTAGGGATAAACAAAAGTTCATATCAATACACACCACTCAAGAATTTTAATGTTTTTGCATAGCTGAAATAACTGGAATATGGGCTCTGCAAAGCTATTTTATTTTGTTTTGTTCTAATTAATTTGAAATCTTAAGCAACTGATGCATATCACTTTTTTGTTCTTCTGAATTTGTTCCATATTCATCATCCTTTAGATATGTGGCTGTTTCCACGGTTTAGAAAGTGCTGTTATATACAATTCATAATGGGGCTCTTCATCTTTATAGATGTCATATTTAGAGTATTTTTCTTTTATGTTTGCTAGAGTGACGCCATGGCATCGTCAGGACTCTTCTTCAAAGATGGCAAAAAGCGCATTGACTACATCTTGGTCTACAAGAAATCAAGCCCACAGGTAGAAAAAAGAAGCACATTTGAGAAGAATTTGAGAGCAGAAGGGCTGATGTTAGAACGGGAGGTGAGTCCTGTAGCTTATGTGGCATAAAAAAGCCCCTTTATAATACTATCCTACTTTACTGAACTGATAAAAGATTCCAGATTACAAAAATACAAGCCTTTCCAGTCAGGCTGTTCTCATCATCTGCTTAACTGTATTAAACTAATAAGAAGAATAGTTTGATAGTGTGTGTTTAAAATGTTTTGGAGATACATGCTTGTACACAGAAGTGTAGTGCAGTACAGGGGGAAAAGTTCCAGCTTCTCATGCTTGCAGAACAGAAGCAGTTCAGTAACCCATGGTGTTGCTTTAATATATAACCTCTCAGTCTTTCAGCAGAATGCCTGATGTTAAATGTCTCACTGTTTCTCAGGGGGTTAAGGTTGTCACTATTCTAGTTCATCTGTGGCTAGTAATAGTAGTATTAATAAAAAATGAAAGAAAATGGAGCCAGGGAAACATTGCCCTGGATTTTTGCTGTCTCATGAATGACCTGCAGAATGGGTATATATTTAGTCTATTCTGATGTAAGCGCCTATTGTTCATGTGTCTTTCATCTTGATTTTTCATCTCAGTAGAATTGTAATGCATGTTGAATTTAAGCAATGAGCTTGCAAGATATAGCTCACAATATAGCATGTTGAATATTCATAAGTAGCTAACCTGACTAAAATTTGGATTTAAGGCTTTTAAGAATTGTTACAGTATGGTAGTAAAAATATCTGGTTTTGTTCCAATTTAAATAAATAGTAAGATCTTAGCTTTTGTCAGTTCAGAATTACTGACATTCAGAAACAAATGGTTTTATAAGATCTGAAATATTTTGTTTTCCACAAGTATTGTATTTTAACCACATCTTTGGAGAAAGTAAAATATTTGAGGTGGTAGTATGGAACTGTGATATGATTTATGGAATAGGTAGGTAAAACTGGAAACATCTTAAGTTTAACTGCATGTTCTTTTACCTTTACCTACCAAACCTTGCAAAGTCCGGCTTTTGGAGGCTTTAATCAGACTTAACTCAAATATCGAAATACCTAGATATAAAATCTCAAGCAAATACATCTGGGAAGAGGGTGGGGAACTGAAGTGTACACAAGAGAAGGTGAATATAGAAATCTGTAAGGCTGAAACTCTTTTTTTATGTCTAAATAAATTAGTGATGAAAAATGTGTAGAGTACTCATTGTAATTTGAACAAAAAACCATCCCAGTTCATACACATTTAAAAATTCCCAGCAGGTAACTCAATTACTGAACCATTCCCTTGAGTTACCATTTTGGCAACCTGGAGCCTTCTCTCATCTGTTCTCATGTCTCTAGCAGCTGACCACAGTTCTCCTTTAATGGGAGACACACAGAATGGCCTTCAATCTGCTTGACTAAGGTGATTTTCTTGAGATTTAAAATTAATTCCATGTAAAATTTATTCCATGTAAAAAGGTGTTGCATAAAGTCTTATGTTCATGACCACAGACCTTTCCCTACAGATGCCTTTTGTCCCACTTGTCTATACATACTACAGAGTTTGTAAGGGAAAAAGATTACTGATTTTCCTGTGTCTTGAAGAGCACTTATTTTCAGATTTGCATGCCCAATTCAGGCCTAAAATCAGAATTTGACCCTGAAGAATGCTTCTGGAAGGGGTGGTTGCTGTAGGTTTAAATTATTAATGTGTTTGCATATCACTGCTCTTTACAGCCAGCTGTTACCAACAGTGATATCATGTTTGTTAAAATTCACTGTCCATGGGAGACATTGTGCAAATACGCAGAAAGAATGAACATCAGGATGCCTTTCAGGTATTGTGGAAACTATTTTAAGAAACCTATGATTTAGTGCTTAATATTGAAAGTTCATCACTTACTGAAGTCTAAAAGTACTGCTCTGTAGCCAGGAATGCTCATATTTATTTTAGTGATGTGATAGGGAGAGAGGAGGAACAAATAATAAGTGCTGTTCTTTCCTCCTTTTTACATGTGTACTATGTGTTACTTGTTTTCAGACTTGCCTTTTACATCAGATTGAGCATATGTCTTTTAGAAAACAGTAGTTCACACATTGTTTTGGATGTTCTTGGCAGAGTTTCAGAAATTCTCCATCTGAGCTTGAGTGTCCTCCATGATTTTAGGGTTTTTCTGGAGTCTTACTGAAAGGCAGGTGAAACGACAGAAAATATCTTCCATGTCTCCAATATAACACATATTGTCACAATTTGAGTAAAATAGGTCCAGTAGCTTTCTTTAGGCCTGAACTGACTTCCTTGTCTGAATGCAAAACAAGTTTCTATCAATTTAATATTTGTTATTAATTTGTGGGACAGGTTAATATTTCCTGCAACAATACCTAGGTCTTTAAAGGAGAAAATGTGCCTTTTCAAAATGATTAATGATGCTCTTAGAGAAGAGCATATCCTGTGCATGAGTTCAAGTGGTAAGTAGGTGCTAAAGTTGTGTGACCCATGGAAAATTTCCTTGGAGCACTCCTTTCCCACTCAAACTGCCAAGTGCTCAGTCTTTTATGCTATGGGACTGTGGTCTCCTGCATTGATCCTAAGACAGAAACAGTGATTGTGAATCATCATTGCTCAAATTTTGCTCCACATACCCAGTTCTGTAGTGAGTTTTCACATCATCCCATTAAGCCTTCAAAGGCCTTTCCATAAAAAAATGTTTTCTGTAATAGTCATCTTCCATATGTTTAAAAATATTATTATAGTGCTATTTGAGTTTATCTAGTTCAAAAAAATACTTGCCAGTATATTAAATATAGAAGTGTTTATCTAAGGCTATACACACATAAATAATCAAAATTGCAATTAAAAATTATTTTTTCCTCCTCTGGATACATTACTTCACAAAATTGTGTTTTAGCAATGGTTTGAATTCTTCATAATTTTAGTTATTTCATAGATCTATAGTGCTCTCAGGACAAAAAAGGCTGGCTTTTGCAGTCCTGATTTATTTGGAAGGCATTCTAAGTCATGTTTGTTTTTTATATTATTAAATGCCATGTAAATATATTCTCTTAGTGTTTCCCCCAAAGTGTCTTTATTGCTGGACTGTTGCTTTGGCTTCTTGTCATCTAATTCATTTCAGTAAACCAAAAGTAGATGAAATACTAAATTTTGCAATTTCATCTTTTTGGTGGTTTTGTTGTACAATGAAATACATTTATTAGGGAAGAAATTTTTCCACCTCTACCTCCATAATAGAACTGTGAGAAATAGTAAATTGGTCAACATTTCAGTTATCTTTAAAAAGATTTTAATAGGAATTTAAATGAAATTGCAGTCTAGAACTTGTGTGACTATTTTAGTATATTTCTTGAATTTCTGTACCTTTTAAAACAGAAAACTCAACACAATTCTGTTGCAAACACAAGCTGGATGTAGCAGAATTGAGGAATGGTCTGCCCTGCTTTGCCAGCAGCCTTTCTAAAGTGTCCCTACAGGAGATCAGCAGTTTTTCATGATACCTTCCTTCTCTCTTTTTAGAAGGCTGTGCTTTAGAAACTTGCTGAGACAGAGTTCAAGTCTTCATCTTTGTTCATATTTGCCCAGATGGCTTTTTCACGGATGCAGAAATGTAAACCTGCACTCCTGTAACAGCATCCTGTGACTGCACATTTTATAATTTAATTACATATTCTGTTAAGAACAATTGTGTTTGAAGTGTTGAACTTGCCTTTTTTAATGAAATGTTTCCTACCTGGATGGTGTATATTGTTTTCCTGAGGTAACCATTCAATGGACAAAGGAACCTCAAATGCTGCAGTTCTCCCGCAATTAGTGATGACTCAGTGAACTAGAGCATCTTCCTCCCAAAAAGTTTTAGGTCATCCTTAAGTAGATTTAAGTAGGCCTAAGGGGAAAAGAGAGTTGGAGTTGATGATCTTTGTGCATCCCTTCTTACTTGAGGTATTCTGTAATTCTGAAAAGCAAGTTATTTCTCATTGGCTTTATCTGTTTCATCAGTGGTTTCTGACTGGTGCTAGTACAAAGTTAAAGATGACAGATAACCTTCCCTGCAGTACTCTAGTGCAGTATACCTGTTTGCTCTTGCACAGTCTTGCAAAATTTTGACTTTTAGTTATGGTCACTCAAATATACCATATGTCAATATCATATATGAATAACACGTGAAGAATTCAATTCAAACTTTTTCGTTTCATTTTGCTCAATCCAGGAATCTAAACAAAATCAACACAATCAAGAATTATTATCACACAGGGTACTTCTGTCTGTTTCTGAAAAGTAAAAATACTTTGGAGATTCACCCATACCCCAGAGCTGTTTTAGCAAGGCATTATACCAAAATGTGCTGGCAGATATATAATATGTATCATATATGTAATATAGATGGAATCTCAGTGTCTCAATTGCAGAATGAAATTTTTCTAAAATTTCAATGGACAGTGTGTAGTAATCATTACTGTCTTGTATATATGGCTGACTTTGCAATGCTGCTTTATTTGGAAGCACATGTACATGGTTTCAAACAGGGTAAGCATCAAAGCTAGGGCATGACTGAATTACAATTTTTAAACTTTTGTAGGTATTTTTGTTAAGTATATGGTCTGTCAGTGGAAATACAACTACTATGTGTTTCTAGAACTGAGGCAAAGCTTTAATTTTGTCTACAAGTATCTTGCAACACATAATTATTATTTTTTGTAGTTAATAAGTTATTTGTAACAGCTGAACTCCATCTGGGCAAAACAGCTGAGGGTAAATAAGGGTTTTGTTAAAAAAAAGTCTGAAAACCCTTTAGTACCCTTCATTGCTTCATTTACAATGCTGCCTAGCAGTACCAAGTGTCAGGCTACCAACAGTCTGCAGATTGGTAGATACATAATATTCAGGTGGCCACGTATTTTCCAGGCAAGGAGCCTTTCACCCTCCTTTTAAGGTATTAATTTCAGTGGATCTTCAATGTAAGTAATGTAGTTTAATAAATCTCACATACTGCCCAGGTGTGCAGTTGCAGATCTTCCTAACTCCTGAGGAATCTGCAATATCGAGGCTTTTGTGTGGTTGAAATGTGATGTGAAATTAAAGGAGGAGGCCAGAAAAAAAGCCTGAAAGCCTGAAACTAGATGTGGGAAATACAACCATGTAGCAAATATGTCTCCATTTGGTTTCAAAATAACTGTTCTCAGAAGACTCTACTGGGAATTTCTGGTCTTGTTTCTCTAATTGGTGAAGAGTGCAGAGAAAAGAACTGTTAAGTGACTTACTGATTGGTTATCATTATTGTCAGTAGCTGCAAATCCAAAATGCTATTTTAGAACAAACTTGAAAAAAGTGGAACTATGTTATTGTAATGACTTATTCTATTTCACTTTCCTTTTTAAAGTGTTTTTTCATGTTTTGGTCTATGAAAATGCAGGTTTTTAAATGTCTAGCATTCTTTTTTAACATATATGTCCCTTTCAACTGTCTCCTACGTGATTAATCTCAGCTGATTTTTTTGCTGTTCTTTCAGGAAAAAATGTTATTACACTGACTGGAGGAGCAAAACCATGGGCAGGTTGGTGGGTGATGTGTAGCTTCTAATTTTGTCAGTCAGTCACCCTGCTAAAGAAAACCCATTCGCAGTTGTAAATTTATCCATGAAACTTGGAAAATTAGATTATTTTCCCGAAAACTCAAAATATGTCAGCTCAAAGTGCTAAAATATTCATCTGCAACAAGGTGCAGTTCTTTAAAGCTTTGCCAGTTGGCATTTTAGAAATGTAAAAATGTTTATGCCAGGGAAACAAACAAAAAAGAGACCTTATCTTTGCAGCAAGGATTTAATACTGGATCTCTCTCTGCCCTTATATCTGCTGACACCAAGGCATACCTCTTTAGCATCAAGCATGCTTTTGAGTGTGTGTCTCAGATTCTGGCAGTCAGCTACTTCCTTAGATATGCAAACAGACTTTTTCTGCTGTGTGTCCTCGTGATCAGGAACAAATTAATGCTGTGTGCTGAAGGCTGCTTTGAATTTTTGTTTGCTAGCTGAGAGAGTAACTTGCAAAACTCAGCTTGTAGCTAGCTGCTGCTGCTGTTGGTGTTTTTGTCAGCCAGAAGGAGCGTACAAGAGGCTATAGGGGCAGGGCAAAGGAGCCTGGGAGTGCTAGGGAGTGAGAATGGGGGACACTGAGGTGTAGTTGCTCCCCATCACTTGAATCAGAAATAATTATGTCTTGTAAATCCTAATCCCCAGCAGAAAAGATACCTGGAAATATTTCATGTGAGGGAAATCGCCTGAAAGAGTTCCCCATCACAGGTTTTCTTGAGATGGGTCTTGAGATGAGCTCACTTTTGATTTAAGTTCTCTTATTGTCACTTTAGATGGTAAAGAGCTCTCATTTCTCTGGAGCAATTTAGGGAGTCTCACGATAAGTTTCCAGGACGATCAGCTAACAACAGCAGAATGTTGAATGGTAAAGTGAGAGAACTTGAAACATATGAGCTGATAACATATGTTGAAGTAAACCAATTTATAACATAGATTTACAACTGCGTTTTGTCCTCTTCCCAGTTCCCATGCTTGCTCCATCTTAGCATGCATTATGAAAAATCTAAGTGAAATGCTTGCAATAAAGGCAGAATCAACAAGCTTTACTTCAGAATTGTCTTGTTTCATCTATAATCCGTCTGGTGGGTCCTGGATATTACATAAATTTTGTTTTCCTTATTTAGAAGGACAGATGTCTGAAAGATGCAACTGAAGTTGCACAGTACCTGTGAATTGACTAATGAGTAATTTCCATGCCAGATTGATTTTGTGTTTGAGATAAATGCTTTTACTTGTGATTTACTTTGTGAGAATTTGGGTATAAATATTTTTATGTGTATATTTTCTGGCACTTTATATAATTCAGTGCACAGAGAATTGTGTGAAACAAAAGAAATATAGAAAGAAGCTATATTTAGAGTTGAAAGCTAACTCTAAAATTGCTGACATACACATCACATGCATACTTTTATTTCTACAACTGTCATTGTTACCTTGCATCTTGCAACTTTTCAAACTTTACCTTTTAATTTAATCTCTTGTTAAAATTTCTAAGTTAGAGTCTATAAGAGCTACAGTGAAGAAGTGTATTAAAATTCTTTTATATCAAAATATCAAGTTTATAAAGTTTCTATGATTTAAGAATACAAAGAATTCTAGTATAATTGTAGTATATTAGACCTGCTGTAACCTGGACCCTTCTCTAACTTTATTGACAGAGTTATATGATAGGTAGATGTGTATCTATAAATGTTCTTTAAAAGATCTGCAAAAGATTATTAGGTGCATTAATGAAAAGACAAGAAAAATGTAATACTTAATTTCCTTTATGTGGTATCTATGTGGTCTGTTTATTTACACACCTTCAAAAAGCCCTTGACATTGTGTTTAATTCTATGAAGCTTGATTTCTATCCACAGAATCCCACTATAGAAATAAATCTATCATATTCATTATGAGCAATATTTGGAAAGACTTGTTCTTCTCAAAGGAAAGAAATATACCTATAAATAGGGTTGGTATCAAAAATTGTCTGAGCTCTCAGATTGAAGACTGACTAATCTAGTAAAACTGTCTTGTAATTGCAACACTGGACCTGCTGATTTCATGCTGGTAAAGGATGGCTTCAAGGAAAAGAAAATGAAAATATAGTTGTCTTAGTCTGCAGCTGCACTCTGCCCACTGAAATGTTAAAATCACTTAATACTTCTAAAAATAGAGAACCAAAAATGACTTTGTTCAGCACCTGACCCACAGTAAGTTTGCTTTGCAAGAGGACTTAAAATCTTTGGGATTTCAGTCTGCACACTAAAGTGAAATTGTTGATATCATTCCAGTAAACAAAGGTATGATTATTTTTTTGGTAGTGATGATTGTGTCTGTATGTTGAATCTGTCAACCCTAACATGTTTCCCATTACATGGAAATACACTGTGCCCAGGTAACTTGGTGGCATGTAGCTGACACTTGTGGCCAGTCTCGAGAGACACAAACACCAAGCAAACTGCTGGGTGATGATTGCTGTCAAAGCTGCCTAACATGACTGCTGAAGCTGCTTAATTCTGGTATCTCATTCCATGAGTTTGATCAGATAATGCTAAAATCGTCTATATACTGTGTTTCTTTGCATTGCAGTCTGTTGAGTAAGCATAATCTGCAAGGATTTTTGGGTGAGCTTGTTGTGCAAAAAAAGACTAACCACCAAATCAGATCGGTAAAACTGAGAATGGGAGTTGAGCGAAGCTGAAATTACAAGTGTCTTCATAAAATATTAAATTGTATAGCTAAGAATGAAATGCACATGCAGTTCAGAGTGCTGTCCCTTGGTCTGAGGTGTTCCTGTAGCACCAGCTGGAGTGGTTTCAGTAAAAGCATACCTGAATCAGTATCCCATAACATTGCAGCACCATTCCCAGTGGGACATTTTTTATCTCCTTGCCTGAACTACTGACTTCCCCAGAGCAGCTCTCTCTGCTTTTACTGTAGCTAAATAGGATACATTGAGCAGATTAAGTCAGGAATCTGTTTAAACTGCTACTTTAAACCTAGAAAGTCATTCTGAGTAAAAATGCTAATACTTAGTCCTATGATTTAGGGAAAAATCTGTATTTAAAGGCAAGCTCCATGAAAATACTGTTTCTTCTTCAACAGTAAAATAACATAAGAAAAATGTCTCTCTTGGATAATTTTTATACATTCTCCGTTGCAATATTCTATGCTATCTAGTACTAAAGGCATTATATTTTTTCTCAGAAGAGAAACTGCAAATGTAATGGGGACACAAGCATTAATTTATTCCAATGCTGCTTTTCATGTTAAAAGAAGCAGTCGTGAATTTTAAACAAGAGCTGTCTTTTTTTAACATAATATTTATCAAATTTTTTTTTAGATTTTTGTATGGGAGAAGTGATCAAGGCTTTTCCCATAACCAGTTTTAAAGTACTTTCATAATGAAAAAATCTGAAACTAGATGCACTGTTTTTCTCTCTTCCTGATGCATCTGCATATTTTCCTCATTAAAAAAGAATTCTGGATTCTGACTAAAAAGTCAGTAAGCGTACAACAGAAAAAAAGGGCTCAAGAGAGTAAAGGAGAAAATGCATTTATATCAACTATACTAAGAGAGCTTCTGCTGGAACTAATAACGATAATCAACTCACTGAGGTATTATTAAGGAGACACTAAGAATCCACCAGCCTCTGAACTGTGTTCTGTGTTCCAATTTCATGAACATATGATGTTCTTTGGCTTACAGTGCTTGGTGTTGAACACAAGTGGTGTCCCTCAAGTGCAGTATCAGTTACAACAGAATGTGCACCAATATCTTGCAATATATAGCAAGAAGATGTTTTGAGAATTTTAAATGTAACTCTAAAATCCTTCTCCCACATTTGGCTGAAATTTTTATCTGATACTGTGCGAAGTGGGGGTTTTCTGGTTTTGTTGATGTTGATAATAAGAAGTATTTTCATAAGGGTTACTCTGTTGCATGAGAGCAATTTACCACATCATCACTTATAGTCTTTACTAGGAACATTATGAAAATAGCTGCATTCACATTATGAAATATAAATAACATTATGAAATGTAACTTTTTATTATGGGCATTATGAAATGTATAGCTGTGCTTCTGCGTAGCCCAGGCAATGAGGTATTCACCTCAGAGAAAAGAATTTGTTGCTTAGCTTTACACTTCTTGTGGATGTAAAATATATATGCTTTATATATCATGCATACATATTCATTGAGTAGAACCTGAATTCCACCACAAAAAAAAATACTATTTGGGGAATGTTTTTCTCAAATTTAGACTTTCTCTGAATCTCTGATGTGCTTATTGTGTCATGATATAGCACATTTAATTTGAAGTCAATTCCTTAAATAACCATGTTGCATTGCAATTGAATATGAAAAGGTATAGGTGAGCAAGGAGGGCAAAATTCAAGTGAGCATTTGCTCACTTAAAAAATTAACTGCACTTGACTGGATTTACACATGTATGAATGATGTCCTGAGACATCATTTCGGCAACATGCCAGTAGAGAAAAAAAAACATTTATGTTGCCAGTATGTAATTTAATTGAAGATACAGCATTGATGTTCTGTTTGTGTTCTGTAGTATCAATTTTTAAGAATCTGGAGGAAGCCATATTTAGGGGTTTTCTTGCCTAAATAGTGTAACATATCCTTTATTTTTTTTATTTGATATTTAGGTATACTGTTTCATAAGGCAATATCAGCTCTTGGATTTTTAAGAAAATTTTGCAGGGGAAATCTTTGTTGCAATCAGAAAACCATAATCTGATCCTTAGCACTCTCAAATATACTTAAAAATTTTATTCATTTTAGTGTCCACATTGCCAGCAAGAGAGTGGGGAGGAGTTTCACTTGCTTTGTTCAGTGCAGCTAGGTATGTTCTCGGCTAAAGCATAAGCATCTACAGTTCTGCCAGATGAATTACCTTGGAAAATTAATTTCTGCAGACTCAATACCACAGTCCCATTTTGAGCCACAATCCCACTAATTTTAGGATGAGTTTTACTCAAGTAAAGTGTTCAAGATGGATTGCAAATAAATATTGTTCATTTTGCTTTTTGACTCTTTATTTTCTGTTGCTTACTTACGTGGAAGTTTCCTGCTTTCATTTAATTTCATTTCTAGAACGATGTCAATAAATATGCAGTGCTGCTGGTAGAAATGACGAGGAAATGAGAGCGTGTCAACCTGACTTCTTCTTGTCTCAGTTTGCAGAGGAACATCAGAGAGCTGAAAAGCTGGCTGCCCAGAAATCCCATGAAGCTGGATAAGGAGGCCCTGCCTGATCTGGAGGAGACAGATTGCTACACAGCCCCCTTCAGCCGTGCGCGCATCCACCAGTGAGTGCTGGGGTGGGCAGGCAGCGCCACGCACCACAAGGGTTTCTGTTCCTCACTTCTGAGCAAGGGCCAGAGAGGGAGCTGCTGACAGATGGTCACGGGCAGTACCAAGTATCGTATTTCTCTTCAAGTGAAAATCTGCTCTTTGTCACTTGCTACTTGATGGTCACTCAGTAACATCATCTGAAATGTGATGGGAAGATGAATGTTGCCATTTTAGTTTAGAAGTTTTTGGTTTTTTGTTCCCTTACATTACAAAATGCAAACACTTGCTCAAGTTTTCTGTGCTTATTACTTGCTTTACATAGGCAAAAACCTGTTGAGATTTGGAACACCAGAAGCAAGCTAAGACCAGTGATGATTTTCTTTTTCTCTCTTACCAGATCTGCATTTAAAAAGATCTATTGCCTCTGAAAATACAAATATATATACAACAAAACTATGTGTTCAAATCAGCATGTTGACAATGCTGTATTTAAAATGTGATATATTTTTTTTCAGTACCTATAAAGTTAGGCTTTAAAATTCTGTTTCTTAATTTAAAGTTATTTTGTGATAACTGTTTTAGAACAGAAAAGTTAATTTCAAGTAGAAATATGAATTAGGATAAACAGGACTTTCCACTCAGTAAAGAACCTAAATGGTAGTGAACTGACTTTACCCCAGAAAAACAGAGTAAGTGCATTATAGTCTCAATTTTTTTTTCCCAGTAATTTACTATACTGCACTGGATCAATCCCCTGGTTTTGGTGTTTTTTCCTCAATCAGCTAGCTGATGTAATGAACTGTAGTAGCACCACTTTTGGCACAGCTGAGCAGGAAGAAACCCCTGCATATCAGATTTCTCGTGTCCAGAATGGAACCATCTGGCCAAGGCTGCTTTACTTGGCTCCATCCTGGGATCCTTTAAGGGAAAATGGTTGTGGAGTCGCTTCCCAAGCCTCTAGTGCGTGGATTTTTTTTTTAATAGTAATTTTGGTGGTTCCATTGCACAGACAACTGTCAACTCATAATTAATTTGAATTTAAGGCCACCACTGTTACTGAAGATCTTTATTTAATTAATTATATCCAGAACAGTAATTAACTAGATAGGAGGACATTTTTGGTTCAATTTGTGATAAGGATAACTTCATTGCAGCTGCTGTAACTTTGTATAACCTTATGTCTAAGGAATGTAAACATCCACTAAATCATTGTAAAAAGAAAACACTTGAACAGCTATGTTTCAACCTGTGTGCATTGTTATGAATATTAAGACATTCATTATTTTAATAGTTTTACGATAAACAACAAAGACAGCTTCTTCAGCAATTCCACAAGAAGTAGAATTGTGCATCATGTGCTACAGAGAACGAAGTATGAAGATGGAAAATCCAAAATGGGTAAGAATGTTGTATTTTTTACCTAAGCCAAAGCTATAAAATTGTTCATCTTTAATTGCCTGGAGAAATACCATTTGAATAAACTCAATTAATTTTTTCCTATTCTTGAAATCTTTTCTTTCACACAGTAACAGAATTGAAACAATGTCCCATCATTTTCTACCTAAATATCTCTGTGAAAATTTGCAGTATTTTTCACTTAATTACTCATTCATTAAAATAAATTGGAGAGATTATTGTAACTTTACATTATTGAGAGCCGCAGTAAGGGTTACATATACCTCAGAAAGCTGGCAATGTTTTCAAGGACTGATCCTGCTATTTCAGCTACTGTCCATCAGTTTCAGTCCAGTAGAATCAATGTGTGCTACACTTAATTTATTTGAGGTGTCTGTGTAGCTCAGAGACAGCTGATCTAAGACTGAATTTGCTTTATATCAACACTCATAATACAGTGTTAGTTTTTAGAAGGTCTAACTACCTATTTTCATTTTGAATGACCAGGGAATGTATGCATGATTTTCTATATTTTCTGCAGGAATTAAATTAAAGATTTAATATTCAGAGACTTGGATGATTTCAATTACAGAAAACTGTTACTCGAGTTTCTGAACAAAAGCAGTAGTAAGAAAAACAGGAAGAATAAGTGTTCATATTTAGCACCTTTGAAGTTGATGATGGGAAATTTCATTATAAGATTAGTTTAGTATAATTTCTATATTTGAAGAGACAAATCTGTATTCCACCATATGTACCTGTTTCTTGGGGAAACTTTTGGCTACAGATTTGCTCTTAAAAGCTATTGAATCTTTTTGTTGTACCTATCAATGGTTATTTATTTTTTTGATTTTTATAATGTGCTGGGCTAGTACAACAAATCTGGTTTTAGGATGGCTCTAGGAACGGATCCAAAATGCAGTAGTCAGTCTGGCACAGGGCACTGCTCTGATATGAAATTGTCAGCTGGCTTATATTTAAAAATACCAGGTTTTAGCTGGTAGCTAAATAGCTACCTAATAGCTTTTAACCCTGCAAGGGTCTCACTACCTCAAGGATTATCTATCCATACCACTTTGTATATCAGATCATCTGGTTACCCATAAAATCTGAATTATATGCTCTGAGGAATACGGTGTGAATGTAACTATTTTCTCACAATCAATCTGGTACAAGCACTCAGCCCTGAGAGAAGGTTTTCAGGCTTTGGTGCTTTGGCAAGTGGCTCTCTAGTTTGACAGAGCCAGAAATCTGAAAGCATCAGCAGTACCTGCTGAAGTAGTTGGTGGGTTTATTGATTGTCATTATTGTCATTCAGCAGCATTCTTATCATTTAACACTAAGTTATGTTCTCCAAATGTGACTTGAAAAATGTGTATGAAAAATTTATTTCAGAGCTAATGCTTTTTTGGTTTTTTTTAGGTATTAATAGGTTACTAAATAATGGCACATATGAAGCAGCATTTCCACCACATGAGGTAACCTGGTTAATTTGATTTTTAGTTTCATATTTAGATTATAGCTTCCACTAGTGCTTACTTTAATTCTGTCCTGCAAACTTTTAATTTCATATTGTAATTTGTTGATGCCTCTTTTATTTATAGCTTTTACTTTGATATTGGCTTTTAAAATTTTCTGTATTTGGATAATTTGGATATTTTAGTGACATCCTGGAACATTTTCTGGTTTGATTAGGATATAATTATTTTCTGATTTTTATGAGCTGCACCATTGCCTGTTGAGTTCTTAAGCAGAGTATCAGTTGTTCCAAATTGTTCCAGTTAGTTTTATTAAATTATTTTTGCTTGCCACCTACAAAAGGATTTGTTTTTCTAATAGCTTGGCCAGTTGATCACGGTTAGGGAGACTGCTTAATTATTTTCTGTTTAGTATTTTCAGGATAGTTCTGGATAATTTCTAATATGCACTGAGACTGACTATTATTTAGATATGGTTCTCAAAAAGACTATTCAGGCTGTTGAAGGAGCTGGATTTGGTTTTTATTGTTTTACTTATGTTTCCCTCTTAAGCGTCTGCAGATGTCCGTTGGGGAAGTCTTCATAATATGAAAAACAGAGGAGTTGTGGAATCCTCAAGATCTTTCCCCCTCAGGGAAATCCCCAGGGCTCTCCCCTGGAGAGACTTAGCATAGAGTCTCTCTGCACCTGGGTGGACAGAAAAGACTTCCCCGTGGAGTCTTGCACAACACTGATCCCCATTTCCCCATTTGTCCCAACTTTCCCTGGTTTCTCCTTTCCCTGTTTCCTCACTGGTTGGGGTATCCCTATGGCCAGCCCCTTCTTCCCTTGGTACCACCCCCATAGGCCCTCCCATAAAAGCCTTGTGCAGAGCACATGGTTGGTCTTTTGTCCCTTGTTCCCCTTCAGTGTGCTGAAATAATCCTGGCTGGAACTGACCCTACAGAAGGCCCTCTTGCCTCTCTTGCTGAGCCAGCTGTGGTGACTGTGATGTGTGGACTTAGCTGCCTTGCCTGAATGCTCACCCAAGTGGCTTTTCCACAGGAGATGCTGTTTGGGAAATGAGATAGAGGTAGCAGCAACCACCATCTAAACCCCATGCTGCTACACTTGACAATGCTTTTTCCAGTAGTGTAAAACTCTACTGAAGACTGGAAACCCACAAAATGAACTAAAAACCTATGTTTGACTTAAGAGGGTTTTGAGAAAACCCTCTTATGTTGAAAAGAAGAAGCAAGCCACACATCTTCAGTCTTTGAGATGCTCTCAGGTGTCACAGATGTCTTTCTGAAAAATCCTTTCACTAGGATCTTTTCTCCTGAGAAGCTGGGAAGCTTCAGCTTCTCCCTGTTTTGCTGCTTTGGAATGTGATTAGGAGAATTGTTTTACCCAGCATGTGAATTGCTTTTACTTGATGACCAATGACAGCCAGCTGTGTCGAGGCTGTGAGCAGTCACAAGATTTTATTATTCATTGCTTCCTTTGTAACCTTCTGAGGTCTCCTCTCTCCTTCTTTAGTATAGTTTTAATATATCATTTTCTTTTAATATATATCATAAAATAATAAATCAGCCTTCTGAAATATGGAGTCAAGATTGTCATCTCTTCCCTTGTCGGGATTGTCTGCAAATTCCACACTTAGGAACATGGTGGTTACAGCTCTGAACTCTGGGTGTTTTAGCTGAATATTGTGACTTGGTTTCATGTTTCAAAGACTTTACAAATGGCTGAGAGTAATTTTTTAATTTTTAAATACTTTAGTTTTAATAATTAATTCCTAGGAATACAGAGAAGGAGTATTTTTAGATAAATAATGTAACATCATTGTTAATGCTTCAGCTGTGCTTTACTGACTTCAGGGAAAAGCTGGCTGGACTACCATAAAAGCCTGTGAAGCTTTCTCTAGCATCAAAGCCGTGCTGTCATATCCATTTTACATGTTCCTTTGTTATGGCATAAGCTACTGTTTCCACATCTCAGTTAAAATTAGTGAAATCATAGTTTTAAGCCACTCTTACCTTAATTGCTCCTTGACTGATGCTAAGGACTAGTGGTGGAACACTCAATTAATTTTTTTTTTCTTTCCCACATGAACAAATAAGAGTGAAAATTCCATCCCAGTGGGAATGCTGAGTTTAACTCTTTTATGGGTAACAGTGCAGAAAGAATCAGGAAAAAAAAATGAAAATATGTAATTCTGGGTAATGCTTTGAAGTAATTTATCCAGCCTGCTGTGAGAATAAGTTGATGTGCTCTTCCTGGATGTTCCTAGGTGCTGCAAAGGTCACACTCAGTGTTGGCATCTTTGATATGCTACTGTGCTGACTGTAAGGAGAAAGGAGTGGACTTGGACTTTTTGCTATGTTTAGCTTTGTTTTTAACTCATTCTTAAGTCAAAGAACCAGCAGATTGCAACAAGTTGATGGTGTTCTTTGAACTTTGAGGAGTGCTCAAGATTTCAAATCTGATAAAAATCTAAATGCCTTAGTTACCTGCATCTACCAGGGTCAAGAATCTGTCTGATCACTGAGGTGGGTGCTGGAGAACTCTGCTCTCCTTATAAGAATTACTTGGCTCACTTGCAGTCAACAATTGATGAAATCTTTTCTTTACCATTGCTGAGTGATGGAAGTTGTTTGGAGAAAAAGTTCAACTAAGGGATATATCCTGCTTCAGAATTGGAGCAAAATTACAAATGCAAGAGTTCTGCTCAAGATGATTCTAGCAAATGTGTGTGATACCCTTTGACTGCCAAGCATGAGGCTATTCTTTTAGTCTGTTTGGTGGTCTATAAATGTCAGACATGGCCTGGAAGGACTCCTTTTGGATCAGACTGACTGTTTTGCTTTTAATGCTTCAAGAGTCCTACGTAGCTTCAAAATAATGCCAATTCTGTTTCCTTCATCTTAGAAAGTATGTACCACAGAAAGAATATATTTTTCTATACCTTCAACAGTAGTGAAAGAAAGTGATAGAAAAAATCTAGGAGAAGAGAGCTGACATACTAGAAATTTTTAAAATTTTCTAGAAGGAATAAAAATATACCACAAGCATTTCTTGAAATATTTAAATAGGCAAAAGCATACAAGTAGGCATCTATTAGTGAAATAAAACCAGTGCTGAGTACTTCTTTAAAGTCTTGTATTACTATGTTTCAGTATTAATTATTAGAGAAACAGACCATTTCAGAAGTGTATGTAACCCTGCCTCTTATGTCAGGCTTGCCTTAGCTCCTGATGACATGTTCCAGATGTGCCCAGAATAAGAGACCTATTTATTAAATATAAAGAACATTTCTATTAAAACTATAATAAAAATCATCTAAGAAAGGTATACATTTGCCATAGTGCCTGATAATGTACTTACATTTCTTTGTGGTTTTTTTTCAGGGAAGCCACAAAAGCAGGCATCCCATCAAAACACACGGAGCACAGAATCACAGACACCTCTTGTATGAGCGCTGGGCACGGTGGGGAATGTGGTACAAATATCAACCTCTTGATTTAATCAGGTATTAGTACTTGGAAGATTTTCTCTGGTACAAAAAGCCTGGCAACAGTGTGCCAACTATATTCATCAATTCCTTATGCTTTCCTATAACATTTAGATGCTCTCTATTATTGGGTAGGCTGGAGTTCTCAAAGTTGCTTATTTTGCGTGGTCTTTTGTAGATTAATTCCAAATGAGTCTGCCTAAAGAACATGTACTTCCAACTGCTCAACAATTTGCAGTGTGAAACTTAAAATACAAACCCGTAATGTGGTCTGCTGATGAGAGACACTTGGCCCTTGTGAGAGCACCTTTGAAAGCAGACTCTTATCCACATGGACAGTCAGAGTGACCACATGCAGAGGACTTAAAATACAATCCAATTTTAACCTTTCCATGTGGGTTTAAATAACTCTTATTTATGTCTTAGACTTAGTGTCATAGGTTACCAAATGTAAAATAGAGAAATACATATAATTTAAGTTAAATAATGATGATGTTTGGGTTTCACAGTTTTCTCCTCTGACATTGAATACCAGAAATTCATTTTCCTTGCTCTAAGTTTTTATTCCTGATCTGAGTCATAACTGGTTATTGGTGGAGCTAAGCATGTGCCATGGGGCAATTTTATGCTGTTTCATCCTTGATTGACTTTCTGATCACTGCTATTTGATCTGTTCTGGCAATTGATACCCAAGTTTTGAAGAATTAAAGTTCAGTCTTCAGCTTGTGTTTTCAGAGCATTCTTTTCACTAATAGTAGTTGGAATATGTCATATTATCTATGTATGATTATCTATCATAATTTTTTTTTAATTGAATACTTAGGTCATACTAACTTACCTTATCCCTTTCCAGATTTTTTCCATCTATGTACATCCATCTGTCTGTCTATCCTCTGTTTAATAATGTTGCTACTACTCCATCTACTTAGTCATTGCAAGAACATAGCAATTACAGAGTCACTGCAGTTATATCCTTGTTCTCATAAATCTGCAGTTAGTGTCAGTAAAATATTACGCTAGCCTGAAAAAAAACCTGTTTGGTAAAGTGACAATTTTGCCAGAAACTTCTCATGATAGTTCCTTGGTAGAATTATTCTACTGCTGTGACAGTTGAGATAGAGAGAAATCACCATAAAATTTAGTTTTAAGCAATATATGTGTTTCCTTTTCATGTAGGCGATACTTTGGTGAAAAAATTGGACTGTATTTTGCCTGGCTGGGATGGTATACTGGAATGCTTATTCCTGCTGCCCTGGTTGGGCTCTTCGTTTTCCTCTATGGATTATTTACAATGGATTCCAGCCAAGTAAGGTAAAATTCTATTTAGTAATATCTAAGAGCCTATTGTTAATTAAGCACAGTCTGGCACAACTTAGATTGCTGTTCTTTTAAATGTTTTGCAGATATGGTAATAATGTAAGAATGACCTTAATAGAATATTGGGTTGTTGAGTCAAGTATTTACACTTTGTACATTTGTTTTGCATCAAGGCAAATATGTACTGCTGGCAGTGGCCATTCTTATCACTGCATTGCAGTGATTCCCACTAAGGAAAAACAGACCAATCTATAAGGACCAATGCTCATGTTGCAGATACTGCAGTAGTTGTTGATCTAATTAAAGCAAATGGGTGAAAAAACAGCCATGTTCTGTCATTACCTCCATCTTCCTATAACTTCCAGAGTGTAGTACAGTTACTAAACTCCAACTTTAGCCTATGTCTTTTTTTCCTTCCTCATTAATAGTGGCAAACTTGGACTCTAACAAAATTCTTACCTGTGTCGATGTAACTTGCAGCCAGGAGACTGAGCTTCAGGGAGATTGCAACCACATAAAATGAACCAAGTTTCAAGTTTCCCACTGTTGTGATTTTACTCTGGGAGGGGTTCTGTGTCAGTTTAGATGTTGTGATGAGGATGCTCAAGTGCTGACTGTATTTCTGGGAACTCTCTGAGGATCCCCTGTACTGCAAAGTATTCCATTAGCTGTTATCAGACAGTATCAGTATCTGTTCTTACAATTGCAGCTGTTGCTCCAAGCAGTTTGGGTGCTTAGGCTGTATGTATACTTGGAGTCAGATTTAATAGATAATGTTGTTTCTCTGGCTTTAAGCAAAACCATATTATGTTTTATCTAAGGAGTTTTCTTTAACTTCTATTTCACAGTGAGTTATTATATTCTACAATGCTGTAATGAACACTTTTTTTTAAGCTTGCTTTGTACAGCAAACTCGTGAGAAACCGTACTAATTCAAACCACATTAAATACAGTTAAATGCAATAAACTTAACAGCCAGGAAATGATGCTATCTTTAAGATACTGTATTAGGATTGTTTTTCATCATAAATGTCTTCAAAATGCAGTGCTTGTAAAGTCGAGGATCAGCCTGTTCTTAGAGCACAGAGACCACAGCTGTTGAACTGTCAATCTTGTATTTGTCTCATGTAGGGTGGCACAATTCCAACAAAGGGGGAACAAGGGGCCATAATCTGCTATTATCAAGGTATAGCTTAGTATTTCTTCCTTGTGGAAGAGAAAGATGTGTCATTGGCAACTGCCCAAGAGAAAGAACAAAATTTCTAATAAGTTCATTCTTTCAAACTGTAAGCTATTATGTGCTTTTCTATCATAGAATCATAGAATATCCTGGGTTGGAAGGGATTCACAACAAGGATCATTGAAGTTCATCTCCTGGGGCTGCATAGGACTGCCCCAACAATCCAACCATGTGCTTGAGATCATTGTTCAAATTCTTTTTGTACTCTGTCAATCTTGGTACTGTGACCACTTTGCTGGGGAATCTGTTCCAGTTCCCAGCTGCCCTGTGATTGAAAAACCCTTTTCTAACCTCTAACCTGCAGCTCCTCTGACACAGCTTCATGCGTTCCCTCTGGTCCTGTCACTGGTCACCAGAAGGAGAGGAAGCTGTTAGATTCCAGCTGTTAGATTCCAGCTGTTGGACTGCTGTGAGATCTCCCCTCAGTCTCCTATTTGCCAGGCTGAACAAGTCAAGTGATTTCAGCTGCTCCTCATATGGCTTCCCCTTTAGGCCCTTCACCATCTTTGTGGCCCTCTTTTGGAGACTCTCTTAAGAGCTTTATATCTTTGTTATATTGTGGCTCCCAAAACTGCACACCATATTCCAGGTGAGGCTGCACCAGCACAGAATAGAGCAGGGCAATCACCTCCTGTGTGTCATATGCTTCTCCCAGGAAGACTTGCAGGTACAACTCATTTTTAACAGAAAACCACAGATATTTTCCTTGCTGAAGGTTGCAGGGTGTTGTAAACGAGCACAGAGGTAGGCTAGCTTTTGAGGGTTTCTGTCCTCATTTTTATTCCCTTGGCTGCTGCTTAGTAGCTGCAGAGAAAACACAGACAAAGCACATTTGAGTGTGTTCCTGTGGGGCTGGTTCTATTGGGTCTCATCGTGAGGCACCTCAGTGTTGAGAGTGCCAGTGTGCCCCAGGCCTCCGTGCTCTGTGTGAGAAACAGGAGACTCAAAGTTAGGTAAACCCTCATATAAGCCCTGCATGCCTGCAAGGGAAGGTGAATATTCATATATTTATTGTAGCTATCATTAGCCAGTGTTCATTTCACAATGCTGTCAGAGGATGGGTTATGGCAGAAGTCCTAACCACGTGCTCTGTGGCAGCCCCACATCTGCCATCTGGATGTGTTAATTGTGTGGAGAAGGTGCTACCTGCCTTTGATTGTGTGAATGTGCGCAGTTCCTCTGGTCAGTCATGGCACAGCACTGTCCTGTCAGTGTGTTGCTACAACTGTGTTAGTAAGAGCAGCTGTGAACTGTGTGACTCAAGCTGATTATGCCTGGCCTGATAAAATATGTGTAGATGTTTTCTGTATCACCTTGTGTACTTAGGCAATTCTGAAGGCCACTGATAACAGATATTGTTGCCATATCCTTGCTGTGTTTTTTTTTTACTTAGCCTGGAAGGTGTAAGTAAGGATTAGAGAGAAACTTTGTACCTAGAGCAGACAGGAGTCATCCATTAGGACTGCACACCTGTTCTTATTCTTTCTGTAGTCTGGGATTGAGAGATTATTTATCTGGTGTTTCTGCATTCTTTTAAAGAAAATTCTAAATAAGCATTTGTAAGAGTATTAAAATCTATCATTTGATTTTAAGCACTTCAGCTATCATCATACACAAATGCAGTTTTCAGCAGCAATCTGGAAGAAACAGAATTGGATATGTTACCTTAAAAAATCTGAACACACGAAACCCAGTGGAAATTAGAAATTGAAAGACAATGTTAGAGCATTATGGCAATGTCAGAACTGGCATGTTGCCCCAGATTCAGTATTTTCTGCTGTACACTGTTTCATGTGAAACAGGTTTATAATGCCTGATATGAGGAATCCATGGCTGTTAGGAAGTGTTGATTTAAGTATGATAAATTCCATCCCAAAGCCCTATTTTTTATCTGTCTTTTGTACTACAAAGTCTGAACTTAACAGATGATCAAATCAGTTTTGCAGAAGGATACTTTGCTCAGTGATGTGTCTTCACCTCTCAGGTGCAGAAAGCTGCCATCAGCCCACTTCTAGTGGCTCCAGGCAGGAAACAATAATTTTCTTTTCTTTCCAGATATCCAGTACAGTTTCAGTAGCGAAGTAATAAGCAAATGCAGGAGCATGTACTGCCATGGAACCAAACCTTGCTTACCATGCCAGCCATAGGTTTTGTGCAGCAGTAATTCAAGGGTGATGCAGAATGATATCACATCTAAGAATTAGTTTGTCTTGCTCATGACTTGTCCAAGTGTCTGCCTGTGGTGCTCCATGCTCAGGGTCTGCTAGCAGTTGGCTATATATATATATGTATTTGTATAAAAACATGATATAAATATAATATATAAATATATGTGATATATATATATATATATATGTATCAGCCTATGTCAGGAGCCCATCTCATCTCAGCACAGGGCCATAAGTCACTGCCCTCTGTGTATCAGAAGATTCTCTCTGTAGTTCATATCTCTTGCTGCCATGGGCAAGTTGGAAATGGAGAAGAAGGAAGGGTACCACCAAAAGGGTGCAAATATCCCCCTCTCATACTGACTTTTGCCTCTTGTCATAGTGTCTCTCTCTTTGCTCAATTTCATACAAATGATGTCATTTGATTGAGATCAATGTAGATGTACCAGTGTTGTATATCCTCTGAATGTTGGTATCTTATAATAATTTAGAAAAATAGGCTGTAAATGCATTTGAAGGGTATTGAGAAATTTTTTGTTTTTCTGTTTGAGATATTTGGGAGAGAATTTGCTAGTGTGAGAAGTGTAACATGATGCCCAGAAATATTGTATGCTACTCTATGGCCCATAGTGTTCAGGTTCCTGATTTGGGATTAGGCTTTCCAAGACAAATATTCACTTTTAATTTATTTTATTTGCCCAGTTTTGTGGTGCACACACTGTTGACAAACAGAAAATATAAATGGCATAGCTCAGAAAACCTTGTGCATGCTAGAAGTGTTTTTATAACCTTTATTTTCCTCTCTCATACTAAAGCAAAGAGATCTGCGAGGCAAATGAAACCATTATGTGCCCTATGTGTGAACGCAATTGCACACTACAAAAACTCAACGAAAGCTGCATATATGCCAAGGTAATTATTGTGTTATTGCAATCAAGATGATTGTGCTTGTAAAATGCCTGCCCTTGTTTCTGCCAAGTTTCCTAAAAAGCATGTTTTTTTTCTCTACAGATGTTGTTTTCAGCGTTTGCAATGCATCTTTCTAATGTGGGAGTGCTCTAAAGTGATCTGGGGTTTTTCTAAAATTCCTTTCTGTGAGAATTTTCTTATAAATAAATTAATATTATTTTCATCAAGTTAATTAATTCCTCTTTGAGGACTTCATAATTAAACTTTTTGTAAGGTTTTTTCTACTTTTCTCTGTAACTATCTTGTTACTCTGTTTCCTTTGCTTACTTTCTATTTGAATTTTTGCTCCTGCTTTGGTCTGTCAAACTAATGTGAAGATTTTATACAATTAAATATTTTGCTGCAAGAATCTATTCTTCAAACTTAAATAATCACACCAGAAATTGCAAAATACCTAGGTAGAAGAACAAAATGGAATCAAGAGACAGTAAGTATGTAGATGGAGAAAAGTGAAGAGGTTTTTTAGCTCATAAAAACCTTAAAATAGAAATGGTTGAGATTAAGTTTGACCTACCATATGACAAGAATTCTGGATGAAATTTTAGTCTGTCTGGACATGGACAAAATAGCTCAGTGTCTGTGAAACAAAATGACTGGTGATGCATAAAGTAATAGTCTGGAACAGCAGATTTCAAATGATACTGGAAGTCAGAGTGTGACATTGACAAACCTTGGTAGAAGAAACATGCTAGTAGGGCTACTTATGAGAAAGCTTAGCTTTTGGTTTCTGATGTCAGTTGTCTACTCTGGGACTATTTGTGGCAAAAGATGAGGTGGCAGTATTGTTTTTTCCTGATGTGTTCATTTTTTAATTCAGGTTACACATTTGTTTGATAATGGAGGGACTGTCTTCTTTGCGATTTTCATGGCAATTTGGGGTAAGTACATTTTTACTTTGTTGGTTTTTTTTTTATTTTTAGTTCACCTGACCCTTTTATATGATTACTTGACAAAGGAGATTTTAGCTCTGGATAAAAGTTAAAGAAGGATTATGATTTTGCCACACAAACGAATTTTTTTTCATTTTCATTAACTTAAATTTCTATGGTAGTAATGGGTAACACCTTTTATATAAATGTATGTATATAAACACGTAATGTAATGATTGTCTTTAGGGTCCTAAATGTCTTTAAGCCTGAATTTTATATTACTTAGGCCAAAGTCCTTTTGCAGGAAAACATGTGGGTAGTGTTACTGATCTTGAGCCAATATCAAAAACATATCTTGTAGAGGGTTCTTATAGAATAAATGAGAATGGTTTTATAGAAACTAATTAGAGGAAGGTATAGGAAAGGTTTGAGGTTAAGTGCTTACTGCAGTTAAGCTATTTCCATTGAAATTCTCAGTCTGAATCTCTTGTTATGTTCCCACTGCCGTCGCACACATCGTGTTGTGCAGTTCAAAGCCAAGCAGGGGTGCATCCACAGAGGACACTGCTGAGCAGGAGTTACCAAAAACAGTCCTGCCTCTCAGTGTAATAGTGCCATAAAAGACAGATTTAATGCGCCCAGCATTAAATCCTCAGTAGAATTAGCTTTCACTGCAGCTAAGAGGATTTTGCTGCTGGGAAATAGGGAAGAAGAACAGAACCAGAGATAACTGGGTTCTACAATGAACATGTTTGTATAAATACTGAGAAAATGACACTAGTTCACACACATAGAGCTGTCTGCATTCAAGCCAGAGTTTCACAGTTTTGAATTAAATGGTACACAACATCTTTATTTATGTAATGTGTATGAATAAGTATTAATGACTCTAACTAAGTAAGAGCAAATGTCACAAATTTTGGAGGCTGGCATGGTAAAAGCAAGTAACAATGTACAAACAACAGCAAAACATCATATAGTTACATGGAGAACAGAAGCACATCCCCATATGTGCAAAAATTACGATTGGGTTACTAAAAATTAACGTATTATAACTAAAGGGCACACTTTGATTAATTTCCTCATTCATACTTCTTCATTTATTGCTAATCTTGCTATTACTGTCTTCCAATTAATAATGATTACTTTGAAAAATTCCTAAAATACAGTGCATTTAATGATATAGTTAGCAGTGCAGACAACAGAGGTAGCTTCCTAGCATTTCTTCATCTCTAAGTTCTCCTTCAAGAGAGCTCTTTCCATTTTCATCTGAGGGTAAGATTGAAGTGTGAGGAGTAATTTGCTTATATGACACTGCTTTACCACAGGAAAGATGGTATTATATGGGCTAAGGGAGGTGGAAGCTGAGGATTAAATATTTCTTCATTTCAAGCATCAGAGTGATATTCTTGTGTAATATGGGTTAATCTGTCTCATATGTTCAGTCTGCTTCCAAACATGCTGCATACTGTGTTAGAAATCAGGTCCTGGCATTGATGGGACATAATGCTGTTTTTATGACTGAACTCAAAAAAAAGGCAAAATTGCATATATGGGATGAAATCTTTAATATTTAAAATAAATACCTGGTTTGCTCATATTCAGTATGACTGACATAGTTTCTCTCTGGAGTGTTATGTGCATGTAATTTACTCACATATTGAATAAAACCTCATGGCATCATTCACAGACAGTGAGATAATTCCATTCCTTCAGTGTGATCCACAGTCTCCACACTAATTAAAGTGTTTTAGCAGAGCATAATAACCAGGACATATCCCTCATGGGTAGTTTTCTCTGCACTTTATTTTGTTTGTTCTGTGCCTTTACAGTTGTTTCTTTTACATATTCTTTCTTTCTATTTAGACACATCTGGTAATTGCAAGCAGATAATCTATGCAATTATTTGCTTTATGTTGCCATAGTTTTACTCTTTAGCTGGAAAGAACTGGACCATGCTTTTTAGGATACCTATATATGTATCAGAGATAATTCCTTTCCTCTGTTGTTAAGTAATTCTTCTATCTAATATGTATTGACACATTTTAAATAATTTCTACAGGTCCAGCCTGCAATTCAAACAACAGATCTGTTTGATGGAGGAATAGAAGCTTGTAATCTTTTTTCCCATTGATGGTGATAGTAAGTCAGTGTAATCTAGTATAGGTTAGATGTAGCTCATTTTATTCAGTAATTCCATCCTCCCCAGCAAACTTCAAGTAATCCAAATTAAATAATCCAAGTAAACCTAATCAATCTTGGCATATTCACTGAAGAAGGTACAGATGTAAATTTGGGAAAATAATGACCTGGGTCGTTTTTCAGATAGAAATTATATTAGGATGGAATAGTTTCACTTCAAAGTAGTGAAGTTGAGGATGTTTTTTTGTATTGATACTAAAATATCATTGTAGTCCAAGTCAAATGTTTCTCTATTACATTGTTGTCCAAAGTTACACAGCAGAATCTTACCTGCTCTTTTTCTTCGTTATTTCTAAGAAAGCAAGTATAATATCCTTCCAGGAAAGCAGAGGTTGATCATTTAATTACAAAGTAGAGGAGTGATACTCTGCTACTGAACCCTGCCTGTTGAATACTGATGTGTCTTGTGATTTTTCCTTACTTTTCAAGACATTGTTTGCACAGTAATGGCTGTATGGTAACAACGGCCAGGTTGTTTTGGGAAAAATGAAAGGGATGTAGATAACAGGCAAGAATATAATCTGAAGCAAGCATTGCAATGAAGGGTGGGATGGTGTGATGTCAGCCATTGGAATGCCATCAGATGGGTACCCTGCATTGTCTTCCTCTGTCTTGTCTGCTGTGAGGCACCTCTGACTCTTATTATATGGTTCAAGAGAGTTGTCTTAGTGAAGAACTGAAGGAATAACATAAAAGTTTTTTTTATTTATGCTTGAAAGATTTGAATCACTATCTGCTGGGTTTATCACTATCTGCTGAATCACTACCTCGTGGTTTAATTCAGCTGTCACTCACATGTATCACATGTAAGTCCAGTTAAATGCTTTTTAACATAGGGGAGAGGAAGAGATGAGGGCCCTGATTCATTATTTCTGAAGATAACTCATGTCCTTCTAGCAACACCCATTCAGCACTCCCATGGGTGGTCAGCTTTCAAAGCTGCTTCCTAATCTGATGTTCTGGCAGCTTTCAGCTCTTGCTTTTAAGCTGGAAAGGGCATATTGCCAAAATTTATTTTGATTTTATTTTCTATGAGAAAAAAAAAGGTGTGTTTGGCCTCTCAGTAATTGTTTAAATATTTAAAAATAAGGACCAGGAACATGATATAGATGTTTGGACTGTGATTGCCCTTCAGTACAAGTTTTTACATACTCATGGAGAAGACAAAAACAGTCATCTTTTTAAACCTCTTAAAAATAGTTTTGCTTCTGAAAACAGATGTAGCTTCGTCCCTAATTTTGTAACTGACATCGGATGACTAAAGAGTCTATTTTTTTTTTTCAGTTAATCAAGGTTTGGGAGAGCTTTTGAGCTATAGTTTTATACTTGCCCACAATTCTTTGAACAGGTTCACTGATACTACATACTATTTTCCTGATATTTCAGTGCTTAAAGAAATAACTTGTAAGGAGGAGATAGAGAGTTAAGAGACATACTGGTTAAGCTAAAATTTTTAAATAATAAATCAATGTCAGTTGAAAGCTAGTTGGGCTGGAGTTGATGATATCCTAATAATTCAGTAAGATGAGACAATTTAAGCAGCCCTGTGCAGAAATAAGAAACACTTATGCAAAACACTTTGTGCTGTTCCTTACCTGGGTCACTCCTCGTGTCAGCATAGAGATGTCTGTGGGAAATAGGAATTTTCTGTGGGAAAATGACTCGGGCCTCTTTGTAGCACATATAAAATATCCAACCAGGCCGATTAATACAGATCCCAAAACGGCTCCTGCAGAGATGCCAGCTCTTGCTTCTTCTTTGTTTTTCTCTGTGAGAAAAAGAAACAAAGATGAAACAGTTAAATGGGAATAATAAATCTATAAAACCAGTGAGTGAGACTTTTCAGCAAGGGTCTGAAACACTTTGCAAGCTATAAGTAAACCAGCCTATCTGCAGAAACTCTCTGCCTTTGTAAATGAAAACAGACATCTCCATCCTTGAAGTTTGGGGGAATAACGGGGATTTAGGAAAAAAGCCACTAAATTAGTTTTTAATCAAATACAAAGGTTTCAGTTTTAATTACTGAATCACAACTATTTTTTAATTAAAGAAAAAAAAACAGTAATCATTCCTTGGATGCAATTATTTGTTATCATTTTAGACAGCAGTTAAAATTGCAGCCTCTGAATTTCAGTTTCTATGTGTGCAAAGTTAAAAATTCAGTAATGCTTCATGCACCTGTTTAATTAGCAGAATAAATGCATTTCTTCAAGATTTTCCCTCAAATTTCATAACACTTTTCTTCAAGATACTCAGTTTTTCTTGGAAGTGAACGTGCTCTCCAACTCTGATTCCTTTTCAGTTGATGTTAGCTAAAAATCAGGTGCCTTGTAATTATTAGCTATGTATTAACTATGATGGGAAACATGAAAGTCTGATGATTCTTCAGTTCTTAGTACAAACTGTACTTTCAGTCCTGTGTTAAAAGCTTGAAAGCTAATTAATACTAAAAATTACTGTGCCTTCTAATCTTTTCTTTTCCTGAAGATCTGATTCAGAATAGCAGGATAGAAAAGTGCAATGACAATTTTATATTCCATTGTTTTCCCACGCATACTTAACTTGGTAATTAAATGCACAATGAGTAATTCCTTTGGAACTGTTTATGAGAAGTCATCTTTGGTCACAAAAATTTCTGAACTTTAATAAGTTGATGTGCTGTATATTTTAAATCTAGTTTCTACATATCTGCTTTGAAGGTCCATTCCAGTGAAAACAGGCAATATCTGTCACTAGGTTCTCCCACTCTGAGAAGTGTTAAATAATTAATTAAAGTGTAAATAATTTGAAAAGTACATGTTTTATTTCAGGTGAACTTCAGTTTTAGTTTGTACTAGGTCACTTGTAAATTCACATGTCTCATAAAGCCTCCAGTTCAATTTAAAAAAAGGCTTTATTTCAGCATTACATAATTTTATTAAAGCACTTGGATTTTAGTTAGATTCTTACCTTCATCGGCATCTTTTGGTGATGCAGTCGGAGGGTTGCTGGAATTATGATTTAGCTTTGTTGTCTGCTGAATGGGGTTGAAATTTGGGGTAGAACTGTCCTGCTTCACCATGGGTGATGTGAGGATGACACTGATGGGGAACAGTGTGGTGGGTTTGACTGAAGAGTTATCACTGGGAGCACTAAAGCCCCCGGGCATGGTATGGATGACTGTGGAATGACTCGGTGCCACTGTGGAAGGAATGTAGCTGCAACACTTTTGGTCACTTCAGAAAAGTCACCTGTTGTTCTAGTTTTGCTCAAGACACTCTGTGGATATTTGTGGCTGAGTTATGCCAATTTTTTTGACACATTTGAAGAGAAGGTGATGCCATCAGAGGGCCTCAGGGATCTGCTTTTTGCTCCACTGATAATTTCTGTTCTTTTCAATACATTCTCTTTGATATTGGCAGCTGCTGGTGGAGCATGACTTGTGGTGGAAGGACTTACTGTGGTAGTCATATGCAGAACTAATCTCTGTGAATTTAGCTGTACTGGAGACTGATGGTTTTTTTGTAATTGAACTATTTCCTTTGCTTGTTTCTTTTACTTCTCCAGCCTCAGTCTTAATTCTGTTCCATTGCTGTCTTAAAAGCAGAAAAATGAGAGTCATTCCACAGGAGGGTTGCATGGTGTTGAGTTCAAAGTTTATTTTATAGAGAACCTGCAAGAAATTCACTTTTTAAAATAGTTTTATTTAACCAAACCAAGTTACTCATTGAAGATCCAAATAAGTTGGTAAAATAAGTTAGTGTTATACAATAGAAATCTCACTGATTTATCACTTGTTGATGCTGGAAACGTTATGTCCCTAAGTGTTAATGACATAAGAATCACCTAAATTAATATTGATGATCAACAAAATTGATCTCATCTTGATCAATATCATTGCAATATTGATCTCAGTGTGCTGATGGAGATGTTGTAGGATAGCTCATGCGCTGTGCATCCCTTCAGAGGGACCTCAACAGGCTGGAGAGATGCACAGAGAAGAACTGTGTCAAATTCAGCAGAGGGAAATGCAGGGTCCTGCACCTGGGGAGGAGCAACCCATGCACTAGGTCAGTACAGGCTGACCTGCTGGGCAGCAGCTCTGTGGAAAAGGAGCAGGGGGTCCTGGTGGATGACAAATTGTCCGTGGCCAGCAGCGTGCCCTGTGGGCAGTGAGGCCAGTGGGATCCTGGGGTGCATTAGGGAGAACAGCAGGTTGAGGGGGGTGATCCTACCCCTCTGGTCAGCCCCGGTGAGGCACATCTGGGAGTGAGTGCCTGGTGAGGCACATCTGGAGCACTGTGTCCTGCTCTGGGCTCCTCATGTCAAAAAAGACAAAGAGCTCCTGGAGTTGTTGAAAGGCTGAGGGAGCTGGGCCTGTTCATCCTTGAGGAGAGATGACAGAGGGGATCTCACCAATATACCTGGGAATCTTAAAGGGAGGGTGTTAAGAGTCTGCTTAGTGCCAAACAATAGGACAAGATGCAATGAGCAGAAATTAATGCACAGTAATTTTCACCTGAATATGAGGAAGGACTTTTCTCCTGCTTGCTCTGGAAGAGGCTGCTCAGAGAGGCTGTGGAGTCTCCCTCACTGGAGATATTCAAGAACTGCCTAGACGCAGTTGTGTGCCATATGCTCTTGGATGACCCTCCTTGAGCAGGGAGGTTAGACCAGATGATCCACTCCCTTCCAGTCTTACCCATTTCATGATTCTGGAACAAAGCTTCATTTCATAAGAAAATTCCATGGTTCTATAAACAGACCTCTTACTCAGAAGGGAATAATTAAAAACCATGTTGATAATTCAAATCCACGTTGCTGTGGAGTGAGATCATGAAACATGTATGGATGGTGTTCTCAAGGCAATGTTTTCTGGGCAGACAGCAATTCTAAGAGCATGCTAAAGATTTCTGCTGCCTTGTCAAGAATTAGAATTTTTACAATTGACCTGGAAAGTTGATGGATAATATTTTGTGGCCTTGAGCAGTGAGTGTCATATGAATGCTGCCAGGAGCAAATTGAAAACTAAATCAGTCCAGAGGTTATGAATGAGGCTGAATTTGTGTGCAAGCTTCTTTTGCAGTACAAAACTGGAAACCGTGTATTAGGCATTAATTTTTCAAATTGAGAAAACCTCACCTTGAAGTCACATGATTGTAGTAGGTCTGCTGTTCAGCATATGTTGTTCAGTGAGGTTTTGGTATATTTTCTATATATGAAACAGATTGGGATGATCCAGTTTTTAGCTCCCACACATGAGCTCTCATATGACAGCACAGTAAATTCTATAATTAGTTATTCTTCAGCATCATTAATTATTTGTATGTCCATGTATGTGGGTACTTCACCACCTGAATGAGATTTATATCTGAAAAAAAGTAACTTATTTTTTTTGTCTTCAAGTCTCTCCTACTTTCTTATGCTTTCCCCTATGAGTGATTTTTTAGATGGTTTGTGTTTTGGTTTTTTTCTTTTTTTTTTTTCTTTTTTAGGTTTTTTGTTGTTGTTTTTGTTTTGGGCAGGGAGCAGAGAGAATTAAGGACAGGTTTTATTAATTGGTTCGTTAGGGGTTTTTTATTGAGTTGTGTATTATCCCCAGCTTAGCTTCTTTGTATGTAACTGTTAAGAGCAATGTGAAGAGCATATATTATATAAATGTCATGTATAGTTATGTAGATATAGGTATAATATATATAACTAATTATGATAACTAATTAGGTATCAAGTATGTATAGAAACCCAAATATATATTAAACGTAGTACAGAAATACAGATAAAGGTAGGAATATGTGACCCTCCTGTTTATTTTGAGTTAGAAATCCTTCTTCTAAGCAGTTGGATTTCTAGAAGGAAGCAAATTTTCTTACTTCCTATTTGAATTAGTTGTTTTTCAAGGAACAATTGGACAATTCTATGTTTTGTCAGGAGTCACACTGTAAGCAAGGTTACCTATCCTCAGTGGCAGACAACAGTGTTTTGGAAATTTGGAGTAATTTACTAGGTGTAATTATCTTATCCAAACCCCTAAGTATATGGAAAATCTGATTATGGTCTCATACCTAAGAATAATTAGAAATAATTGTCTAAAGAATTATTCTAGTAGCAAGACTGCTACAGTGTAAAACTGGTATAGCTGGGAATGAAGTGAGGTTCTTATTTGAACTGAATAAAAGGAGATAGCTCTTGGCTCTTTATTAATAGATATCATTGTGTATGTGCTTCCTTGTTTCTTCAAGAGAAGATTCTATGTGTTGAATAAAATGAAAAGCAAAATGATGAATTTAAAGGGATGGCAGTGTCTCATGTTGACAGGTACCTATTTCTGTACAGCTACTGCAGACAGCAAAAATGTTTCCTAGACAAACATTGTTAACTACTGTTTTAAATTTAACAGGGATTATCCTGAGGCTACTTGGAGTTTTCAGATTCTATGAGGAAAACTGTCAGCAAGTGGCTAATGATACGTTATATTTCTGATTTTCTTAAGATCTGCATGGCCCTTTTCCCCCCTGTAGTTAAAGTACAATTGTTTTCCACAGCAACAGTCTTTCTGGAGTTTTGGAAAAGACGGAGGGCTGTATTGACCTATGATTGGGACCTCATAGACTGGGAAGATGAAGAGGTAAGAAGAAACAGAAGTTTACATGTAAACCATGCTATCAGCATGGTTAAAGTCTCGGTATCAATTGTGTATGTCAGTCATCTGAGTTTGTCATTCAGATCATATTTGTATTTATAGCACTAGTTGCAGAATACAAATGTATGCTTGAGATTGTACAAGGATACTTTGCTTTTTGCAACTAACATTATAATTCCAATATAATTGTACATTTATTAAAAGTGTCCTTGGAAAAACTGAGTGCAAATACTTCCTGTACAGAGGACAGTAGCTGTTTCTGATGTCAGCACAGATGCCTTTCAGTTCCATGGTGTCTTGTTCTGGAAATTCTTGATCCTGCATAAAAATAGGACCAAGACAAGCAACAAGAGAGAAACTAGCTTTTGTATCCTTGGAGAAGCATAGCTTATCCTTGAATATTCTGCAATCAGCATCAGCAATAATAATTTTTTTTATTCCATAAATTACTAGTCCGCATAACTGTAGTTTACCTATATTGTTGACTTAATTGCATTTTAAGTCAATAGACTTCACTTGTTTTACAGCTTTCTGTGGATGGGTAGATAGAAGCTGGTGGCTATTTTTAATGAATGCTGTCACAACACATGCAACACCATTACAACTGGCCCTAATTTATAGTTTTGTTACCAATTTTCACAGACAATCTAGTGTCTAAGTCAGCGATATGACCCATGATTCTTTTTAACACTCTCACATAGTGGGGAAGGCTCCTGTGGTTTCTCTTCTTTGCTGCTCTCTGGCACTGCTTTCAAGGATTTTCAAAAGAGCAAATTATTTAGGTATTTGAGTTGCAGCATTATGAAAAATGATCTGTATCAGTATAATGTTCTACATGTATGTCTGATCCTTGAGAGAAATAAGTAATACAACAAATGGAATCCACCCTGTCGTTCCAGGAAGAGCTGCGCCCCCAGTTTGAAGCTAAATATTCCCAAGTGGAAAGAGTAAATCCCATCACAGGAAAACCTGAACCTTTTCAGCCTTTCCCTGATAAGCTCAGTCGACTGATGGTGTCTGTCTCAGGAATATTCTTCATGGTGATGTTTAATAATATTAGAACTGTTGTGTTGTAATTCATCTTACTCTGATGTAAATAGCAACTCAGCATGAGTGCATTCATTAAGATTAGTGGATTTACGTAACATAAGCAAAACTGCTTGTCTGTCTTACTGCTTGTTCAGGGACCTCTTTGTTTCCCAAGATGGAATATAGTTATATTGGAAAAGAACAGTAAAGAAATGTTGTAACTCATCTTGGTTTTTTGTTCTCTCAAACTCTGCTCTCCGAAACAAATATCAATCTTTAAAACACTTGTTTTATTATTTCAGTGGATATAATTTCAGATGTGATTCCTTTTGTTCTAATACCTCTGCTCATAAATACATACCTGTAGATTTCACTGGTCCTTACTGCAGTGTTTGCAGTTGTGGTGTATCGACTGGTAGCCATGGAGCAGTTTGCTTCTTTCAAGTGGTATTTCATCAAGAAGTATTGGCAGTTTGCAACATCTGGCACTGGAGTCTGTATCAATTTTATGATCATCATGTCACTCAATGTCGTAAGTCTTCTGTTCTTTTAAAGAAGCAATTAATTTAGGAGAGTAATTTTTAAAAGCTTACTGAGTTACCCATGTATTAGATTTATACATGGTAATGCTTTTCCAGGTAGCAGTGTCTGAAGCTAGTGTTGCAGTGGATTTTTCTCCTCTGATACAATGTTTGTTAATGTTTTTCTCTAAATCCTCCTTAATTTGTCACTGCACATCCTTGCTTCTGTCACCAGGTTACAAGAGTAGAGATTGCTGCTTTTTACATTTGTATTTTTTTAATATTACCTTTTGCAGTAGATCTCTAATTGGAGTTTTAGTTGTAATTGTAACTACATTATTTTCTTGACTGAGAATTTGGTTTCTAGGTTTTTTTTTGCTTAATGACTTCTTATTAAAATGCAGCTGTGATATCAGTGTGGCACAGTCCTGGAATCACTGTGATATATGATTTTGGTGTTAGGTTTTTTCTGTCATGTAACAGCACAGGTTTAATCATTTGTTCTTACAGCATTACACAGACAGAAACTCTATTATTTCAGCTGCATTATTATTTATAATTTTCTGTTCCCATGCAAGCATGAACAGATAAAAAGGAGTAATAACCCAGCAAACATTGGCTTTTAGTTCTCTTAAGGAGTTGCACTTGCTGCAATAAGAAATAATTCTTCCAATCAGAGTTCTCTAGTTATTTTTGTTATTGTGCATGATCACTCCACATCATAAAATGTACATTCAAGTGAACAAGCAAAGCTATCCAAAATAACTTGCTATTTGTAGTATACTGAAGGAAATATATTTCAGAGTTGGCAACTGCCTGGCGCTAAATGACGTTTAAATAAGACTTGAGATGGTCAATATATAGAGAGAAAAGTTTTCAGTACAAGGCTGATATCCTCAGCAAAGGAAAACTGTACTGTGATACCTTGATGCTATAGAGCAAGAGAATACCATGCTTTGATGCTTGTTTTCAATGTGGATTTGTCATCACTACAGCCAGGATGTCCTGTACTTACACCATTTCATTTCTTTTTTAGGTGTATGAAAAAGTTGCCTATCTCCTGACAGATTTAGGTATGTAGGTCTTTACGAATGGTGTGGTTCTTGCTGGCTGTGGCATATGCCTTTATAGTATACTTTATTTGCCTTTAAAGAAGTGTTTTGAAAACTTGATCTGTGAAGTACATTTCTGGCATTTTCCTAAGCAAGTGAGAAATATCACAGAAAGAAAATACATTAGTATTTCAGTGAGGAAATAAAATAAAACTAAGGAATTTATTCTTATACTTCAACTTTTAATGTTTTGTGGTATACATTGAAAAATAGTAATCTTAATCCGGAGTGAAAGTCAAAACTTATTCTTTCTTAGCATGCTAAAGGGTTTTTCTATTATCCCCAAATGCTTGGTTTGTTTTTTATTAATTTTTAATTTGATCTTTCAGATGGAAAAAATGGGTTAAGATAAAATTAAGTTGTCCCAGATAAAAATGTTGAGTCATGAATTTTATAGTAGCTCCAATTCTGTAACATGAAAATTTTATACTGAAGCCTCTAGTCATGATTCACAGACATAAAGCTTTCTAGCTTATAGAAAACAAGAAAGCAAAGATAGAATTTAGGATCTCTGGTTGTGTCAATGCGTTACTGTTTAGTGTTTCATTTTACATGCTCACTTTTAGCCCATGTCAAAATATGCAAGTGATTTTGTCTTGGTTAAATGCCAGCTGGCTGCTTAAATTCCACAGCTCCCTCTTTTGGTTGAAGTATTAAACGAGGTGCTCAAAGCTTTATAGTGCTTCACCTAACAGGCAGTAGAACAGGCTAGAAATATTCAGAATTTATGGCCAACTTACTTGAATTCTTAAAACATTTTCAAGTATTCTTTCATATCAAAATTATTTCTATTCCTTTTAAAGTATTTTATATTGTTACTGGTCGTAGAATGGGAAAGAAAATAATTGTTTGTGTTTAAGCAGTTTTTTCCCAAAATACATGAAAGAATTTTTTTCAAAAAAGATTTCTTGAATTAAATATCAAGCAGCATTAGGTGTTTCAGATAGGTAGCTCATTCTTCTTGCTAAGGTGTTTTACTTCAGAAAAGGACACCCTTCTGGGAACAACTGTCCCTATGCAAAGCTAGTAGTATCCTGTATATTTCTATCCAAATTTAGTCATCAGTAGACCAGAGTAGTTAAGTAGAACAAATTTTAACTGACAAATCCAGGCAGTTTAGACTTAGAACTCATATGCTTTTACAGCTCATGTGCTTTAAAATTTTTACCAATGTACTGTATTCCAAGTTTGATATGTCCATCAAAGATGGATTTTGTAAAAATTAATTTGTAAACATTACCACTAAATTCTAATTCAGACATAAAAAATCTTAAGGAAATGTATCCAAGGCAGTGCAGACCCACACAGAGCACGTGTAGCCCTACTACACGTTTCTACATTTCTTTCCAAAAGAAGCTAAGAGAGAACCTCTGTCCTTTCCTCATTGAATTATAAACTGTTTGGCACTCCTCAAGCTTTATGAAAGGGAACTCTTGAGGATGAAGTAAAGGTTTTACAGAAGTATTTAGAGGGTGAGAAGCTTGGATGAGAAATCAACTAGCTTTTATGTGACTCTTTTAACCTCTGCTTCCCTGGGCAGCTCTACTGATTCCAAGTGCTTTCAAGTTTTTGGGGGGGTTGGGTTGGTTTGGGTTTTGTTTGTTTTGGAGTTTGGTTGGGTTTTGTGGGGGTTTTTTGAGGTGATTTTTTTTCTTTGAATCAAGATATCTTTAATCTAAAGATAAAAAATTCACACTGGTTTCCAATTTATTTCATAGAAGTGAAACAGGTATCTTCCCAGAGTGTTATGATTTATTCTGAACCAGGGGGTTCCTATCACCTGCTTCCACATAGAAACAGCGCAGTCTAACCTGGGGCAGTGAGAAGAAATCAATGGCAACATGATGGGACACCATGACTTAAAACCATCACTTGTTTTGTTAATATTGATTGATTTTTTTGAGCAAACTTATGCATAGCTCAATTTCATTTTTGTTTATATAATATATATTGTGTCTTTCTGAAGAGCACCCTAGAACAGAATCTGAGTGGGAAAACAGCTTTGCCTTGAAAATGTTCCTCTTCCAGTTTGTCAACTTGAACAGCTCCATCTTCTACATTGCCTTTTTTCTTGGCAGGTACGTTATGTTTGCCAGTTGCATTAAAAGAAAACTTGCACGGAACTCGAAATGTTCAGTAATTTTATAGATTTGAAGAAAATACAGGGACAATTTGAACTGTAAGGTTTAGGTACGAGTTTGGTTTCTGGGTATGATTAAAACACTAAATATTTCAAAATGTGTGGAAGCGTTGGACCATTGAAATATTTACTCATGAAACTAGAGAGTAAAAATTCTACTTTTTTATGGGAGTGTACATTACTTTCCTATTAAATAAGAAGGCAGAACTTTTGAAAATGCAGCCACTTCCTAGATGTGGGTCTGTATTTAGTGTTGTGTTAATAGCCTTTATTAATATTTTCTGGTTTATTCCCCTTGAGTTACATTTCCAATAATGCATTTTTGTGAATAGTAAATATTGTCTGGCAAAACTTATACAAGAGCAGGAAGCATAAATTCTGGCTCCAGTTTTTGTGGGTATCATTAGTTGAGAGCATGAGATAGAGCACAGATCTAAGCTTGCTTCATCTTCAGTTCAATTTTGCAATGGTCACACTTACCTTTCCTGCAGAACTTACAGAACATTTTGGGGTATCTTCTATAAAGTTGTATAGTATAATTTCAGTTCAGGATTTTTTTGGAAAAAAACTAACAAAAAACAAAGAAGCAAAGAAACAATAAAAGCCTAGTAAAGACTTTTGGTGAGAATCTGTTTGTTGCATTCAATGTGTATTCACCATACAATACCAAAATTTCTGTGTGTATTGCTCTCTCCTCTATTTAATAGGACCAGGCATGGGTTTCTTTATCTCTTTTATAACTTTCATTGAGGTCATCAAGAGCTGGGATTTGTTTTACAAATCAAGTGTACACTTCACTTGGGCAAGCAGATCCCTGTGCTGCAGTTAATTCCTATTAGTTGTAGTGGCTTGCTTGTCTTCTTAGAAGTAGATTAGAGTTTGAATAGCTAACATCTAAAATCTTTGAAGCTAGGATTTTTATTCAGGACATAATAAAAGTTTAGGATCGCTTGCAAAATGATGGTCTTTGTTTGCATTCTGAAACTTCCATATCCTACGGACACCAGATTTAAGCCTGTGTGATTTATTCTGTTGATATTTCCTGTATTCAGTGGATGTTATGAAACAACTACTGATACAGGGTATTTCTGGAATGTCCACTGAGAAACAGAAATCTTATTTTCCAGATTTGCAGGCCGCCCAGGAAAGTACAACAAGCTTTTTAACAGATGGAGGCTGGAAGAGGTAAACAATCCTATCTTGTGTTCCTGTGATATTTCCATGAGTAAAAAGGAAGTGGCTGAAGCCCAGTTTAAAGATTTTATTATTCCAAGCGCAGCAAATATTAAACTCTTATTTATAGCAAAGGATAGGATCCAGGAGATGGTTTTTTCCTTCTGTGTTCTCCAGTGTGCTGAGTGACTCTGCCCAAGGCACACAAGATCTTTCTGTCTGTCTTAGAGAAAAGCCATCAGTAATAGTCCCTTACCTCACATGCACTGTGACTCCTCTGAGACTGGAATCTCCTGGACAGAGGACATAAATATAAAGCCATCAGCTTTTTAATCAACTTGATAAATTTCTGTCAGCACAGAAAAAAAATGTGTCTATCTGTTGGAATGGGCCCAGATGGGGGCCACACAATGAATCAGAGGGCTGGAGCAGCTCTCCTATGAAGGCAGGCTGAGTTGGAGACATTCAGCTTGGAGCAGAGAAAGCTCCAAGGAGACATTATTACTGCCTTTCAGTACTTAAAGGTGCTTGAATGAAAGGAAGGGACAAACTTTTAGTAGGGCCTGTTGAGACAGGGCAAGGATTAATGATTTTAAACTAAGAGAGGCTAGATTTAGACTAGGTGTAAGGAAGAGATTTTTAAAATATGATGATGATGATGAAATACTGGGACAGGTTTTCTAGAGAGGTGATGGATGTTTTATCCCTGAAAACATTCAAAGTCAGGTTGGATGGGACTTCTCTAGTTGAAAATGGCCATACTTATGGCAGAAGTTTGGACTAGATCATCTTAAGGGATCCTTTCCATCCCAAAATAATTGATAATTTTGTACAGTTCTAAAAGAAGAAAAAGAATATTTTCAAAATTTAACAGGAATGTTAGACTTGCAACTCACCAGTATGCTGAAGTTTCCTCTTTTCTCTGAAAATCAGATTTCTTCTACTGAAGCTTGGTAGCCACAGAGTAAAATTTTATAACTTTGTAGTCAATTAATTGAAAAATAGTTCTGTAATTACTTAACATTTTAATATGGCAGTACATATATATATATACAAACATACACACACATATATATATACATATATATTTATAAATATACACACACAGATAGATAGATATAGATAACATACCAGTATCAGAAATTCTGCTAGTAAATCTTTCTCTAGACTTAGATTATTGCAGATGAAATATTGCTCCATTTTTTGAAATGAGTAAGTACTTACTGGTCTAAGTGAAACGGTCTATATAATTTATCATATCTCTAGCACACATACCTTTAAATTGAGCAATATGATCTACTATCTAATATTTAACAATATGTGTAAGGGATGTTCAGCTGAAGTCTGTTAATATTAAAATAAATGTCACTGAAATAAATATTTCTGCAGATAGAGATTGTGTTTTTCAACACACATACTTAACTTTTTTTTTTTGCACTCAGAACAAATAAAAAATAAATGAATTCTCTGATTTTAGTTGTTGATCTCTTCCACTTCATTTCAGTGTCATCCTAGTGGCTGCTTGATAGATCTCTGCTTACAAATGGGAGTTATTATGGTTTTAAAACAAATGTGGAACAACTTCATGGAACTAGGCTATCCGTAAGTTCGGATTTTAAAGTTCATTTTAAAAACAGTAAATACATGTTAGCATGATTCAGTACTAAGGAGAAATGGTTTTATGTTTGGCGAATGTTTTCACTCATTGCACCTCAGATATTGTCACTTTATTCCCAAGGAAAGCATTGTCTTCCACTCTGAGATAAAGATTCTCAGGGTATGTTAAGCATCTCAGTTGTTTATTAGGATTTCATTTTCCATAATACAGAGATGTTCAGCCTCTGAAATGATGAATGAGCTAAGAGTCTTACACTTCTCTTGAAACTGTAATATGTTTTCTGTAAAATGTTGATCATCAAATATTAATCAAATTGAAGTCTCAACCTTGAAAATATGTTAGAAAGGATTTTGCTCACAATATGCAATTGCAATTGTTCTGCACAAGGGACAGTGTACTGTATATTGTGGAATGAGGATTTTTGAAATTGAGAAACCTACTTTAACTGCCAGGCTTCCTGTCTTCTCAGCCAAGCAGGATGTTAACCTTGTTTAAAATTTATTTTAGAACATGCTTATATTCTGTTACAGAAATAAATGTTTTGTTTTGACAAAACCATTGTTTGCAACATAGGCAACAGTTTATCTTTCAAACAAACAAAAGCTTCTCTTTCAGTAACAAGAGAGATCAAGAGCCAAGCACTAAATTAGCTTGAGAGAAAAAAGAGCAGCCTTTTTGTAAAAATACTTACAAGAAAGTTATTTCCCATCCTTAGTCTCTCTTCCATATTATCTAGAAACAAATAGTAGTCTTTATTTGGTCCATGTGTCAGTACTAGATAATATTTTTCATTTAAATAACATTTTAATTCATGAGCCTACTATCTCCTTAATATTTATGACTACTCTGTGAAAAGATTTTGCACAGATTTATGAAGAATAGTCTTAAATATTTCCACATACAGCAACACCTTTTTAAATGCTTTTTCCTACTTTAAGAAATATTCTGTAGAACATCTAGACCTTTAGTTTTGTTCAAAAATATATGTATTCTACTCTTCAGTGTGTTTTACCATGGTATTCTTACTGAATTCCACTGACCTGGTTTGTCTTTTACAGGATTGAAATAAAGCATTATTTATTTTTTAGTGCTCTTGCTATGCATGATTTTTAAAAAAAAATTTTATTTAGTCATTCAGGTAAATCCTACCAAAATGAAAAAAGTCCATGTAAGCATATTCCATATTCTGAAAAGCTTTTGTACAATGTCAAACATGCTACATTAAAGACAATTAAAATTATAATGCAGAATGATGAGATCTTTTATAAGTTCTTTGCATTGGATCTAAGAAGATATTGTAAAATTTTCCATAAAATATTTAAATAATCATCCAGATGCTGTTTAAAACAGGCCTGCTTATTTCAGAACAGTACCAGGACGTATTTTAAATCTGTGAGCAGATACAGTCATTATTACTCTCTTTATCTCATAAAGTTTATTACAGAATTGGTGGTCACGACGCAAAATGAAGAGAAGAGGGCAATCAATGGAGAATAAAATTTCTCTACCTCAATGGGAAAAAGATTGGAATCTGCAACCTATGAATCTCCATGGTTTAATGGACGAATATTTAGAGATGGGTGAGCAAATCTGGGAGGTGTTGGTTTTCTTCAGAAGGTAGAACTATGTTGCACGTTAAAAGATTTTTTGAATTTCCAATTTCTAACCACAGAAATGCCTGTCTAGTTTTACAGTTTGGCTTTACCACCATCTTTGTGGCTGCCTTCCCCTGGCACCTCTCCTGGCACTGCTCAACAACATCATAGAAATCAGGTTAGATGCATACAAGTTTGTCACTCAGTGGCGAAGACCCATGCCTGCAAGAGCCACAGATATAGGTGAGAGAAGCCAGTGGCTGCCACTGCCAGCTACCATCTCTTTGGGTTTTCCTCTTGAGAACAGCTCCACCCCTGAAGTATTTCATGTGTCAGGATGGTAACATAACCAACAGATTTCAGTGACAGCTTTCCTTTTCAGCAATGAAAGGATAGTTGGTTGATTTGCAAAGAGGATTCCTCAAGTTTGTTTCCCATTTACAATAAGGAATCATTATAATTTGAATATTGGGAACAGGCTAAAAGCATTTCAGGCTTCCGATTTGTGGAACTCTAGGTCTAAAATAAATTGAATTTTGAAGTTAAATAAAAGGACTGAATTAAATTTTAATTTAAAATTTAATTAAATAAGAAATCTCTTTCTAGAACCTCCTATTTGGCCTTCATAACAAAAAATTACCATTATGTCTTTGTTCCTTGGCTGTATCTTTTCAGCAGGGTGTGCACTGTTGTAAGATTTCATTTGGGTGGCATTGGTGGTGGTTGCAATGTGGGGACATGGCTTCATCTGATTAGTTTTTCTGTCTCATAACTCATTCTTAACAAGAAAGGAAAATTGACTATTAATGACTTTATTGTCACTGGTATGACTTTATATGACTTAATATGACTATAAAAAACTGACTACTTTGTTGAAATTTCTCTTGTTTCTAGGTATTTGGTATGGAATTCTGGAAGGAATTGGAGTTCTGGCTGTCATCACCAATGCCTTCGTTATTGCCATTACTTCTGATTACATTCCACGTTTTGTCTATGCATACAAATATGGTCCCTGTACAGATCAAGGGTACAGACAAGAAAAGTAATTAGGCTATTCTTTATATATACATGTATTTTTGAGTGGAAGCACCATTTACTGCTGTATTTCTATGATAACATATATCAGATACATTTCTTGATATTCTGTGCAAACCCTCCCAGATGTGAAGAGCGAGTAAGTCAGCTGTTCCAAAGAGTTTGCAAAGTAGCTCTTTATAGAAGTGGAAAATCATCTCTTCCCTTCTGAATGCAAACAAAAAAGTCTGTACATTGCATCAGTTCTCAGATCTTTTCTAGATAAGCTTTTCCTCCTCTCTGCAGTAGGTCTATGCTGTCTTCTCCCAGTGCATTCCCAAATACACATATATGCTCCCAAAATAGTGATTTACTCTTCCTGAGCTGTCACAGCAAAAGAAAGTTTAAGGGCAAAAATAGTGAGGTGGGATAGGATGAAAAGAGACAGTATCAGAAAAATGTTAGTGCTTGATGCACTCTACCCATTTAAGAGAGAACTATGTAATTCTATTTCTTCTTTTGTCAGTAGTGGTTTGAGGTATTATAGCAAACCTGAAGATCCAGGATTATAAAAAGATTCCTCATGCATCTCTTCTTATATCTTCTTTGACTTTCAAATGTGCTTTAATTAAGTTACAAGACAGATGATAGGATATCGAGAAAAAGAAGATAGGATATCTTTCATGTCCGTGGTTTTCAAGCAACAGCAAAAATTCACTCCTACAATCATAAATCAATTCATTTATATAATTTCTGTAATTAATAGTAATATATTTTTGCCTTTAATATAACTGTTTGGTATATATATGCTGTTCATGTTACTGTTGATCAAAACACATAAAACCTGTTATTTTTTGTATATGCTGCATTATTGTTGGCCAGTTCTGCAAGGGTGTTAAATTATACTGCTCTCTGCCTTTCTATCCACCTTTCAAAGATCAGTAATTTTAGAGAACAGTTAAAAAGAATGTAGCAACAATTTTTGGTTTATATCCCAGCAGGTAAGAAGCAAAAGCATGAGAAGTGCTGAAAACAGACTTCTAAACAGTGCTATAGCTGAAACAGTTGTTAGTCTTTTTTTTTCCAGTAAACTTTGCTTCTCTGCATGAATTTCAGAATTGCTTTTGTCCTGATAAGCCAATAAAGTATTATGCTCACAGTATCTGATAGCAGAATATGTTTACATACACATGTTTATTGTATAAACACTTTATGAAGAAAATGCTGCCCATATGGCTTTTTCTTTCAGATGCTTAAAGGGATATGTCAACAGCAGCTTGTCAGTATTTGATTTGAGTGAACTTGGGATGGGATATTCAGGATACTGTCGGTACGTTTCCTTGCTCCCACTTACTGTAATACAGGCATGGACATTATTGCAGACAGTAAATTAAAAGTGCTGAAATTGCTGGCATTTCTTTTTTGCCCTTAAAAGCATTGGAGTTCATGTTTGTTCAACATGGAGTCCTTGGGTACAAATACTGTGTGGTAGGATACACTGACTCTTGCAAGCCATTATCTTTCATGTCTCTATGAATTATTTAATTTAAAGTTTTACCAGCTGCCAAGAATGGTAAAAATCCATATTTCAATTTTGTTAAGCATTCTGAAGTCAATAAATTAAAATACACAATTAAAATTTTTGTTACCTCTCTAACCCAGATGGAAATTACAATTCTTGCAAACAATTATGCAAGATGAATATAAGAAATACAGCATAAAGATGAAATAGGACATGAGCGCACTCCTGTTTTCTGTCTTAGGTTTGCAGTAAGCATTAGTTTAAATTAGAATCATATTTCATTTATGCAAACTTTGTCTGGAGACTCTCAAGTGCTTATAAGCAAAGATAAGAACCAATTTAGAATCAACACACTTAACACTCCAGCTTTGTAACAATAAAAGAAACCGTTTGCTCTGGATTTTTGGAAGCAAGAAGTACTGTCTCATAAACAGCTTTATTTAACAGCCTGTATTCTGGACAGATCTCCTTTTCAGTTTGACTCCTCTTGAAGTCTGCTTTCACTTCAGTTTCTCTCCTTTTAGCCAGATCTGGGATGAACCAGAGAGCCCTTGACCGTGTCAAAAGTTTTAATTGCTCGAGAGAGCACACTGGGTTTAACTCGCTGGGTTTCTCTTTGCTCTGCAGGTACAGAGACTACAGAGCCCCACCATGGAGCTCGACTCCGTATGAATTCACTTTGCAGTTTTGGCATGTCCTGGCAGCACGGCTGGCCTTCATCATAGTATTTGAGGTTAGTTGTGAAAGGGAGCAAGCCCTTTCTACCTTTTATAGGTCTGAGTTGATTCTTTATAGTTGTCCTATAAGCAAAATTGTCATTTTAATCAATTGTTTGTTCAGTACAGTCAAGTCTGAGGGAAAAAAAATTCTTCCTCAAACTGTTGACTATCAGCCACTTCAAACAGAATTGACAGAGCATGCACTTGCTGTAGAATGCCTATAAAATCATATTTCCTTAAAAGTCATCTTATACATCATGTTGGTTCCCTGCCCAATCATTCGTATTTTATTGAAAAAGAAGTGCAAGTTCTGTGTGTATTAGGCACAGTTATTACATGATAGAATGTGTGTCAGGAAAATGATACATGATTCTAGGTTAATATAGAAGTTGAAACATGTATACTGAGTTTGAAGTATCTATTGCATACTCCCCTAGGACTCTGATCACCTATTTCCATGATAAGCCCTGAACAAAGACTGCTTGTATGTAGCATTGGCATTTGTTGATCAAGCTAGCATATCCTGTAGTCACATCTTCATTTAAGTCACTAACTCTACACTTTTTTTCCTTCTTAGAAAACTTCAGCATTTTCCCATTTCTTTTAGATCACTCATTTACTCCCAAAGGAGTGTTTTTATTAAAAAAAACCCAAAGGAGTTGCCTTTCAGTCACAAATTGAATCTTTGGTGTCCAGTTTTGCCACAGACTTTTGGGCTCTAAATTGTCCTACAAAGGAATACATATTGATATGTTAATAAATTATTTTTTTTTCTTTTCAGCACCTTGTTTTTGGAATAAAGTCTTTCATTGCCTACCTAATTCCAGACATACCCAAAGACTTGTGTGACAGAATGAGAAGAGAGAAATACTTAGTCCAGGAAATGATGTATGAGGCTGAACTGGAACATTTGCAAAGAGAAAGGAAAAAGAATGGGAAACAGTATCACCATGAATGGCCTTAGTCATTACCATGCTACAACAAAACCACTTTGGAATTGGAGAGCGAAGTTACAAACTGAAGTCAGTCTGGCATCACTGTGAGATTTGGTGGTGGTATATTTATGTTCTTGCTAGGCAGTGCAATTGCATACTTTGGTGGGCACTGAGAAATGGATATTTCCAGTGATGTCAATGAAAAGCCTTACCTGTAACTGGTCTGTGATGAGCTCCAATGACAATTGGCATTCAGAAATGTGCAGACAGAGTAAAAATCTGGATGCTGTTTTAAGAAAGGCAATGGATTTTCATGCTGTTTATGAAGATACTATCAGCATGATGAAAACAGAAAATTACCTGTGAACCTATAGAGTAAGGGCATGACTAAAACCAACTTACGTGATATCCACTACTTCTACAGCTTCTGATTGCTCAGCTCCATCTGTAATGCCTCTAAAGAAAAGAGCAGTTGTTGCCTTTGTGGCCATGACTTGATCTTTCAGGCTTACTGTTTTGTCAGGTTTGTCCTAGTCTCTTGTTGAGATTGTGGATGTGGTCCGACCCTAAAAAAGGGGTCTGTGGCTGCTAAATATATACTATGCAGTTTAAGATTTGCACATTAGTGTCATTAATTTATCATCTAGTTGAAAACCAAAAAGTCCAAATTCAGAAAGAAAACAGGAGAGGGTAGTTTTCTGTTTGAAAATTACACAGCTGTTGAGTTGTCCTTGCACTTTTGTGTGTGAAAGGCCATCTCCACATGCTTCCAGCATGAAAGAACTGTCATTTTCATGCTAAATGTGTTACTGTTCCTCTTGCTCTGCCTGGGCAATGATTTCATGACTTCACAGAGTGCTAACTTGAAATGCTCCCATGCAGTGCAATTGACTTTCTCTTCAAATACAATTATATCTTTATAGTATGCAAGCTTCTGCCAATATATATGAGACATACAGTATAGCATTGTGGCTTGCTTGTTCAGGGAAGGAGAAGAAGAGCAATTTGTAACAAGGTTCTTCTTATTGTAATAGTAAATATTGCAGTAATGTACACTTCTTTTATTGGCCTAAATATGTCATAACATTGGAGCTGGACACAGGCAAATATGTATACAGATTGTATATAAATGCATACACACACAGTATTTACTACTATTATTATTATTAGTATGCCTTCTTACACTTCGGGTGGATTTTTTTGATAAAATCACTAAAAATGTAGATGTTCATTTGAAGAATCAAATTTCAATTTTTATGTGCAAACAGCATACTGCAGTGTTGCTTGTGGTTAATAGTCACATTTTGGTGATGAAATTGTCTGTTACTAATTTCATAATACAGGAAAAGCACTTAATGTTTAAACAAATTTAAGGGATGCATTGAAGGGAAGGGAATGGATAGAGTTACAGTTGTTCTGTTTCTCTCATACAGTTTTAAATAATGCTTTTCTGTATTGGATGAGAAAAATGTAAAAAACAAAGAGTCAACAAAGCACAATAGCTACAAAGTCTAGAAATTTTGACCTTATTTTTAGGGATAAAGCTGCAGCAAAATCAATGCTGACAGATATGAAAAGACCTGAATTTTTTCTATTTACATTAATCCTGTGTAATTAAAAAGTTTGATTTGAGTATTCACTTACATTTATTAGCACAATAATTTTATTTATTTCACTGAATAATTAAGAGTCAAGAGCCCATCAAAGTAGGTAAATAAGATCTGTTGTATCCAGAGAGCCTAACATCAGACTTTTAAGTTCTTCAGTTGTTTCACCACATTCATGAGCTTTCTTGATTAATTTCAGCTCTGTTACCAGACAAGGCACTTGTAGGAGTATCTATAGTACTGCATGAAAGGAGGAAAGAAATTTGAAGATCTGGCCCAATCAGGTACATTACCCATTCATTCTGTGATAAAGGGCGGATGGAACTCAGCTTGCCGTATTTTGGAAAGGCTGTTTTGTTCCTTCGTCTTCTGGGTTGTGCATTAAATTCCTCAGGAGTCATTATCAGAAAAAGATTACTGCACTCTCTTCAGTGCTAATACAGTCACAAGGTTTGATTTAATTTATTGCCTCTCTGTCTCATTCTGTCAAGCGCTGTTTGACAGCAGTAACCCTGTGTCACAGTTTTTATTTGTGTGCCGCCTTGTGATAATATTTGAATGCTTCAGAAGGCCAAAAATGAGCTTATGTAATATTTTCTCTAAAAACAAAATGTCTTGGCTGGCCCAAGTTATAAAGATACAGGGTAAAATCAGGCAAAAATCAGAAACATTATTTTATATCTTTTGCTATTGATATTGGCACGTGTCAATACATACCTAGGCAAATTCCAATTGGACTTCAAAAACCACATTAAACAATCTTTTTGTATTTGAGATTTACATTTATAGGTATTATGATTTTTTTTTCAACACTGGGATATAAGAGCATATGAAAGGCAAGTATGTAGATCTGACATGGTGCATTTTATGCACTGAGAAAGGACAAGAAGTTTGGAGAAACACTCTGTGTGTCCTTTACTTTTGGAGGACATCAACGGTGTGTAAAGATCTTGCCACTGTCTAGCCATTTGCTTAAGCTGAGAAACCTTTTTGCTGGACTTTGCTCAGTATGCTGTTTTCATTGACTGCACGTTATTTTCCTAAAGAATAAGGCACACACTGTCCTCAGGAATAATGTATTTTTTGAATGGTGAATGATCTTTTAATATTTTAAATATTGTCTTTTCAAACAAATGACTAGTATGACTAGACTGTGCATGCAGGCTGCATTTGTGAAATTTGACAAAGCTTTAGAACCTCAGTTCGTGCAAAAATGCTTTAGATCATTGCAGATCTAATCTATGAAAAGTTTGCTCTATGCATGCGCCCTTAGAGAGACTGCATGAGCAACTAGATTTTTTATATATGAAGTATTTGTTCAAAATGTGTTAATTATTCTTAACCAAATTCTGCATCTTGATTCAGACAAAAAAAAGTTCCATTTCAGAAATGGCACAAAGTCCAGATACATGAGATGCACCTCATTTCTTACAACTTTTTATTCTTAATTTGTGCCTATAATGTGTGAGATCTGAATTTTGATTAATAAAAAAAGGAAGATAAGAATTCTGTTTTATTGCCCATCCTAATGAGAGATTCCCCTAAATTTGTCTCTACAATCAGGGAGGCATTAAGAGTATTCACAACTGGGTGCTAAGGCTTGCCTGAGTGTTGAACTCAGCTCTCACAGCACACTGAGCATCCTTCTCTGGATACTTGGAAACAAGGCAAACCTCATGATGAGTTCATGGCATTCTCCTGGAGAAGGTGGCAGCAGGTGCACTCTTAGCTGGGTTAAAGCTGGATGGCCATGCCCAGAGGGTGGCAGTGAAAGCTGTTTATCCAGCTGGCAGCTGGTCAGGAGTGTGGTTCCCCGGGGGAACCACTTCTCTTGGGACCAGTTCTGTTTAATGTCCTTATCAATGATCTGGACAGGGGATCAAGGGCATCCTCAGTGGGTTTGCAGCCAATCCTAAGTTGACTGGTGGGACTGCAGAGGGACCTGGACAGGCTGGATCCATGGGCTCAGGTCAGGGGAGTGCTCAGTGTGGCCAGGTCTTGTCCCTGGATCATGACAACCCATTGCAGTTGCTACAGGCTGGGGGAAGAGTGGCAAAGGAGCTGGGGGTGCTGGCCAAGAGCAGCTGAGCATGGGCCAGGTGGGCACAAAGGCCAATGGCATCCTGGCCTGTGTCAGAAACAGGGTGGCCAGCAGGAGCAGGGCACTGATTGTCCCCCTGCACCTGGCGCTGGTGAGGCCATGCATTGAGACCTGTGTCCAGTTCTGGCCTCTCGGTTCCAGGCAGACACTGAGGTGCTGGAGCATGTCCAGAGAAGGGCAGTGAAGCTGCTGAGGCATCTGGAGAGATTAAGTCATAGGAAGGATTGGTTGAAGGAGCTGTGGTTGTTTAGTTAGATGAGGAGGCTCAGAGGAGTCTTATCACACTCCACAACTAGCTGGAAAGAGATTGCAGCAAGGTGGGAGTCAGCCTCTTCTACCAGGCAGCTAGGGACAAGACAAGGGAACATAACCTCAGGCTGCAACACAGTGAGGTGCAGGCTGGATATCAAGAAGAATTTTTTCATTGAAGGCATTGGAACAGGTTGTCCTGGGAGGTGGTGGGGTCATCATCCTTGGGTGTGTTCAAGAAATGACTGCACATGGCACTTAGTGTTGTGATTTATTTGTCATGGTGATATTTGGTCAAAGATTGGACCTGATAATTTTGGTGGTGTTTTCATGATTAATGAAAGCATAATGAAGCATTAATGATTCTGTTTTTTCCTAACTGTTTTCATTCAAGGATTTGAGAAAATGGTGACAGGGCTAAAATTTCAATAGTGATTAAGTGAGATTTTTTTTTGTTAGATGCTTCTTTGGAAGTACATATATTCACGAGTATGAAATAGATATCAGCTTTGGCCTTTTCCAACAACTTGTCATAAATTGTGTTCTGAGGCACAGTTAGGCTCAATTGTGTCCTGTGGAAAGCTCAAAAGGAAAATGTCTAGACAAACTGGTACACATAGGTTAGTAGATAAATACCTTAATGGAAAAACTAATAAATTTCCAGGAGTTTCCTTCATAGAAAGTTCTACAGAAGGAAAAATAACTTGGGGAACGTAGCTTCAGGGCAAGTATTAATATGGGGAAAGGCAAGAGTTTTGGTGATGTTTTATTCTTAATGTGCCATTAAGCTGATCAGTCTAATCATATGTGTAATGCACACCCTTGCTGTGGCTTCCTCCACTGCAGACTCCAACTGGGAGTGTTGCCAGAGAGAATTTCTGGAGCCATGGAGTCCATTGGAGTTACCTGCCGAGTCCTACATGGCATTGTGGGACTTAACAAACTTTTGCATTATGTAACAATTTGTTTGGAGGCAAATTAGCATAGTTAGCCTGTAAATGTCACCAATTTTCATTAAAACTATTATAAACTAGATTTTTTTTTATATATGCTGGGTAATAGCCTTATCAATAAAGCTCAATTTATACAAACAGCTATTTATGAGTGTGATAAAGTTGATGGAAAGTAAAAAAAAGCCCCACATTTTCTATTTAGTTTCTATTAAGAAAATGGACAGAGAAGAAAATAGTGGTGTCAGTAATCACTTACAATGCAGTAGTACTTCCAGAAGCATTATATTTTTTTGGAATCCTCATAAAATGCTGATGTTGCTTGTTTGGGGGCAAAGTTTGAAACAAATATAAGGGCAGCATTTTGTAATAATTATTTGATGTTAAGACTGATCTAGAATTCAAATAGAATTCCACTTCTAGGCAGACCTGTTACTTGCCTCCAATGCATACTTTGTCTGACTGAGATGCATACAATGACACTTTTTGGAAGTGTTTTAGTGACTTCTAACCTATATTCCTGTAGTAGAAAATCTAGTAGCTTCAAAAATTCCCAGAGTCCTTTCATACTTAACCTCATGCTTGCAAAACACACATTTCTCTGAGGTCAAATTCAGAGCCAGCATTGGAGGGTGAGAATGAGCACCAGGCAGCAAAGGGCTCCTGTTCACCCCAGCAAGTTTTGCTCCAGAATTGCAACAGGCTCTGAAAAATAAGGGTTTGAGGATGAAGCATGGGGACAGGCCTCCTGATCTTTTCTTTTTTCTCCGTTGGCTCATTCTTTGCTTATCCTCAGTGTTTTATTGCACACTGCCTTCTGGGTGACAGTCCCATTTCCAGGGCAATTCTGTAAAAGCAGATTTTTTTTTTCCAGGCTGTTTTTGGATGTCCCTGACAGAGATGCCAAAGCAGAAAGTGCACAAATAGCAGTCTGTTTGGTGCTTTTTACAAATCTGTTTGCCTTGGTGGGATGAAGCAGTATGAGGAAGTATGGGGCACCCCTCCCTGTGCTGTTCCTGTCCTTTTAGTCACTTCCCCAAGCACCACAGTCTTTTCCCATTATGTCTCTTTCTACACATACATCCTAAATACCCTTCTTTGGATATTTGGAAGCAAGGCAAACCTCATGATGAGTTCAGTAAATCCTTGGAAACTGTCACAGTTGTATAATTTTTAAATTTCTACAATGGATTTCTTTTGACAATTTTTATCTGATCTTGCCATTGCAAATGCATTTACTAGAAACCTGGATTGTCACAAGCTTGGCATAACCACAATAGCACAATGTTACCACAACGGCACAAAGTTCTAATGGCACAACAAGGAACAGTAGGGAAATCACTGCACTACTCCATGGTATACAGGAACTTTTTAAATCCAGGACTGGGATGTAGTCTTGAAATGTAATGGTGTGTTCCCTCTGCACTGCACTCAAAATGACCTTCTGTGAGTTCTGCTGGCTCATTCTGTCTTCTTGATACGACCTCTGTATTGCTGGCTGTTCTCTGGAGTTTGCATTCTTACTGACATGAGCTACTTGTTCAGATGCAACAGGGTGAGAAATTAGGATTAAACCCCATGGAGTCTAAAGCTGGAGAGATTTTAACCACTGAGAACATGATGAGTTCTCTGTTAATAGTAATAATAAAAAAAAACAGATCACATTTTCTTTTCTTGTTCTATTTAATTGACTTGGAGTTTCGTATTGGAAAATCTTCCAAACTGTTGGCTGTAATTTTTACCTAGAGTAGTATCACTGAAATTTCAGTTCTTGAAATAATCTCATGTAAAATCTAACTGAATAAGATAGTTCAGTCATTTTTTTACTCTGATAGTCCTGGCTAACTTGCAATATCATGATCGTAACAGATTTCTTAAAATGTGTATATATTTGAAATTTATGTAATGTTTAAATACAACTTGATTTCTAAGTAAGCAGTAAGAACAAAATTTCAGCTATTTTTTCTACTCATAAATCTACACTTTGTAAGTAATATTTGAAACAAATTTACAGTATCAGAGAGCATTTTTGGAGAAATCTACTTTTCTGTGCAAAAGCTGTAAGTTCCTCCAGCATGTCAGCTTTCAGTTTATTTTGTGTTTTAAGATTGCTTTTACAAGCAGCTATGTACCCCAGAAGTACAAGAATTCACTGAGGAAAAAGTTGTAAATCTGATTAACTATTGTAAGACACTTTTGGCATAAATTTGTCTTTGGGATGCTGTTTACTTTATCAAGGTTTACATTTACAAATGCAACTACTTGCTGTATCATGCACATTTGATTATTACTTTTTTTTCAGTAATAAACTTGGATATCTTTGAAAAAGGCTGTGAGCTTTATTATTCCAAATAGTGAAAGATAATTAAAAGTAATTGTATAGTTGAAAAGTGAGTGCTTATGAGCATTCAAACCATAGTCTTGTAAGAAAGTAATTTCAGGGTCATACTTGGCTTAGGAATTTATAACAATTAAATAATCAATTATTTTGGCCTCAAGGCCCAGCTAGACTGAGTTTTCAAATTTTCAGTCATTTATGTTGTACTGCTTTTACTAGTGACTAACAATTTCTTAAATTTAATCTCTTCTAGGATTTATCTGTGCCTAGTTTCATAATCTCAGTTTTTCAACCAAAGTGGACAGGCTAGATCTGCCTCTGGAAGGATCAATGGCTCAGGAAGTGGAGAGTAAATTTTTTAGTATTTCTTTAGGGATTGGTTAATTATAAGGTATTAAGTTGGTTTTTTAATACTTAATTTTTATACATTTATATATTTTAGGATTTTTAAAATTATTATGGATATTATGTTTTTGTTAAAGAGTTTTATGATATTATTAATTTTTGTAGTCTAAATATTAATATAAAATTTAAGATTTGTAGTTTTTGTAGGTTGAATAGGGAATGTTTGATATGAATTGTAGCTTTTATGTGTGGTTTATGTTTGTGTGGATTTTTTTGTTTGTGGTATTGTTGGTGTGAGTTTGAGTGTGATATGGTTTTATGTCTTTTGTAGGGATTTATTTGGGTTTTGTATTTGTGGAAATATAATTTTTTTTAAGTTATTTGTGGAAATGGTGTTTTAATTTTTGTTTTAGGATTTTTGATTAAAATTGGATGATTTTTAAAAATTTCATTTCTGTGTTATTTGAAAAGTGTTTTAAAATTGGAGGATTAGGTTTTGTGAATGAGTTATTTAAAAAGTTAAAGGTACATAAAGTTTTGTTTAATTTTGAGGTGTTGTTTTGGTTATTTTTTTGTTGTTGTTGCTTTAAAATGTGTTTTAGAGTGTGGTGTGTAAAAAATTTAAAATAATTTTTTGCTTTGTGGGGGATTCGGGAATTTTAATGTGTGAATATTTTAATTTATTAAAAATGTGGTTAATTTTTGAGTTGTGTGTGGGGTTATTGTTTGGTTTTTTGGAGGGTATATTTAATGAAGGAAAAGTTTGTAGAAAGTGTTGGTAAGTATGATTGGTTGGTTTTTTTGTGTGTAGAAGTAAAAATTGTGTTTGAAAAAGTATTAATAGATACATGAATGCTTTTGAATTTCATAAAAGATGGGTATTTGATAATATTTGTTATAGTTGTAAAGTTTATAATTTTTGAGGGTTAACAGTTTTTGTAGAAACAAGTTGTATAAGTTGATAGTTAAGGTAAGTAGTAATAATGGTTTTTGGAAATGTGAAATATTTGTATAAGTGTTTGTCTATTTTGATGGAAAAAGATATGATTTAGTTTTGTTTGTTTGAAAATGTAAGGTGTGTGCCCATGAGATATAAATGGTCCAGTAGCATTTACTGAGTTTCCCTCTTCACCTTTGCTGGCAATCCCAAGTGTGGAAGCAGGAGGGGAAAGCGTGCCACATGAGACAGCAAGCAGCTGCCTTGCAGCCAGACTCAGCTGTAAGCTTTAATGAGATTATAAGAGCACTGTAAAAGGGATTAACACAAATATTGAGGATTAACACAAATATTGACTTGGTTCTCAGTTTCTTGACAAACTGTTCCAGGCAAGCAAGGGAGTATCATTTACAGGCTGCTGTTTCTTTTCCCTGATTAAAATCCTGGGACCACTTCCAGGGGTAGAGCATGAACCCACACACAGGAAGTAGCTTCAAGGGCCAGATTGACATACATCTGCATCATAAAGATGGTCACTGCTAAAGCAAAAGCAACAGAGGGGCTCTTCAAAGAAATACAAGCTGAATGTCTCAGGTGGGTCTGTGAGTTGTCTTTGATATTTTCATTCAGTCTGTTTCACTCAATTGTGAATTTTGTTTTAAAACAAATATATTTATTGCAAAACTGTATCCAGAGGTTAGTCAAGGTGAGAGATGATCTGTTGGCTTTTATTTTCAACCAGCAAGTTTTCAAAGAAATATGCTTCACTGGAATAGAGCACTGAATGTGCTCTGCTTCCAAGACAGTGTACCAGACAGATTATTTTGCCAGATTATGTGTTGTTTTTTTCAAAATTCAGCATGAATTATCAATTAGGAGGCATGATCATCATTAAATGTTGGTTTATTTTCTTTATTGCATAAAAGTTGATCCTTTCGAGGTGAAAACTAACGCAGGTAAAGAACTATCCTGAATTCAAAGTAAAATTTGTTACTCTGTTCTATATCTTTTACAATGAGAAACTATAAAGAAAACTTGAATTCCCCAGAGGGAGCAAACACATTATCTTGGTGACTGAAAGACCAGTCTGGTCTGTACAGGGTTCCTGTGAGGAGACTCTTTGTGGTACTTGGGTGTAGGCTCAGCCTGACCTCTCTTCTTTCCCTCCATCAGAGGGCAGCTCACTGACTCACCTTAGTGAGATATCCCACAAACTTCTCCAAAGTCTTAATTTATCTCAAGTTCACCTTTGCACACTCCCTCCAATGATGAGTTGCTGAATAGAGCATTTGATGATGCAGATGTATTGCACCTGTGTCTGAGTGGGAGGTTCCACGACAAAATTCATGGAACATTTCTTCTGAAATAGCAGTGCTTCCAAAACCTGATTGTCCCATCATTTCCCAGGTCTGCCAAGAAATTGGTGAAAAAAAATCTGGCCTTTATTGCTATAGAGAGCAGCTGTTCCCTCTTGGTCACCTACAAGCTGGTAAGTGCAGTAAAAGAAGTTTTTAATTTCTGAAGCTGAAGAACTAAAGTTTGATTAAATGTCCATTGTCCCTCAGCTTCTAGAGGCGAGATTCTCTGCTTATATTTGTATATGAATTTTCCTCAGAATTGTAACCACGGATCTGGTGGTTATTTTCTTTGTTGGTATTGTTCTTGAAGGTGTTATCTGTTCTGGTTTTATTTGCAGCAGCTTCAGGCAGTTTTTTCTCAAAGTCCATCTGAAAAAAGAAAGAAAATAGCCTTGTAGTTTGAAGCCTGTATTCACTGCTTTTTTTCCTTTGATTAAAGAAAAATTATGAAAACAGCACAAGAAGGAAAAAGGTGTTCATTCTGTATGCCTTTTTAACGAGCTACAAAGCTTTGGGACACCTGGAAATAGCTGGCCCTGTTGCTGTGGAGGAGGAGGAGGTTGGGAAGGAGCAGCTCAGATGCTGGTGAGTGCAGCACTGCCTGGTTGTTGCTCCCTGGTGCTGCTCTGGAGGGCAGAAGCCTCAGGGGCTGTGATGATGAGGATGAGAGCAGCAAGAGAGCTTCATGAGGATGGTCAAGTCCTTTCCTCTGAGCTTGGTGGAAGGTGATAGCTTGGTGAACTGTGTAGGGTGTAAGGTGCAGTTTTGTCCCAGCAGGGAGAGGGAGGTCAGACCCTGTTTTGATGCCTCGGGTTTTAGCTTTTATATCTTCCAGATTCTGTGCTGCTTTAGTGTGTAGTTCTGAGCTTCATATGAAGTGTTGGTAAGCGCTCTTCACAGAGCAGCTAGACAAAGCAATTCTTTTTCTACCTTGGGACCAAGGACAAATGATCCAAATCTCAGGCCCAAGAGCACAACCAACAAGGACTGAAGAGAGAAAAACAAGCAGGATGGGACTGCATGGGCTAAAGCTGTAATTGGAAAATTAACTCCAATATGCAAATGGAGCAGAACTTAAAAAAGTGCAGGACCCCATGAGCATTTTGGGACCATTTTGGTTTATCTTGGGTGCAGCCCTGGCTGGGCTCTTGTGCTGCCCAAGGTGGATCCATGGAGGAGATCCTTTGAATAAATCCCTGCTTTATTCTTTAGCTCTGTCCAGCCTCTGCTCTAGGTCAGCTTCCCAAGGCATTAGTTCCTGGCTTTCCTGAGGGCTCTTTGTTTTTTGAGGGCCTGAGTCCCCATATTTGATGAAAATGGGAACAATAGAAAAAAAAAAAACAACTCAGGGAACAATAGGTAACTTACTACTGACCAGGGTTTGGCTGATTTCATTTCCAGTCTGTGCTGCTTATGCAGCATCCCTTGGAGAAGTTCAAGAGCAGCTGTTGAAGGCTGGTTATTTCTCTGTTCAGCCCATGCCCTCACATGGGCACATGCCCTCATGTGTTCCTGTGGCTCCTGGGCCACAGCAGAGCTGAGCTGATGGGCTCAGCACTCACCTCCAGGCTGTCGTGCTGCACACCACACCAGAGAAATATTTTGAGTCTTTTGGACCAAAAGCAAAACAGGTCGCAGACTGGCTTAATTAACACTGGTGGGATGTCTTCTCCTTTACTAGGTCCTGCAAAAAGAAAATAGTAATAAGTGAGTCCATGGATAGCTGGCTATGAGCCTTGGGAGCCTCAGACCACAGACCATGAGGTTGGGGAGCAGGATCAGAGCCCACTGCCCTCAGTCTGTGTCTCAAGTCACCTACTAAACTTTTTTAAAGCTTTTTTAACAGCTGAGTCAGCTTACGCAGAGGTATGATTGTTTATATATGTGCGAATATATATATGTCTATGTATGTTTAGAACACCAACCTGTTATAAAGCTTATCAACAGCCCAGTGATGGCACAGCCCACACAGCCAATGGCACTGAAGTACAGGTAGGACAGGGAGTACCAGGTGTCTGCCAGCAGAGGCCTGTGAAGAGGTGACAAAAAGCAGCTAGTGACGAGCATCAGTTCTGTTTAAGTTGTTGCCTGACTGAGCCAGCACAATGCAGCTCAGGCAGCAGCTGGTGTGACATCTGGCACCAGTCTGCACTTCCAGCCTGCCCTGTCAGTACTGCCTGCACCCCAGCTGCAGGCTGGGGGGCACACTTGGCAAAGCATAGGCTCAAGTGGTAACAATAGGAAAAATACCTCTCTGGAGCCAGCGTGGGAGCTGCTGTTAGCAGTGCCTCGGTGCTGTTAGCCAGGGTGCAGTTGAGGGTAGACAGCTGCAGAGGGATGGACTTTGTTGGTGGTGCAGGGTAAATGAAAGAGCCAGTACCAGCCCAAAAAGCCAAGCTGATCCCAGCTAAGAGGCCTCCAAGAGCACCCTTGGAAAGTATAGAAAGATACTGTTAAAGATGGTATGTGCAAAGTGCTTTTCTGTGAACGTGAATTAACCAGGAGTAGGTAATGATGGGTTATGGTGTAAATAAATTCTGTTCTCTCTCAACTAAGCTATAAAACATGGTGTTTTAGTGCTGTCTGTTTGTAAAAGCTAAAGCAGAAGTGTGCTTAAAGCTGTGATACAGATTTTAGTTTTACCTCTGCTAGCCTTGATGGAAATCCTGATGGGGCAATATGGAATGAGCTCATGTTCTGTTTTGAGTGAAAGATTGAAGGCAAAGCTTTTGAAATCCCTCTGTGCATCCCAAAGCTGGGGCAATAATTTTTTATTCTTAATGAAACTCAGAAAAAAAAATAAGAAAGCTGGTTTAGAAAGCTGGTTATTGGATTCATGTGAATCTAATAACCAGTGTGAATCTGTGAATCTAATAACCAGTTATTCCACAACTGGGTAGACTTAAATTCAGCAGGATGAATTTAGGCAGGGAAAAGGCACATATAAATAGATCTTAGATCCTCAGGCACTAAATCTGAAAAGCTGCTCAAGGACTTAAACAATTTTCAAAATTGAGTTTTAACCAAAAAACAACTTGATCTTTTAGATCAGGATTTTTGTTTACTTACCTTCCAGTTAGCACAGGGAAACACAATTCCCAGAGTAAATAATCCCAGCATGGGCCCCCCACACATCCCGTGGATGGAGAGGGAAGCCTGCGGGTGAAGAGAAGAAAGAGGAGTTCAGGCCAGCAGCTGAGGGGAAGCATGCCCAGTTCTGATTTTGATCTGTAATTTTCTTTGGGAAAATGGTGAGGGAGAAGGGATAGGTAGTAATTTCAGGGCACAGTTAAAGAGAGAATTGTGCTCAGTATTGTTTCCTAGCAGTGAGTCAATAGTGAAGGAGTTAGGGGATTTTTTTTTCCCTACTTTTATTCCTCTCCGCAAAATGTCCACAGAAATGGTTTGGGTAATCTAGTAGCCATCAGAGCTGGCAGCATTATTTGCTCAGTTCATTACATTTTGTGTTCATTCCTATTCTATTAATTGCATTTCTGAAGCAAGAAATACCTGCACGACTCCTCCCAGCAGCGATGCTGCTGCAGCCATGGAAGTGCACAGGACACCGTACAGTACACCTGGAAAAGGTAAGGTAGGGAGGCTCTCAGTGCTGGTTAATGGTGGGGATGGCTTCCAGCTCAGTAGTGTCTGAGGTGACCAGCCAGCAGAGAGGAATTGGCACTTCTTATTGGGCGCTTAGAGTAGACCAATACACACCCAGCAGTGGCTTGTATGAAGTCTCGTTGGGTTTTTGGTGGATTGATATTTCTTACAAAGTAGAACAATAGCAATGAAATTAATTTAGAAGTAATGCCTCATATAGGAATGTGTCTGTTGCCTTTAAGTATCACTTTTGAAAAATCTCATAAATGAGTTGAGAAATGATAAAACAGCATGGCTTTCTTCCCTTGACACCAGTTTTAACTTTATGGTAGGTGAAACTCTGTATGCAGCAGCCTTGAGTAAAGCCAGCCAAAACTTCTGTGCTAGCACACCTGGTTTCAGACATAAAAATCATCTTTCTAGGTCCAGAGTGAAAAAACCAAGTAGTAAGTGGAAAAACAAGAAGGGAGAAGACTAGAAGCAGTTACAGAGAGAGAAAATAGATGGGTTTGGTGCTTTCATTATATAATGAATTTTAATAAAATTCTTATGGTATTATTATGGTATTCATAAAAGGGTTATGATCTTACTGCAATAATTGTAACAAATATCGTAAAAATTAAAATAATGTTGGATGCTTGATATGTTGATGATGTTTCATGGGGTTTTTTATTTTTTTGTTTTCATACTTTGTTCTCTGAAAAGCTGAATAACCTGCTTATGCAATACTCTGAATATAAATTATCTACTGTATTACTCTAAATAAATACTACTATAGAGTAATATGGTAATAACTACATTAACATTCTTTCTGTGTTATGAAGAGTGTTTTCCAATACATTCAGTAGACCAAACTTTTCCAAGGATTTTGAGTGGGGGTTGTTCATGCTAGTCTCTGTTTGTTCCTCTGCCATATGGTGCTGATGATGCTACCAAGGCCTCAGGCTGATGTTCACCTGGGGGGTTTATAAAGTGTTACATTCCTGTTTCTGAGGGAGTCTCTCTGTTCAGTGCCCTTTGCTGCTAAAGAAAGGGGTCTCATCTGGAGTACCCACACAAGCCTTTGCTGATCCATGTGCTCATCTTCTCAGAGATGTTAGGGAAACCTTTCTTGACCAAGTCTTCAAAGGTAACAGTTGCTAAAGCATTGATGCTGGCAGCTACTGTGCTGTAGAAAGGGAGAAGAATGGTAAGTAAATAGGAAGCAATATAATCTGGAATCAAGTTGTATTTATATAGAAATGCTTCCTCTTTTTCAGCACTACTGTTCCCCAAGAACTGTATGATTCATAGTATTTTTCATATGTGCTGCTTTAACTGGGGAGGTTCCTGCTGCTTCTGCAATTGCTGGGGGCTCTGCTACGTGCTGGCATGGAACAAGATAAGAACACATCCTAACTGACCCTTCCTTTTACAAGTTTGCAAAGACCTTAAGTATAGACATGTTCCAGAATTAAAACCTTACTCCCTCACAAATTGAAGGATGTGCAGTCACCACTACTGCCACCCTGGTCCTCCATGCATGGCCCGACTCTTTTAGCTGGGCGAGTGAGCCTGTTTTTGGTGAATACAGTTCAGATAGACTTACTGAAAATATTTATACCCCTGACTATGATATTGTGGCAGATACCTTAAGTAAAGATAGTTTCACCATGAGCAGCTCCCGAGAGTATTTTGGGAAGTTAAACTCAGTTTTTCTACACTTTCTTTATATTGGTAGCATTATTCTAGGTAACATTATTCTAAAATGTATTTGGATGAAAAGATACTGGAGATGTGGAGTTAGACTTTATCATAAACATAATCATAGAATAATTTAGGTTGGACAAGACCCCAAAGGTCACAGAGTCCAACTGTTTACCCAGCAGAGTCAAGTCCACCACTAAACCAAGTCCCTAAGTGCCACTTCCACATGTCTTTCAAATATCTCCAGGGATGTAACATAGTTCAACTAAGAACTAGTGCTACTTCCTAGAATGATCTAAGAGAAACCACTGGGCTTTTCTTAGGGTTTCATGTTTTGACCTCATTCTGGATCCTCAAGAAATTATCATCAACAGCTAAAATTTCAATTCAGATTCACAAACCTTAGTGTTCCACTGAATGCACAGGCAACAAACAGTCCTGGGACTCCTGGCATCGAAGAAAAAATGTCCATAACAAAGTATGGCATGAGCTGGGATAGAAGGAGCACGAGAGCAACACAAGAAATTAATTAAGGTAATGGAAACAAACTATTTTATGCTTATTAGCATGTTGCTAAATTCTGATGTTGTCGCAAATAACATGGTTTCAGATTTTGAGCAAAGGGAATATCTTTTGGGAAAAATACTCAATTGAATTAATACTGCAGGAGTGCCAGAATAGATATTGTTATAGCCCTGATCTGGCACCCACCTTAGTCCCTGAGTGCTGAAAGGACATAGAGCATTGCATAAAATTAAACTGTTCTGATATGTGCTATATCTGAGCCCAAAGCAGCTCCTAATTATTGTAATGGACATCTGTACCTGATCGGGAGCTGAAATGAAAGCAGCAGTCCAAGGGTCACAACTCTTGTAATGAGAGTACATCACCAATCCACAAAATACTGCACACACTAGGACTGTCCAAAGTCCCAATAAATTCAGGTAAAGTGCCCTAGAGCAAAAGAGGGAAACTCTTTAATGGAAGATAATTTAAAAAGTTGTTATAGGATACTTATTCTGAACTTTTTTGGGAGATCTTTTAATCCGTATTGGTTATATAATTCAAACTGGCTGTATAATTCAAAGCAAGATGAAAAAAAAGGAAAAGTACACCAGCCTTATGCTATAGGGCAAGGATAAAGTTTCCAAGCAGCTCCACAGAGCTGGGGGAGTCAAGTAACCTCAACATAGAATGGGCTGCACTGAGGACTGGGTCTGTAATGCCTGTCCCTTGTAAGAACAGATGTTTGCCTGTTGGGAGATGCTGATGCTGCTCTCCCTTTAGAGCACACAGGATATTGTTTCCAATGTTACCGTGCACAGTAACAGTCCTGGTGGCTTTTTGGTGTTCCATGAATGGATGTGGGTGACAGCCTCTGCTGGGAAGGTTGTACGGCTGTGGGTCAGCAATCCTGCAGGTTCTGAGAGCTGCCAGGATTTACAGAGCTCACATCATGTTTGGACACACCTTGCACAAGATCTATTGCACACAGTTCAGAGTGTGCTACCAGGAAACAGAGGTTAACCCAACTTGTTACTGGTGATGTTCTCCCTGGTGTGACTTCTAAATGCTTTTCAGACACCGAATTATCTACAGGATGAATTCTTATAGACAGTCATGACCTTCAGAGAAATTAATGGGTTTACAGTCACCAAAAATCTAACTGTTGGAAAAAGGAAAAAATGATCACCTTTATTTTTTAGCTGCATTTGCAAGCAATTGGCCCTAGGTGTGTGAAAAAAATCTGATTGTTTAGTAAAATATGTCTAGCAATGAATATATTACTGCTGAAGTTGAGGCAGGTAGCAAGATGGAGACCTGTATTATCTATATTGTGAAGATTCACTTTGTTCTTCATTGATCTGATTATTCTGACACTGCAGAATTTTAAGAAATTAAGATTTGCTTTTATTTAGGTAATACCTTGTACTCTAGTACTCCACTAAATCAATAACAATCTTTAATCCTGTATAACATAAACACAGTTCCAATAGATACATTTTTGCAATGAGGTTGTAGATAGCCCAACTTCTGTGTTGCCATCTTTGCCATACTCTCCTTCTGAGGATTAGTTTGTCAGCCTGATCATAAATTGATAAGCTGCAAGAGATAGATTTCTCTTTTTCCTCTGCATATACTTAAGTCACTTTGAGCCAAAGGTAGTAAGACTGTCAGAGCAAAATTAACTTACTACCACCTAATGGCATCCCAATATTTATTTATCATATAAATATATGTTTTCAGTATAGCTGACAAACTTAGTGTAATTCTTAATTGATTGCGGGAATAGGTTAATGACAGGTAGCTTACAGTTTAGCATGCCTTTCTGATTTGCAGGAAATGCATCTCTGTATTGTGGACTGATTGACTCCATAGAGCCCTAGCCAGGTAAATGTTCCCCCAATAACTATTGTCCAGAAGGTATGTCGTCTCAAAGGATCAACATCAAAGCTAGAGGAAAGAAAGAAATAAAGAAGCAATTATTTTTTTTTATTTAAACATATTTTTTTCGGCAAGAGGTAGGTGATTTTTTTCAGAACTATCTGGCATGTCCTACCCCCTGAATCAAAAAATTCTGATTTGGTAATACGGTTTTCTAGGACAGATGGCATCCGATGTGTTCAGGTTTGGAAGTTTTTTTACTTTTATATTGGAACATATTGTTTTCAAGACAGGATAAACAAATATCATTCAGACATAGTCAGAGGATCACTTAATTCAGATTAATCAAATTTATAAGGTTGCTTATGCTCAGATATCTGACCTGTGTCATACTGTAGCACACCTACAAGCTGTCCTGCCTGGGACCCCATCTTCTGTAAGGAACAAGGTTGCTTACCAAAGTCTAAAAAAATCCAGCAGAGTTTTAGTAATAAGTTTTAATAATTATTAATAATTTTATCTGTAATTATTTTTTTATAATTAATAATAATTATAACTTCCTTTACAAGAAATTACTTCAGCTGCTGTGTTATCTAACAAAATTCTGCTACTCTGCAAGTCTAACTTGTACAAGCATATTTTTCTGTCTCGAATGTGTAATCTTTGCAGTTTTCCTTATCTTGGTTGGGACAGTAGATAACGTTTGACCTTGCTGCTGGATTCTGTCACTGACTTGCCTTGATTAACCAACAAATGCCCCAAACAGCCAAAGGAAGATCAGATTTCTATCCCAGTGCACTGGTGCACTATTGCCTGCTGCTGTGGTGAGTGCAAGTAAACATAGGGTCTGTTATGAATAGAAAATGAAAGATATATACAATTAGCCACTGAGATTAGCTCAGTTGACTCGAACATGGTGCTAATGGCATCAAGGTTTCATGTTTGATCCCTTTATGGGCCATTTACTTAAGAGCTGGACTTGTTGATCCTTGTGGATCCCTTCCAACTCAGAATATTCTGTGTATGAAATTGGAAGGAGTAATTGGGCTGCATTTGTAGCTGCACATGGAAAAATGGCAAATCTCCCCTTCAGTTCAGCAGACCTTTGATTTCTTGAAAGAGTAAAGCTTTCCTAAAGGTCAAATGCACTGCCAGTAGCTGAAGAGATGAGGAATGGACTTCTCTGAGTTACCAGGGTTGTTTAATAGCAAGTCTGTGTATTTTTGGCTTACTGAGGGTATGGTTTCTAAAAAATAAATATGCAGCGAGGAATGGTTTGCATAATTTTTTTCTTACTCAAATATGTTTAGCCGAGATCCTTCATGGGCATCTTCCCAGACTTTGGTTGCTCCACCATTCAGACTAGTGCCTCGAATCAGAACCGCCACGAAGCCAGCCACCATAACAACCATTTGAAATGCATCTGTCCAGACAACAGCTTTTAATCCTCCCTAGAACAAAGAGAAACTGTACACCCCCAATCTTCTTTCCTGTTCCTCAAGTACTGAAAAAATGTATCAAGTCTCCTTATTTTGACAGCTTCTGAGCTGTATGTGCAGCACTCAGCAAATCAGGGCTCTGTATTCTCCCACAAAGTGTGTATTTTTGCAGGTCAGAAAATTTCACAGCCTAAATAGTTTGTTCACAGGCACAGAAGAATATTTGACATTCAGTTAAAAGCTTCTTTACTGCCTCCTTTACATGCATTTGAAGAACATATGATGGTGTGGAACTTAGGGAGTTTTGGCCTGTTCCTACGTCCCATAGGACTCCATATGTTCTCAGAGCCCACAATAAGCCCAACACAGAAAAATATCTCCATAAAATTTGCTATTCATCTTCTTCCATAGCTTTCATATTTGATCAAATCAGTGCTAGAGCACATAATAAGTGTTCTCGACAGGAGTGGAGTGGTATATTGAAAAAAATCTTTAGTGGCAAATGAGAATGGCAATTAGTTTGTCCTGCAATTAGCAGGGCTCTGCTGCTTCGCTGCAAATATCTATACAATATATCTGGTTTGGAATTTGGAGTCTCACATTGCTTCCACTTAAAAGTAAAGCTGACCTGTTGATTATCCTTCCTAGGTTTTAGTGCTTTGCTCTTGAGCACAATTTTCATTGCAGTATTTTTCAGCTTATAATTTGTAAAAGATAAGAATCATCTTCTCAAAAGAAGACAGGGGAAGCATATTGCCTCCTTATCTGGGCTCTATCTCAAGATGTCTGGTTTAAACATGGAGACATACAGCAGAGGATTAGAGAGGATTTTTTTTTCCACCAAATAGGCTTCCTTATAACACAGAATGTGGAAGAAATTTATCTCTGTGTTCTCCACAGGAGCCATCCTTCTCTGATAGTGTGTCCTGTTTAAAGGATGGTTGAATTAAGTGTCTGTCTTCCAAGTATTCAGTTATGTCTGTTACATACCAGAGTGCAGTAGAAAGTGCAGACAATTCCTGTTGCAGCTACAGAGCCCCAGAGATCAAATCCAGTGACTGTGAAACCAATGAAAACAAAATTGTTGGTGAAATGGGTGTGAGTCATCTGGAAGGTAGCAGAAGAACTGTAGTCCTTTAGCTTTAGAAGGATAGGAGCAATTACTAACTTTAATCTTTTGTGTCTATTAGGAGCTTTACTGGATTGTTCAAGTTTTGTAGAACTTCTGGGTACTGTTTTTCATTGTTGTTTTCTTTTGAATTGAAATTAACTAACTTTCAAGCAAAAGTAAGAATACTTGCATAAAGCAAAAATGTCATTCTGACGGGACAGAGCTTTATAAGCAATGCTTCACTTCTGTTCTTAGTCCAGAACTTTGTCTTGAGAAACCAAGTTCTTCAGAGATTCCCAAAAATCCTAAGATGAAAAAAACCCAAGCCCTAAGAAATTCCATTACCTGCATTTAAGAATGACTTAATGCTAAAATGAGCTTCATTAAAACAAATTTTTGTGTTCATTTTGCTTCATAAAGTTTCTTTACACAAAATGCACAGATTTTGTTTTGGCTGATACTGAAAGCTATTTGTAAAGGTTCTCTTATTAGCAAAGTTAGTATGGTGTAATAATGAATGAGAACTTTCACATGGAATTCAGCTGCATGACAAAGGAAGAAAATTAGAAAATTTGGCAATGTGTGAGCAGTGGGATCAGTCTGAATGCAACTCAGATAATGAACAAACCAAAAAGCCTCGCAGTCTCTTCCCAGTCAGTTTTGGTAAAATCAGGATTTGGGCCATGATGATTCCTTGTGCCCTATGACAGCAAAATTACAAATCCCACCTATGGTGATGGATGCTTTATGCCTAGTTTGCAAATATTAATTGAAGAAGTCTAGGTGCAGACAGCAGAACAGCACTCATCTCTGGCTGCAGGGAAAAGAGCTATTCCCATGGAAACCTGAACACAAGAGACAGGAACGGGGGCAATCAAAGTGCATAGTATGGTCTTGGATCATCAGCTTGTACTGTGGACTTTGTCAGGATGTTGGGAAATTGTTTGCTTCAGGTCTCTTCAGGCGGTACTGAGTGGGAAGGAGAGCAGAAGAGCAACCACGAGGCTCCTGCTAATGTTTGGGTGTGAGAGGAACCTGGGGAGTCAGAAATGTGGAACTATGAGGTGAAGGCAAAAACCTTCTTATAGCACCTTTGAGCAGGGTTGGGTTTTTATCTATTTTTGTTACTTCTTTTAGTCAAGCAGTCCCTCTGGTATGGTTATTTGGGGTAGCAGTGTAGTGCAGCATAAGAACTCACCTTGGTTGAGTGCCAGTGATGGAGCATAGACCACTATTCCTGTGTAAAGGATCTGAAGGAGAAAAATGATGTATTTGAATGCTCAGTGATAGAACTTGTATTTAGAGTAGGGCTCTGAGCAAAATACCAGATCTACGGTTTCTTTAGATCAGCTTGTATTGTACTATGGCTTTCTGTTTCAGCCCTTAAAAATTAAAATGTTGTGTTTAGCTCCCTTCTGAGGGAAGGACCCTTATTTGTCTTTATATTACCTGTTTCTCTACTGCTAAGACAAGTATGTGACAAAATATCCTCATGAAATAGAAAAAGGATATCTCCAGATAACACAAATAGTGATACAGAAATAAAGTTGCATTGATCTTAGAAATTAAATCTTCATTTTCCCATTCAATCCTTTTCAAAGTAACTGATTCAATACCTTTTAAGTGTAAGATCTGAGAGAACTGATGGAGAAACAAAGCATCTAAGTCACTAAGCATTCAGATCTATTGCCAAAGGTTTGGGAATAATTAAAATGGAATTAATACAGATGAAAATGTCTCTTATCAAGTCTAATCTCCCATCAAGTCCTATCTTTCCATTAAATACACAAATAATGTAATCTTTCAAGATGGTCAGAGCAGTGCTCATCATGGGACCACAACTAGCCGGGCATCTGCCCAGGATACCTTGTACAGCAGTTTTCAAATAGGACACTTCACCTGAGTGTCATGAATGGGTAACTAAACATACCCAGTGAAGCTTGACCAGCTTCTCAAGAAAGACAGAATCCACTTGTTTGGGAAGAGAGAGGCTTCCAGTGAACGTAATGTGACCAAGAATGTGCTGTGAGAATACAGCCCAACATGTGTTAAAGACTGCTAAAGAGTGTTAAAGACTGCTAAAGAGTGTTAAAGACGACTAAAATGACATTCTTAATACTAAACAGGAAAGGTTAGGGCAGTTAGACAGTTAAAAATACAATCTTTCTTTTTAGCATTCATAGTTCAAGTGAAAAAACTAAGAAAAAAGAGTACTCATTAAAACATCTCATTATAAAAAATGTGGTGTATGGGACTAGTCCGTGAAAATCAATGTTGAGTGAAATTAGCATAAAAAAGAGTCAATGTTTTCTTACCGTCTGGAGGATGTAAATCAGTGTTGCAGCAAGACGGACAATCTTGTTAAATCTTAACTCCAAATACTAGGAAAAAGCATAATCTCAGTAAAGTGCACATGTAGCATCTGTGACACAGCTGTTACCCTTCTGTTTGCCCCAAGTGACACGTTACTGTGCAAGTACTCCTGGCAGCTGGCCCTGCTGCTGTGAGCAGCTAATGAGAAGAGCAAGATTGTCATTAGACAGAATGATAATTACATTTAAGAAATCTATCTCCTCATCTCTACCAGGTGAAGTTCTATATTGGGTTGCAGTAATCAGTGCCTTCTTTGCACCAGGAATAACTGGGAGATTGCAAGAACTACAAAGAAATTTTAACTTCAAATGAAGGTATATTCCAGCTCTACAATGAGGAAACTTGAGCTCATCTCTAGCAGAAATAGCATCGACTCCAGTAGTGCCAAAAGTGGAGGTGGAGCAGATGGTGAAGCAGCAGCATGGAGTTTCCTGGTGTGGGAGCTGAGCTGGCTTTCTCCCTTGTTCTGTCTCAGCCTAAAGCCAAATCTGCACATCACCAATATGGAGAGGCATGAAGGAGGATCTTAGGGACTTCCAGGCTCAAGGATGTGGAGAGGTGTTGCCACCTTCAAAAGAACTGCAGATGTGAATGGATCTCTAGACCCAAAAGCCCAGGTTTTAAGGCTGAATCACTACCTGGGGTCTTGGCAGAGTCTCTCTGCCCCATGGCAGCCCCCATGCAGGGAGGCTCTTCTTGGGCCACAGTCCCATGTGCCCCCCAGACACCAGGTATGGCCTGTACAAGTTTTCTCTCTTTTACAAGTCTCTTAGCTGTGCACTTCCTACTGACAAAGTATCTTTTTCTTTTTCATTTTTCTCATGCTGATCTTGTGTTTCTTGCATAATAAACCCCACAGTCTGCCATATAAATACATGGCTAATTTATGTAACTTGATCTATTTCTAAAAATAATTTGTGAAGCCAACAGTCATCTTTGCAGCATGCTTGAAGGGTACCTCCATCTACAATAACCCTTTTGCTGGTTCACATGACAAAAATAATTCATTCTCTGACATTGTATCAAAACCAGCTAGAAAATGCAATTACTTGCAGCAATGGTCAATTTTGCTCTTCACTGACCTGAAAGTATTTCCAAATACCCAGGCAGATCTTTTTGACCAAATTTCCTTCCTTGGGTTTGGGCTCAGTGAGCTCAAGCAGCCTTTCTGTTACCAGAAGGTTCCTTGTGAAGGAACCCAGCTTCGTCATCCAATTCATGCCTAGTTGAAGCTGCCCAGAGAGGAGCAACCAAACTTGCAGGAGCTGACTGAAGTAAGAGGCCATCCCAAATGTCAGTAACTGTCCTGTGGATGTGCAGTTTATAAGGGCTGCTACTCAACTGTGTTATAAAGGAAAAAATGTGTTCCAAAGAAAATGCCAGGCAAAAAACTCTACAAAATTCAAAAGTCATTAATTTCTTTTCCTAGAGAATGCTTGAATTCATTCTCCAGCCCTGACTGGTTTTTTTTTTTCTTCTTTATCTTTTTGAACAAGCCTACCACCTTCTTTCTCTTCTTCCCACCACAGCTACTTAAATATAGTAACTGGCCAAAATTACCATATCTAGACTAAGTTTGAATTGGGTAGTATTGAATGTTGTTCTTAAAGTCTGCCTCTCTAAACCAGAGCAGAATACTCAAAGACCAGAAGCATTTGGATATGCTTAAATATTTTCCAGCTGTAGCTTAATTTGGTGCTGTGTCTGAACCCATATCCTGTCTGTGCCTATATGTGCATAAAAGGAGCTCTGACCCTTAGATTGGGATTTCAGCTTATGCAATATAAATAACTAGTTTAAATAATGCAAATTATTTTAAAAATAATTAATATAGCAATATATTTCTTCTGTAAAACACCGCAGAAAGCTTTCTGTCAAAGGTTTTTCTCTAAAAAAATATATTATAAATTGTGCCTTATTTTATGATTTTGACTTACCTCATAAGTGCTTGTGATGCCAGATCTATAAAAAACAGGTAGAAAAAGTTCAGAAGTAAAAATGATGACAAGTGTATATGAAAGAAAGAAGAGCACGAAGGATGCCCCATAGCGATAAACTTCGGAGGGTGTCCCCAGGACTGTCACTGCTGACATGAAGCTTGATGTGAGAGAAAAAGCTATGGGTCCACATGTCATCTGCCTACCGCCCACCAAAAATTCCTTTGAAGTTTTCTTTTTCCTCTCTTTAACTGCAAAAAAGACTCCAATGCTGGCAGAGACTAAAAATAGTGCTGCAAAAACAATATAGTCCCAAGTCACAAATTTTTTGACTTCTGGAGCTACAAAGTTTGGCATTGCACCAATTGTATACTTTTCTGATGGAAGGTTCTGGTTTACTGTGTCTGCTGCTCTGACCAGATTGACTCTGTTGACAGCAAAGCTGAATCTTATCTGTAGCTCAGCAATGACAAAAAAATAAACTGGAAGAGTGTTCAGCCAGAACACCTTTTCTAATCCAGTTCTGTTCTAAGGAGTTAAAAAAAAAAAGGTGTAGCTAAGGATGAGTTGAGGAGGAATACACTTAGACCCAAGTACTGTGGGTGCTTCTGCCAGGCAAGTTGAAATAAGGGAGTTAGCTGTGAAATCTGTAGTACAGTCCCTTTTTATCTGTAATGTGTAAGTTTAAGGTTAAACATTAGCCTGGCACATTGACATGATCCAAGTCTTTTCTAACGTCTCAGCATTTCTAAATAATGAAATGAGAGCAATAGAGAAAAAGGGAGAGAAAGGAAGGGAAGCTCAGTGTACAAACCTGTCATCTCTCTAGTGAGTTCATTTTCAGAGAAGCAGTTTCCTCATATGGTTAGAAACTGATCTTGAATGCCAGCAATAGGCTTTGCAGCTGTCCTTTGAGATGCTAAGTGTGCTCCTTGGTAGAATCTCTGGAACTTACGGTGGCCATAAGAAACTGAAGTGTTTAATGGTTAAAACTAATTATGGCGCTCCTCCCCAGCTGCTGTAGTTCAGCCTTGGTGTGTTTGGAAACCCAGTGGACCTCCAGATGTGTGGTTTGTGCTGCACTGTCTGAGGGTGAGTTTCTGTTAGAAACTAATTTTTAACTAACTTATGCCAAAGACAATATAGCTTCTATGGGTTCATGTGAGAAATTACTTATTTTATTTATCCATATAAAACTTATTTATTTATCATATAACTTACAGAACTACAGAATCATAGAAAACCAGACAGAACAGCAACACTTATCTTAACTATGTCTTTGGCATAATTTTTAAAATTCAATTATTAGGTTTTCCTTTTGTGTTTTTGTTTTAAATAATTGAAAATTCATTTTATCCTCATTAATGCCATAACAATACATTTCCCAAAGAAGCAGGAAATTACTTGTCATCCTGAAGGATGAACTTGTACAGAGAGGTAGTGTGTGCAGTCACAACCCTGAAGGAAGGGTGGAGAGTGTATTGTGAGGAAAATTTTAAAAAAGAAATTATGTAACCTGGGAGAGTTTTAAATAGAAGAAGTTCTTTTCTTCAGCCTTGTCTTGGTGGGGGATGGACCCCCATATCTCTTAAGTCATTGGTAAATAGAGGTGATTTTGCTGTGTCAGTAGCCACTTAGTATGTGTCCAGACCTGAAGTCTTGCCTGTTCCCATCCGTTGCTCAGATGGACTTGTTCTGCCCATGTGTGCAGTAGAGATTGTGCAATTTTATAGTTGATTTTGATGAGACTGAGTGTGAAGGGGGAAGTTGAAATTCCCCTTTTATTGCCAAATGTGAGCTGAAAAAGACAAACAGAAAACCCAAACCAAAGGTACTTCTTTAAAGGTACTGCTGCATACAGAGAAAACGCTTTTAGTCCACGTAAGTTAAAAATATGAAGTGCAGGTTTGGGACCTATGACCCCAAATGTGTGAAAGCCAGGATATGGATGTAGCAGTTGCCATGGCACACCACTGTGTAACCTGTGACCTGTGGGTGGTGAGATGGAGGGGCCAGAGGAGACAGCAGTGAACCACGTTCCATGGTGTGGATCAGAGTCAGTACAGGTAACAAGCTGAGAGTTTTCACACAACTCCTTCCCAGTATGCAACCATCACTAGTTAATATTTCTCTTTTGTACAGACCAAATGCCTTAGAGTGTTGCACTCTCAAAACAACAGCCAAGCATTCCTCTGCTTTTGAGAGGGTGGGATTTTTTACCTTTCCCCTTCCCCCCCGCTTTTTGTTCTTCTCTCCTTATAAGTGTGGATATGGATATTTTCTGCATGTTTTATTTCATGCCTACAGGGTCTTATTAATAAATGTCTCAGGGAAGAGCTATGCCATTACAACATGGAGTTTCTGGGGTCAACCATCAACCCAGTCTGGCAGGATGCTAATTTAATGGTGTTTGTATGCAGTTTGTAGGAAAATCATAGATTGATCTGGCCTGAGCCCAGGGACATCAAGTGAATACCCTCAAACTTGAGGGTATTTCTTCTTAAATTTGAGCTGCTGAACATGTGTTATTTAGATAAGACCTCATCAGTCTTACAATGTTGAGTGGGCAGAGAACTCAATATTGAGTTCTGCACTGGGGAAACTGTGTCTAAAGCCTGGGATAAAAAATGAAAATATAAAGCAAATGAAAAAATAATCATCTGAGTCAGAAGGTTTCTCTCCTAGTCATGTTACCAAAGAAACTGTAAGTGGAAGATCCCTGTAATATCCATTCTAGGAAAATAAGTGTAGTGTAAAAATTCCTATTGGCATAAATATAAGCCTGCAGAAATTTTTTTAAAATTACAAATGTTTTTTCCAGCAGAAAAGTGGGGATTTTTTAAATTATAGTATTTTACACAAAGTAGGAAAAAATTAATGGAAAAACAAACTGAAAATCAAGCTAGGAATGTAAATTTGTGTATTTATCATGCTATAGTCTTCTGACACATTTTCAGGATCATGTCATGGGGTTGTTCAGAAAAATAATTTTGGCTAAATGTCACACAGAAAAAAATAATATAACTTAGATATAAAATTTCTGGAGAAAAAATATTTTTAAATAATAAGGAAACACTTGTTTTTCTGTCATGATGTTATTCTTTATGTGGAAATAATTGGTATTTTTATTTCCCTGAAATAATAAGATTATTTTAAATTTATTTATGCAAACTCTTGTGAAACTAATTTTTAGCCAGGGTAACCCAAGGAAGAACCTTCACTTTTTGAAGGTTCAATACCTCTTTCAATATCTGACCAAGAATCTGACTAGAAATTCCAAGTTGAGTGTTTCACTTTTCCACTCCAGGCTCTATGCATCTGAGGTTCTATGTCAGGCCCCATTTCAACATGTGAAAAAGGCACTTGAGGATAGCAAATTTAAGGGTGTGACTAATGAGCTGCAGCCTGACTTGCTGCAGTCAGGCAGGAAAACTTGCAAGGAAGGCTCTTTTCCATGAGCTGCTATCCCTTTTTGCCCCTGTCTGTGGGGAACATAAGCCTTTTGAGGGGGATATATATATCTATATATAGATAGATATATAGATATATATATATATCTCATTGCATCTTTCAGTTTCGGATCAGGGAACAGACCTTTATTCAGCATTCTACTGGCTTGAGAGTTGAGCACTTGTGAGACACACCTGCCTTATCCTAAAATGCAGTTATATATACTTTTTAATATTTATATTATTAAAATAATTTATCCTAAAATGCAGAAGAGTGATGCTGTATGTGTACATGGTGCATAGTTACAAGCAGTTCCCTAGGAGGAAGCTGAAGACACCTCTGCCTAATGCTCTCACCCCCACAGCTACGTTGCCCTTTTTTCTTGTCCTTTTTTCTTTTTCTCCTTGCAGTGAGAGCTTTCAGTTTGGAGTAAATGCCAGTTTGAGAGGATAGAATCATCCCTGTGTGAAGCCAGACTAGAATCATGTAGTCTGATGGTCAGTGATCAGATCATGAACGTTTTTTCTGGCTTCAGCTGAGTTAATCTGCTAGATTTGTCATGTGTAACAGATCCAGGACCTGACCCTTGATCCAAGACTGACTGGTCACTAGTACTGAGAAGAGGAAAAGTGAGTTTTAAATTCCTAAATTACTTACTATTTTTTCATCTTCTGCACTTATTTTGATGCTGAAGTCCAGTACTTGAGTCTGAGATGTGTCCACTGTTATAAACATGTCATTCTTTAACATAATATCAAGTCACAGGTAAATTTGATATCCATTTGTTGGTGCTACTCTAAATGCTTAGATCTATACATACAAAATACACTTGATTTAACTTAGAAAATTAAGATCTCCTCACATATGTATACTTTCTATAGTATCCATAAACAGCAACAGCCCCTAAATATTATTACAAAAAATAAACATTACATGTGTTTCTGTAAGGAAAAGATTTCTAACATCCAGGCCAGAAAATTTCTCTGTTTAGTATATTGCTTTCCGCTAGAAATCATTTAAAGTGCAACTGTCAGGTAAATAAATACCTGTGCAGTATTGAAGGATTTTTTTTTCTTCTAAAAATGCAGATAGTAGAATAAATTATGTGAATAATATATTTTGCTAAAAATACCCAACTATTTTGCTGCATCCTAATACATAGCTAAATTATTGTCATATCTTTTCAATACTTTTCAATATCAAGCTGTGAAAAATTCATAGAAATAGGCACCGGAGGATTTAAGTCACATTTGATTGGATAGGCGAAAAAGAAGTGCTAAGTAGTTTGTTGAAAAAAAGTAAATTTCTGGAGCAAAAGAAATGCAGTGAAAACTATGTCTTCCAGAAATCCTGTTAAACTTAGGGGTTGTTGTCTTTCCTTGACAGTGGACTTTGGTTTTTCTTAAGAGGCTCTTCTTTAATGATTACTCTTGGCTCAGAAAGTTTGCTCATTTATCTATAAAAAGATGATTATAGTCCAGTAGTATGAGGAACTGGAGGTATTGCTTAGAGTTTCAAAATAGATCATTCTCTGGGGACACAGAGTCCTCCCTGTGGGATTGTTCTTCCCTGGAAGTGCCAGGTCACATCAGGGCACCCAGTGGCCTCTGTGGCCAGTGGTCAGGACCCATCCAGTCCTGCTTCCCTCTACTTTCATTGTAGGATGCAAAATTTGTGGATCTGCTTGCAAACACAATCGTTTACTTTGTGAGCATTTTTCAGGAGAAAAATGCATGGTTTTCACTGAGAATTGGATTTTCTTCTACAAAGACAGCTAGAAAGCTGGATGGGAAGGAACAATCTGAAACACTGGATTTTCAATAGCCATATTATCAAGGAAAAAACCAAATCAGCTTAAAATCATATGTCAGTTATCATTTATCCCTCCTCTGCTGCAGTGGTGTCTTGTATTTGTTGGGTTCCCCAGACAGGAAGGATTGATGAATCTGACTCCATGTTCTTAGAAGGCTAATTTATTATTGTATTCTATTCTACTATACTAAAGAATACAGAAAGGATACTTATAGAAGGCTCAAAAGATAATAATGAAAACTTGTGATTCCTTCCAGAGTCCCAACACAGCTTAACTGTGATTGGTCATTAAGTTAAAACAATTCACATGAAACCAATGAAACAATCTCCTAACACATTTGAAAGCAGCAAAACACAGGAAAAGCCAATGAGATAATTATTGTTTTCCTTTTTCTCTGAGGCTTCTCAGCTTCTCAGGAGAAGAATCCTGGGCAAGGGGATTTTTCCAGAAAATATGACAGTGGCAGTGGTGGAGGGTCCCTCTGTGGCTGCAGTTTCCCAAGGCCCTGAGCCTTCCCAGCTGCTTCTTCCCTGCAGTGGGAAGGAAAGTGGGATATAGGAAAGTAGTTTGCTGCTCATCTGCCCAGGAATTATCTTCCTCTGAAGCCTATAAACTTGCACCAGTAGGCATACATCAGTGCAGAGCAAGGATGAGACACATCACATCCTGACACTGTGGCTGGAGAGTGCTCCAAAACAGGATGGGACATTTCCCCGTCCCACCTTTCAGGGAGTATTTGCCACAGTGTCTATGTGGAAAATAGAGACAACCAAATGAGTAATTTTCCAGAAATGGCACAGGTATGATGTAGAAAGATGTTTCTATTCAAATATCACCCAAAATCAATCAATGATTGGCTATTCCAGTTGGATCACAAGCTGGATAACCCAAGTGACAGAGCTCATAACAGACCAGAGTGGGTGAAGGTGTGGAAACAGCTGGTGCAGATCTACTGGTGAAACACAGCAGGCTGGGAAGGCTGCTGTGCTCTTGGTGTGGACACCAAGGAGGTAAGGCTGTCCTTTGGTCATCTCTATTTTTTTTGCTGATTTGCCAATGGAAGACTCTGTGAGAGGGAGTATGCATGAGGCTGAGCATGGCAGAGAGGAGGGAAGGAGGCTGCCTGAGGGAAGGCAGGGCTAGGCTGCACTGGGGAAAGTCACTGCAGTGGCCATCTGAGATCCTTACAGGGAAGAGTAGAATACTGCTCTTTACTACCAACTAATGGATAAACGTAACTTATTTCTGAGAAAACATGACTTATTTTCTGTTTGGCTTACAGCTTTGCAGACAAAGGTTATTAAATTTGGTTTGACTTTTTAGTTGCTGAACAAGCCAAGAGGTTGTAAAACTTGTGGACTGACAGAAGGACCAGCTGTGCATTCCAGTGTACCTCAGCAAAAGAAGGCAGTCGAGGACTGAACAAAATAGCAGCATTACAGTTCTGCTTTGTTTTAAAATGAGGGAAAGGCACAGCAAAAGTAAGGCACTTTATACATGAATTGAAAAGCACTTTGGGGAGAAAGTAGTAGCAACTGGTAAGGAAAGAAGGGGATGAGATCTCACTGCAGGTGATTTAAGAATAAAGAAGCAGAACATACTTTAGGAGAATGAAAATTAATGTGCACTTCACTATTCCTGTGCTGTTCTAAACTTCAGAAACCAAAGTCATTTGATTTGGTCTTCAATTGTTAATAAGTTATAGACATTCCACCTTAACCCTGCAAAAGAAGCATTTGGGAACAGTCAGGCAGCAATCCTAGGGATAGACAGATAAGATGTCCTTCACAGGACTGCAGCTGAGGGTCCATGCAGAAGGTCTGTGCTGTTCATGAAGAGCTTTAATGAGCATCCTTGGTTACAGCAGAGCTGAGGATCACAAACATCCGCTTGCCACCGTGGTACTCTGCTAAACCTAAAGGAGAAATTCTGGCACTCCCTGTGGAATTAAGATGTTTAACACTTAAAGAGGTGTGACATCTTCCCCCAGATAAGATGGTTCATGCACTCCAGTGTACTTGTGTTATAAAAAGTATGTTTTCCCTCATCACAGAAAATCCAAATTAAAGGGACGCTTTCTTTAGTAGGACTTGGAGATTAATCATCTTTAATCATTATTGGCTTATTTTGTCACATTCAGTTTTCATTCTTAGTGTACTTCAGAGGGATCTAAATCCTGTTTTGCCTACCTAATTTCAGTTTCCTTATGTACTCACATCCTTATCTTTGTATATAAGGAATAACTGGAAGATCCCAAGAACTACAAAGAAATTTTAACTTCAAATGAAGGTATATTCCAGCTCTACAATGAGGAAACTTGAGCTCATCTCTAGCAGAAATAGCATCGACTCCAGTAGTGCCAAAAGTGGAGGTGGAGCAGATGGTGAAGCAGCAGCATGGAGTTTCCTGGTGCAGGAGCTGAGCTGGCTTTCCCCCTTGTTTTTATGCATTTTTCTGCAGAGAATAGCTTCTCTTGAACTGTTTGTTATATAGCTTGTTATCATTAAATTCCCTTAATTATGATCTCTTATTTTCTTTCCCCTGGCTTAAAATGAATAAAGTTAAAAAATAAAGACCTAGTAATAGTTAAAATAATCCATCAAAACAAGTGAATAAATAGGATTTTGTTTGCAACTGCACAATATATTTGGCTTGAAAGAATCAAGTGGAAGAGCTTCTGTTAGTCATGTTGGTTTTGTTTGGGATTTCACTTTTTTCCTTGTATAACAAAATACTTTGGGGTGGTTTTCTCTGTTTAAGCTGCAGAGAATTTAGTGTTATTTTTATGCAGTGTGAGTCATGCATCCATTTGGAAAATTGACTCTGAGTACACATGTTGAACTGTTTTGGAAAGCTGATCCCTGAAATCATACGTGTAAAAGAATAATATTATGATAATAAAATGCTATCTAGGAATGACAGTAATTAACACATCAAAATTAGGGATATTGCAAATGAGCATCCATTCAGCAATAAATTCTAAACCAAGATTTTTGCTATATGTGAAGGCCTGTGGTGGAAAACGGCACTTTTGATGTAGCCTGTGTTGTTGAGGAGAGATGAGGGTTTGGTCCTGACAGAACACATGAAGCTCTTTAAACACATCTCTCTAAGATGAAAAGCTTCTCCTTTATTTTATTTTATTGTCTTGTATTGTTTTTAATTGTGTTTTTATTGTTTTTATTGTTCTTTTCTTTTCTTTTGAATGTAAATGTACATGTAAACAGGCCACCTCTCTATTTCATGTTTATTCCATGCTGCCTTGGTGGAATGAAAACTCAGAAGTGAGACAAATCTTGCCTGTCCCCTGCAGGCCTGAGAATAGATCAATTCTTTTGCTTCTGTTTTAGATTACTTTTAAATCTGTGACAGGGCAACTGAAAAATTCAGGGTAAATCGCTTGCTGTTGATAATCAACATCAGAGTGAAAGAATTTTTGACATGAAAATGAAAGGAATTGTTTTTGAGCATTTGGCTTTTGCAACTGATCTTCTTCCTTTGCCTTCTTGTATGAAACACACCCAGTGCAGAGTAGTAGCTTGCTGAATTTTTGGATAATGTTTTTACTACTGTGTGGGGTTTCCCCCATTTGCATTTAATCTGGGGGTTTTTGGCTAGGGGATTTTCTGCTTTGGCTTTTTGTTGGATGTTTATGAATTAGCATATTTGTAGTTTTATCTTTGGTGTTGTTTTCACTCTGTAACATCTGTGGAACATTAACTTTTGCTTTCTGGTTAGAGGAGAGAAGGGAAAACTGAAAGGCAGCAGTCTTTTTTTAGACTTAATTTTTGAGCAGGCTTTGTCTGCGGGTGAAGTCTTGGAAGTGGGACCTCTGATGGGATACCTAGCTCCTGCCAGCTGGCTGCACAGCTCTGGCTTAGTGATTCAAGTTCTCATTTTCTTTTTCCATAGGAAAGAAAAATAAAAAAGATCAGATGCTGAACTGGAGCTGTTGGAAATGACTTGGCTAATCAGCTTTTTAAGAGGTAGCCAAAGGTTGCTGCAGGGGGAAACCCTTTGGGATCCCCCTCACAAATGCAGAAATACTCAAGTTGCCTTTCCTCAGCTCCACCAGTATAATTTGACAGGTGTTTGTAGTTCTGACCTAAATTCTCCTTACAGGCTGTAATCTTTGATTTAGAACTAGGACAAGTTGTAGGACACTTTGCTTTCAAAATGTTATCTAACCTGGTAATTTAATTACGCTAACACAAAAGACCCCTCACTGGACTACTTCTCCTGACTACTGGAATGTACATTAAATATGTGTGAATTCATTTTGCAATATGCATAGTTATTTATCATTTTTCTTCCTAAGACATGATGACTAGGCACGGCTCCATGACACAGCTGAGAACTGACAAGTCTGGAGAAGAAATGAGATAGAAATAAACTGGAAATAGGAATAAAGAATTTGGAACACAACTGTATATAAGGCTTGGACTAATACTGTTTTGAAAACAAGTAGTTTGGAAGGAGTCAGTTTTTTCTCTTTGGAACTATGAGTGAAATTTGTAGTACAGGGTTTGCTCTGCTTTTTTATTGATGAAGGCATAGGCAGTGTGATTAAACATCTTGCTTACAAATGAGTAGTAATAAAAATTGTAGGAAGAGTAACACTCTTACACTTTACTTTTTTAGGAGTTGACTAATTTAGAAAAAAAGACATAAGGATTGTACTTAATTTATTGAGTAAACACCTTTATAATTGGGGTAAAACTCCTAGACCAACACAATTTAGTCTGTGTTCAAGTGAATATTATTTCTGGGCTTTGTGTGGGTTTAGGTGGTGTGAAAATAATAGCTAAATAGAGAATACTGAACTTAAAACCACATCGAGCTTTGATATTGGTTCCTCTGTTTTTTGGAATAATTCAAGGTAGGAATAAGTTGAATGGCAAATTTAACAACTTCCCACATTGTTAAGGAGAATGAATCAGCATTAAGCAAATACCTCTTTGTTATTTTTTAAAGGTTCACAATCTACTTGGCACATAGTATAATTTTACTGATGGATAGTATATATTTATTTTTATGTTATATTTTATGTGTATGGTATTATATATTATCATACATTAAATTATACTATGTTTGTGTTGTATAAGACTTAGAATAATTATATTTATTTCCATGCCAGAAGTCCAATATAACTCTTGTCCTCCATGTTTTTAACTCCCTAATCTTGCTTATACAGGTGTTGCAACCATCTCAGTAGGACAGTTCTGCACAAAGAAAGCTGAAAAAGAGGGGGTTTGGATTTTTTCCAAGAACAAAGCTGTCCTCATATTAAATTATTATTAATAATTCTTCTAAAATATATAATAGTACTTAATATTTAAATATTAAAGTAAATGCTAAGATAATGTAAATTTGATGCTTAGTGAAAGATTTGATGTGCTTGTTGCTGTTCTGTATAAAGTTTCCTGGAAGAGAGCAGGTGCTGCTCCCACCTCTTCATGCACTTTGTTGGACAGAAATCAGAATATGCCAATAGATTGCTTTCCTTCCAGGGAATCAGCTGTCTAGATTTACCATGTAATGATGTGAAACGAAAGAAAAATTATTTCCAAAGACAACCTTAGATAATGTTCAGAGGAAATAAAAACCTGCGTATATTAATTTTCCATAGCATCACAGTTTGAAAAAACAAGGAACGTGTTATCCTCAAGATAATTCAAAAATCAGATACTGCTGCCTAATCTCATAAACCTCTTTACATGAAAAATCACCCAATCTCATAAATTCCTCACTGCTGTAGTTCAAATCCTGTTTTAATTGAAATCCTATGTAAGTCAGTAGGAAACATTTGGGAAACAATTGCTTTGTAATTGCATGGAGTGGTGTGTATTTCTACTCAGTGCCACAATACCTCTCCTGATAACTTGATTTGATTAATAAAAAGTGATATTTTAATTAATTACATGGTCTTCTCGTTATAAGTAACTTAAAAATGGAGAATTTCTGTCACTTTTTGCTGAATGAATAGCCAAAAGGCCTGGCATTACCCACAAGAGCAAGTTGACAGTGGTATCACCATGCTTTGAAGAATATTTTGCTGAAATACATTCACACAAATGCATACTTTTCTCATGCTCAATATAGCACATCTGCTATATATTAATTCTTGGTATTTTTCATAGACTAATGTGGTATGTTTAGTTTTTCAGTGGATGAAAACTCCTGGTACTAAATCTTGTATTAATGAAGAAAATCAAACCCTGATGGAAGTCCTTGGGGCAAATGAAGAAGGTTCTGCATTTTACAACATTGTCTTTATTCTCCTACTCCTTCATCTCCTGCTTGTCCCCACTCTTTTCTTTGCCTTTGTAAGAGTTGTAAATGCTCTGGGAAAGAGAAGCAGTGCTATTTCTCACAGAAGAAAGGCTTCACTCCTGGCTATAACTGTACAGTCACATTCAAGTGCAATCTGAGGATCATAGCATGGTTTGGATTGGAAGGGACCTCAAAGATCACCTGCTGTGGGCAGGGACACCTCCCATGACAGGAGGTTTCTCACAGCCTCAGCCAGCCTGGCCTTGGACACTTCCAGGGACAGAGCACCCACAGCTTCTCTGGGCTGAAGTATTTCCATGTGAGAGCGTGCATTTTTGTCCATATAACACTCTGCCTGAAGCCATTTGTAAGGCAAAAAAGAAGGTGGATGAAGATAAGAGCAGGTATCTGAGAGGTACAATAAATACAAGGTAGGGAATGGTGAAAAATAGGCTGACCAGGTGCTTAAGGAGTTTAGGTATTACTGGGTCTTGATCTATGTGGTTTTGTTTTTTAATTTTGGAAGATTACTAAGTTTTAGAGCAGTTTTGCTAAAAAATGAATGGATATGACCTACACTTTATGAAACTATTTTCTATACCTTTCACTGGGCTTATTTTACATCATTGCTGCTGCTTTGAAACTGGTATTACAGATGGTGTTGTCAGAGTCATCATAAATAAATAAAGGTGTGAAGTGTGTGTATGTGTGTTAAGATGCCCTGCCAGGCAGGTTGCAAAATGGGAGGTGAGGGAGTGGAAGACAGAAGGAGAAAGTAGAGGTACTTTGTTATACTTTGCTGCAGGCAATGCCTATTATTAATGTAGTTGCCTGTGAAATCTTCAGTGAAAGCTTTTGAAAAAAATGTGTGTCTTTATCAGGTACAGCAACATAAATCCATTTTTCTGTTCTCTTCTCTAAGAGCTCCTTGGACAGACAAAATAACCCAGCAGGAAATAAGACACCGTGCTGAAAAATTGTCTGCCTTCTACAGTTCTCCATCTGGAAAATAAATCAGGTAGGAAGAAAAACAGTAAATCAGAAGCAGTGGGGACTTGAAAAATGAAGTTGATGTTAACTTAGTTAGAGGCAACTTCAGAATGAGAATGATTTATTTTTATTTTTATTTTTTTTTTAGCTCCCATCACCCCACTCCTCATCTGGAAAACAAAAAATCAAAAGAAATGGGAAAAAATACTGACACAGAGCTGGATGATCTTAGTGTGGGGATCACATAACCTGGTTTTTCAATTACATGGAACCTTTGAGTGTGCGTGTTGATGTAGAAATGAGTATTTTCCTTAGGTTTAGAAGCAGATCACTTTTTCAGTACTCCAGCTACTTGTGTTACTATTCTCAATCTGCCTGAGTCTCGTGGATGGGAGCTGGAGTTTCCTTCTGCACACTGGGGCTTTGATTCTCCTGCTGTACTAGATAAGCAAATCCCAATTAGATTGGTGGAGATTTATTGATGTCTTTTTGTGGGGGGAGATTTGGGTTTCTGCCTGTTACAAGGGCTTAAAGAAGGGTTGAAGATCAGACTTCATAGGCAAGGATGACTAAAGAGATTATTTGATTATTTTATTTTCCTTATGTACAGATATAAATTTCTTTTTAGTAGTAAACTTCAATTCTTGTTTGTTCAAAAGGTGGTTGAACAGCCCCTCTTTACTGCTGTCACATTAACGAAGCCTGGGAGAAGCCTCTGTTTCCGTTTAGAGGAGAATTTGAAGCAAACTGCTCTGTTCTCTCAAGAGGGATTGGAAATGTCATCTGGGTCTCTGCAGCACAGATTTAATTGAAATTGGTATTGCAGATTAGAAGCTGTTGTGGTTTGACACTGGCCAAACACCAGGCACCACGGAAGCTGCTTCCTCATCCGCCCTGCCATAGCTGGGCAGTGGAGAGAAAATTGAACAAAGGGTCCATGAGTTGAGATAAGGACCTGAAGAAAACACTCCAGGGGCAAAACAGGCTCCTCTTAAAGGTACAAAGTGAATTTATTATTAACAAAATCAGAGTGGGATAATGAGAATTAAAATAAGCCCTTCAAAACATTTTTCCCCAACCCTTCCCTCCTTCCCACCAATAGCACAGGGAGATGGGGGTAAGGTTTTGGTCAGTTCATTACCCAAGGTTTTCTCCTGCTTGGCTCAGGAAGAGAAGTTGTTTCCCTGTGAGACCATGGGGTCTCTCCCAGGAGAGCCAGTTCTCCACAAACCTCACTGACATGGTTCCAGTCTCACCAGCCGCAGTCCTCCCAAAACTGCTGCAATGTGAATTCCCTACATGGGCACACAGCCCTCCCAAAACTTCTGTGAGTGGGTCACTGCTCCATGGGGTGCATTCCTCCAAGGACAGGCTGCTCCAGCCTGGCAGCAGGGCCCCTTCTCCACTGGATCTCCCACTGGATCACAGCCTCCTCCAGTACCCACCTGCTCTGGTGTGGGCACCTCTGCCAGGGGCTGTGGGTGGATCTCTGCATCCCCTGTGGATCTCTGCATCCCCATGGATCCCAGGGGCTGTGGGTGGATCTCTGTATCCCTATGGATCCCATGTGCTGTGGGTGGATCTCTGCATCCCTATGGATCCCATGGGCTGTGGGTGGATCTCTGCATCCCTATGGATCCCATGTGCTGTGGGTGGATCTCTGCATCCCCCACAGAACTCTTCCAAGAACTCTTCTTTCAGACCCATCCTGTGAGTTTACATGTTTGAAAACTGCAGATGTACATATTATGTATAAGATGCATCTCTCCTCTCTCAGCACAGACCTGTATATGTATTTGTATTTAATAGTTTTGGAATTTGTTTGAGGTTTCTGTTGTTGTTGGGTTTTGTTTTGTTTGGCTTGGCTTTGTTTTGCTTTGTTTTGTTTGGGTTTTCTTTTTTGGTGCATTAACAACTGTTTTAAGACCACAACTTAATCAGATAGGCATTTTTAAACTCCTAACTGAGAAAGTTAGATCTTATATGGCTTCAAATTTTGCACCCTAAGCAGCTAATTCTTGGATATGCCAGGGCAGGGCTTAGCATGTGAAAGATAGAGACTGGAAAGAAAAGGATGGGTTTGCTGTTAAATGGATGGTACTGAAATGAACAAATAATAATATCCATTGTAAGGCCTCAATCACCTCCTCAAGGAGACTTTTGAACGGGGTTACAATAGTTCTTTTAACTCTGGGTAGGATACATGGGAGAAATACCAACCAGATATTCTCAAGAGGTCAAAACAACTTTACTGGCAAACTTTAGAAAGTTAGGAAGCTTTAATAAAATATTTAGTACAACATCCAGTCAATGTAAAACACTTCTCAGAGCATTAACTTGGCCTATTTGACTTAGCAAATATGAAACTCACTCAGTGTTATTTTACTCAAAGAGTTCCAAGAAGAGGGAATTAGAAGGAAAAGAAAGAGGGTGTAGGCACAGAGTTTGTGGTGACTGGAGTGGGGCTGTGGCTGATCCCCAGGCTCCAGCTGTGCAGGACAGGTGAATGCTATTGAAGGTGAGGAGCCATGGAGTGCCCAGGGGTGCTGAGCAATCACACAGGGAGCAGAGGGCACACAGGGGCAGGGCATCAACAGGAGAGCATAAAAGGCTGGGCTGAGGGACAAAGATGAGCAGATGCTTTCAGCCTTCTGAAGTGACATGAGGTTATTCTGCATTGACAGACACTGGAAACCTTCTGAAGAGGTGTGGTGTTACTCTGTATGGGCAGGTGCCTGAAGCCTTCTGAAGAGGTAAGATGTTATTTTTATGGGTAGAAGCTTTCTGATACAGTATGGTGTACAATTTTGTGTATTGGGGCTGTCTCCACTGTGACTTATGCTGTGATATATGCTGTGACGAGAGGGGAAGACAGAAAAGATACAGAAAAGCATGCGTATAGTGGTACTCAGATAGAAACTCCAAGATGAAGGTAGGGTCAAGAGAAATGCTTTGCCTCTTGTTGGGCCTTGAATATCCCTTGCCCTTCCTGTGCCTTTCCCCCAGGTGAGACTTGAGGTCATTTGGCCACTGGGAAGCTGGGTTAGGGCACAGTGGAGCAGCTCTGGAACCTCTGTCCCTGCCTGGCAGTGCTGCAGGCACGATCCCAAAATGTCTTTCCAGTCTCTGTCAATCCATACAACATCATTCTTTTCTGTTTTCTTCTCATTTAAGTAACCACAGCTTGTGAGGCAAACGAAACAATAACTGTACTGGCTATTGGGAGACTCCCAGTAGAAGCAAAGAGCTTCGTTTCTTAATCTTGTGCCATGGCTTGCATTGTGAGCAAAGTGAAGCCTATTCCAAGTCCAGGAAGCTTAAATGGTTGTCAGGTGGTGTAAATGTTGTGTCAGAGCTGGAGAAGGGTTTTTTTTGTTCTGTTTTGATTTTTTTTTCATCTAGAAATCCAGTGATTTCTGAAGCACACGAGGCATGAGAATCTCTCACCTTTGCTGTGTAGCACTGTGTATGAGGTTGCTGTTGCATTCTTTTCTGTAACAGCCCTACAAATCTGCTCTGCAAATATCCATGAACTAGCTTAGAATATTTCATTTGAGTTCATACATAAAGGTAATTCTGTATAAATGTGGTATAAAACAAAATCTACAAAAATACCTCTGCTTTAGATCTAGCTGGGGGGGAAAGGCATTTCTTATGGAGTGAATCATCTTAATGCAATATGTAAAAGATAGCAGAAGCAGAAGATACAGGAGTATCCAAACACAAAATATAATACTGTGGAAAACTTATTACCCATAACCAGGTTAAACAGGCTTGACTCACGGGTCTTAGGAAAGCTACTTTAACAAAAATTTCTGATCAGCTTAAGTTAATTACATAACAACTATGTTATATTTTTCCCCTTTTATGCTTTTATTTCTCTCATTTTTGCACCTTGTTTTTGTACACTATATGCTTCAGGCTTCTGAAAGAACTTTTATTAGGATCTGATAAAACCTTAAAATTTGCTCTCATATTCATTAAGGACATATTCTGCTCAGACTATTTGAATGAAGGAAAAGACAGGCTCAGTGGAGGGGCTGCCTGAAGGGGAGCATGGGGCTAATATCCTCACAGTACTTTATTACATTTTGTTTATGATAAGGAGTTATGATGTGGAATTCAGAGCACTTGAGGACGTTCTCAAGTTACACCACACCTCATTGATATTTTGAATTTTCATAGCTTTCACCTCAATGTGAAGGTTTAATTGTCTGCCCCACAGGGATGCTGCCATATGCCTATGTCTCTTTAGTGGTTTGTACAGTTTTGAAATCTGGAAAATTAATCTTTTATTTAAATGTATGCTTTAGCAGTCTGTTGTGACAATGAAAATAATATATTGTGTGTGTGCAGGGAATGTGGAATAAGGTTTCAAATCATGGTTCAATCTTAGGGATTTGGCTACCTGAGTACTGTCTGACCTTATTTTACTTTTCTATTAACAATTTGATGGTTGTTTTCTTTCAAAGAACTTAGTATGTTAAAAGGGTTTGCTGATTTTTCAAAGAGGTAAGGTAATGTATTTACACAGGGAGCTTGGAGGGGCATCATAACAATGGGAACATGTGTGAAATGCAATCTTGTGCATCTGGATATTTTTTCAATATATCTGCTCTAACTGTTGTTACAAAGTACCATCAAGAAAACCCTGAAGGGATTATCCAAAATCTTCTGGCATACCATTTCATGCAAAGATGTTTTCTTGCTAATGCTTTGGTAGACAGATTGCTCACACCAAAGGATATTTGAGGGATTTCTTGAGGGAGTGAAATAACATGGAGGAAAAGTAAATGCCAGGAAAAATGAACTCTTCTTGAAATGCTATACACTGGAGTGCTGTATTCCAGTATGTAAACCTGAATTTTCACAGCCCACTGGAGCCAACTAGCCAGGCAGCTGAATAGGTGGTTTGTCTTTGGCTTGTGTGCAGCTCGAGCATCCAGCCTGCCCTGCTGGTTGGTGCCAAGTGGAACAGGTTTTGCCTTGTGCTGTGCTTTGCTGTACTTGCACTCAGCAGCACACTAGGATGGTGGAATTGCTCCCATTGTTTGCCACTGCAGCAATTCCCCCACCAGCACGGATTACCTGGGATTCTGATGGCAGCAAGCAACAATGAAATATCATTTTGTTGAAGTGTTAGCTGTTTCCTAATTTGTACATAAAAATGCTCGTGAAGTCACTATTGAGAACATGTTTGCCCTGTGGGTTACTCTTACAAACATTTTCAGAAGGATTTAAGCAACTTATAAAGAATGTGTAAAATATTATATATAAGCTCTACAGGGTAATCCCATTTTGAGTAATCCATGCAGAAAGTGTCCTTTGTGGCTGCCTGTGAGGATGCTGTATGCAGAGGTCAGCAGTGAGGGGGCTGAAATGGCAAGAGTTACCTCCTGTCATAAAGTGCAAGGGTGCACATTAAGCACTTTTCCACATTTTTCCACACCTGTATTGGAATGTCTTCACCTAAGGCAAATTGTTTCCACATACGTCTACGTCAGGTTTATGCTGATTCAGCCAGAGAAGTTTAGTTAATAAATTTTAGAATATATAGGGGAAAGGTAATACCTATCATATCTGGAAAAAATTAATGTTTTAAGAGATGTGAGTCTGGAGTTAACTGCTAGGTCATTTTTAATAAGAAAACACTAAGGTAAGTTAAAAACATCAATCTTGTTGTAAATATTTTAATTAATTGTATTTATTAGGAGCTGAAATTTACTTCAACCTTTTTTATTCGTTTACTTTTAACAGCACTGTTCATAAATATGGTTAAAATTCAACAGATGAGATTTTTATTCCCCCCTCCCTCCTCCCACAAGGGTGGATTTCCCTTCTTCCCTTTATGAGGAGTTTAGAACCAGATATTTTCCCCTTCTGCTTACCAGGGGATTAATAATATAAAACTTGGCAAGGAAATTGCTGTCTGTGAACCAGAGTGAACATTACTTGATGTAACCCAGATATAATAGTTTCTTCTGCAAGCTGAAATTTTTGAAGCCTAAGGAACATAGGAATGGTTTAGTGGCTTGTGCAAATAAAGAGAAAGCAACTTTAACTTGTAGGTATAAGGGAGAGAGTTTGCTTTGCTTTGGAAAGAACACTAAGGAAATAGGATTTAAAAATAGCTCCAGTCTGGGGGAAAGAAAAATCCACTTGAAAGAATATGAAATTTCAGGGTGGAGTTTTTTTGTTGGTTTTGGTTTAGTTCTTTTTGGCTGGCTGTTTTTGTTGTCTGGGGTTTTTTTTTCTGAAAACTTCCAAGGTTTTATTTATTCTGGACTGGTATGATTCAAATCTTGATGGCTGCCAGGTCTGTTTAAATGAACATGAAGTTGGCAGATTGGGACTGTGCAGGCACTAAAAGCACAGCAGTAGCTGCCATGATCTAGAAGGAGCTGCTGCATCCCTTGTTTATAAATACTTTTGAGAGAGGACCAGAGGGGGAAGCTCTCCCCATGCTTTATATCAAAAAGTTCTCAGTGTGAAGTGAGGTCAGAGCAGGAGCCTGAGCTTTGTCACCTTGTGTTTCTCTGAAAATGCAGTCCTAAAGTGGAACCCTTAGCTCCTTCCACACATATGTTGTTCAGAAGAAACATGGTTTTGTAGCCACAAATGCTTCCTCAGGTGGGGTATGCAAAAGGATTGCCTACTATAATATTTAATCTGAACTTTGGCATTTTTCCCTGTATATACTTCTTCTTCTGAGGCTTTTTTTATTCACATCTTCTTTCTGAGGCTTTTTTTTATTCACACCCTTTCTTGTCTGTACAACAACAGAGGACACAGTCATTTAAATTTGATACAAGCAGCTCAGTCTCTGTTTTAGATATTGCTCATTTGTACAAGCCAATATCTGCAAAATATCTCTATCTGTCCTCATAGTGGGGTGAAAATGGCTCAGATACTCAGCTTTGGATTTGTACTGACTTTTGGTTGTTTTTTTTTTTTCTTTTTTTTTTTTTTTTTTTTTTTTGGTGCATTCGTTAAGATTCTCATGGTACCACTTCTGAAGCTTGTCCAGGTCCCTCTGGACAGTTTCCTTCCTTCAGGTGTGTCAGCCACACAGTGCTGGAGGGGTGGATATAAACTACTGTACCCTGCACTTCTGATCTCACCTCCAGAGTCTGGTGTTAAATGTGTGTGCATATACGTACAATTGCTAAAAAACCTGAGTTGTGGTAGACAGTGGTATGTTGCTGTAGGCAATTTTAACAATTTATAATAAAAACTTTATATCTGGAAATGTCTTGAACAGGACATCAAGAGGAGATATTTTTTATTAACCTCTCCAGGCTGTTTCTAGAACTTATTTGAAATACTAGCTTTTGGTGGTTTTTTTTAAATTAAAGACATCAGTGTTGCTTTTGGAATTTTGCTAAACTTCCTCCAAATGCTATGTATAATTGCAAATTCAGCTAAGTGTTTTAACACATGCCCATGGCTATTTTTAATACCATTTTAACCAGTGTTTCGCTTGGGCCCCATATATTCTTCATGCAATTACTGTACTTAAGCACCATGGAGTCACACATATTCTTGACCCATTTTCTCCTGACTGTCCTTCACCAAAAGGGAGTGTTCCCCACTTAAGACAACACTGAGCTGAATGCTAACTTCTACATCCACAGCATGAAGGAGGAGCAAAGAAAACACTTCTAGCAGCATGGGAGCATCTCAGTGTCAGAGGGAGTGCTCTTCTTTGTGAAACTAAACCTACATCTGTCGTTGTGATGTGTTTAAAGTTTTCACAGAAGGGTATACCTGAAAAGTTAGGCAGAAAGACTTTGTTTGCCCATATGCAATTGAAGCCACTACATCTCATCTTTTGAGCAGAGTTCTTTCCTCCTGAACCGTTTGCCTCTGTTGAATATCACTGTTTTCTTTCTTTGGCACTTATGCTTAGTGCTTCATTTGTTCATTATTGTTATTATTTGCAAGAGCAGCTTCTTAAACACACATTTTATCATCATCATGATCAAAACAAATTATATACATTTCTGCAACTTAAACCTTCTGCATTTAATGCTAATTTTTCATTCTTCCTTTGTTTAGGTTTTTCTTGGCATTTTGCATGCTCAGGCTTTTTTTGCAAGGGTAATGATAAACGTTCTGTGCCTCCAGGGGAGGGGCTGCCTGAAAGTTATTTGGCAATAGCTGTGGATATGTGGCTCCAATTTAAAATCCCTCTTTTTCACTCTTCAGTTATATTTCTTTAAACAATACAGCAGAAATGCAAGGATTTGTAGTCAGCTTTGGTATGATGGTTGGCTATTGCTGCCAAATTAATGTTGGTAGCCTTTGAAGCATGTCAGTGACTGTGGCTATAACACAAACCTGCAAGATCTTCTGTGGCAGGAAGAAAGAAAGGCATGCTGGCTAAAAGTCTTGTGTTATTTTGAAATGGCATTTTTTAGTTATTTTTAATGTAATAAATAAAGAAACTTTTCAGCAGTGGTAAAATTTTCAGCACCAACTCTACTGAAATCAAGGGTAATGTCTTAGACTATTCATGCAAAGATCTGGGATCATGTTTTGCCAAGACTGAGGCTGTTTGTGTCATTAGAAAAAACACAGTTGCATAACAGAAGGATAATAGCACATATAAATTTGCTTATAAATTTGAAAATTGGTCCTTGTTCATAATTGCAACCATTCCTCAGGCATAAAACTCCACTTGCTCCTTCATACTGAAATGGCTTTACAGGATGAAGTTTTTGATATAGTGATGCAAAGTTTGTGAATAATAACTAAAATAAATAAAAATTCATTTCATTTTCCTTTGGTAAATTATCTTCTATTACTTTTTCATGAGGCCATGTACATACCCAAGGTGTTTTTAATGAAATGGCAGATGTAGGACTTCATCACACGTACCATGATAACTGTTTTCCAACTTGTATCAGACATTGAGGGTGATCAGAGCTTTACAGCTGTGGGTGTAAGTGGAACAAAAACTTGCTTTTTTGGGGAATTCTTTTATCATTTGAAAGACACCTAACTGGTGTCAGAGCAGATATTCATTTGTTCACAAACATAAAAACTTGATTATTTTCTCCTAAAAAATATAAATGGTGTTGGTTAGGTCCTTCCTACCCAAGCATAGAAATGAGCTGAAAGGAAGGACACTACAGACCAGTGGATGAATCCCTTTAGTGATTTAATGAGCTTTGAATTGGGTCCTGTGGAAATCAAAATGCAAGTAGCAGCACATCTTTTGAGACACTCACTGTTTGATAAAAAAGTTGCAGACTCCAATTTAGTCAAAAACTTGGTTGGGATAATTTGATCATTTTCCAGATCTATATGTTGGGGTTTTTTCTAAAAGTCTGAGGTTTATATAAAATATGCTGTGTCTACATTAGCAAGTAATGTGGTGCAACAGATGAGCAGACTGAGGTGGCCAGAGCAAAAGCCTCGGGACCTACATCATCACTAAAATGCAACCCAAAATGCAATGGATACAGCCATGACAGAATCCTGTGGATCTCCTTTACAAACACATGAAAAAGTGTTTATTTATTTATTTCAGAAGCCCTTATATTGTCCCTTTTTTATTTGGTAGAGCACTCTTCACAAATAAAAGGTGCCAAATTTCCAAATTTCTTTCAGGATGAAAGTTTCCAGTCTTGAGCCTTACATGAAACTGTCCTTATAACAAAAAGCATTGGTAATGAGAGAAGAAATGTCCTCAGAACATATATGTATCCATTTGCTCCCAGCTCCCTTTTACTTGGAACAAAGGCAGCAGAAAAAGCAAACCAGGATTTTTTGAAGACTAACTGAAAACCTCTATTACTCTCCACTTCTTCATGCTTACTCTCACATTCACATTTCTTCTTAAAATCTCTGGTACTGATACTTTTATGTAGATAGTATTTGCCTCCTCAAAGGTATTTTTTTCCTTCTTTGCTTCAATCTGTTAAAAATTACCACAAATTACATCTTCCTTCTTGCTACACACACTAGGCTCCTTGCATGTGCCAACTGCTCCTTTACTAATATGTGAATTTAAACTTCTTATTTTCCTGCCAGCTTAATATGACTGAATTCTGACCTTCTGTACATTTCTAGGTTTTGTCATTACCTTAAGTATAATATAAATACCCAAGCCAGCTCTTGACTTCCATTTTTTTGGGGCTGTAGCAGTTAGCTTTGGATATAAGTGTTTGGCATACAGAAGAGTTTAAGATGCTGTCTTATGGCAGATGAGTTCCAAAGAGTTGGCAAAATTGGGCATCATCACCTCCTCATATCAGTGCTGTACAGAGTGGTACAGTAGTCCCTGAAAACAGAGCATGCTCTATTTTTATTATTTTTAGTTTACCATCCTTAGTGTCTTCCATGGTAGGGAAGGGACAGTCCTTTGTCTTCTTTTGAAGCCTTCACTTAAAAGCACTTTTTTCCCATGACAGCCTCAGACAAGAGGAGGAATGTTCTCTGTAAAGCCCAGCAGTTGCCCAAGAAGCTACCACCACACAGCAGTAATGAGAGTTATTAAAGTTCAGAACATCAGAAGTGAGTGTTTCCAGTTGCAGAATATCACAGTCCTGGCTCATTGCCACCAGCCTGTGCTCAAGCTGTTTCCATTTTTGCTAACCAGCAAAAGAATAACAGGATGTTTATTCCTCTTTTTTTTTTCCTTTTTCTTTTTTTTTTTAGCAAGTCCTGCCTATAGGGCTGCATTGAGATTAAGTGCATCTTTTTAGTTTTTATTCTATAATTTGCAGAAAAGGGATCTGGTAATAAAAGATGGGAAGGAAGAAAAGACTGAGCAGTGCAGTGTTCACATGGATTAAAGGTTTACTTTGGCAAAGCTCACAAGCACAACATGTACTTGCATCACAGGTGTTTTCCCAAAGCATCTCAGCTGCCTAGACAAGATGTCATGGCAGCAACTCGTGTGTGCTCTTTACTGCTGGAGCAGGGCAAACATTTTGCTTAACCACAAAACAGCTCATGAAAAAAACCCAAAAAACCCCATGATGCTGTACTCTCAATTGTTCTCAATTACGTAAGTGATTCTTGGGGCCAGGGTTATTCAGATTTAGGCTGTCAGACTTCATTCTGTCACCACAGAAAATGTAATCCTATAGCTCAAGGCAGAGAGAGGAGATCCACAGTGTGCTCTGAGCTTTGAGAAAATTGCTTTTCCCTTGCAGGATGGTGGCTGAGCTCCTGCCTCTCTTGTCTTTTTCAGATAGATCTGCTGGTAGCATGGCCTTCTGGGCAGGGGACCTTTTTTGGCCTGCTCTTGGACAGCACTCATATGGTCTGGGTCTGGCTGACCCTGCAATAGCAATCATAAATAGAAAGATTAGTCAACAATGTGTAAAAGTGAGTACAATGTGGTAACTGTTGTTGAGGTCTGTCATGCTCAAAATCCTTGAATGCAAATTTGTATGGAAATTTGAATTATCCTGGGAATACTATCTATAATCCCTAAAATAATTATAAATGTACTGAGGTAGTGGAATGTAATGAAATCTCTGTATTTTAACTGAAACCAACACTTTTTTATATGTTTCTTGCTCTGGAACCTGGAATCAAACACTCTTCTCTGCTGTTGAATTGAGCTATTGGAAGATACCTGACACATTAATGATATTTTTTCTGCATCTATTCCAGGAATTACACCTATCAACAGTACATGCTTCTGTGAGAAGCACGAGAGTTTCTTCTATGAGAGTTTTGTTTGATTAGTGTTGGTGATGCTGGTTTAGTGATGTTGGTACAGTTTATCAATTATTTGCAACTTGTAATCTAATGTAATCTAAAGCAGTCCTGCATGGGTAGTGAGATAGCTATTTTCTGTGAAATTTTCCTATTTTAATCAATAGGAGTTTCCTGACAAGTGGGAGATAGTTTGGGACATTTCCTGCATTGTTTCATAAAAGGTTGTCACAAAAATGGCCAATAACCAAGACTGAGAGACAGAATGTTTGTTAGAAAGTCAATATTAATATTTTAAAGGGTTTGGAATATTTTCATGTGTTTTTATTATGTTGTGACCCCCAAAGAGTATATTAGGCAATGGGAAATTAATTGCTATCACCATCTTTACTCTTTAGGATAAGTTTGTGTACAACAAACGTACCCAAACCCTACAGAGAGCAAGTTTAACTCACACAGTCATAGCAATTTGGACAGGGGGTGGTGGGAAGTCACTGGTATTTGGCGAGAGGTTCAGTTTGCCCCACAGAGTTCCATTCTTGTGGAATACAAACTCTTCCAGCAGCTCTGTGTCCCATCCTGTACAAGGTCCCAGAGACCTTCATCAGAGATGTACTCAGGGATCTCTCAGTACAGGGGAGCTGGCATGAATCTAGTCAAGTAACAGCAACAGATCTTGATCATGCTCTGTGGTTGCTGTAAAAAGTAAATGGAAGTTCGAGTTCTTTGTTTTTATGGACTTAGAAAGTTGTATAATTAATTAGGCCTTTAAACTGCAAAGATATATGAAATTTTACCCTGTGAAGTTGCCCTACTGCCTTCAGACAATTAGTGTCATTAGAAAAGATGACAGAAGTGCACATACTCATGTTATTAGAAACTTCAGCCCTTAATGAATAATGTATGGCAGCCCTGTGTAAAATTTCATGTTGTGACATGTTCAGTGCATTACAGATAACATATCATTTCAGTGTCAAGGGAAAACAGTGATTTGATATTAGTTTCAACCCTTTAAATTCTGACTTGCAACTTAAGGAAGTGGAGTTTATATGTAAGAATAAATGAGAGACTGGAAATTCCTTCACTTACATGTGCAGTAATGTTTATGTTTGTGGGGAACTAGAACTCTGTTCTGTAATTCCTTTATTTGAGCAACAATTCAACAACAGTGTTCAAAGTGCTGTTTGTGCAAGACGAGTATGCAGAAAGGTAGATTCAAAACAAAAAAAGGGATTTGTAGGTCTGACCAGCCTTGAAATTTGAAGATAAAAAGAAAGGAGGACACATGAGCGCATTCCACTTTTCAGTGACAAAAGCTTCTGTGTCAGGAAACTGAATTCAATTCTCCTGCAAAATAATGGAGTGTCAGTCAGCCACCTAGCTAATAGGAGGGCAAGGCAGCGGTGGGAGCTCTTCTTATAAGACATGAAACAACTGAAGAGCTGGCAGTGGAAGGACTATGAGCAGCCATCAGCTTATCTGCTGCTGAGGAAATATCCTCTGTGCTTTGGCATCTTGCCCCCGAGGTTGCTGGCCAAATGTGAGATGATTTCCCATTAGGGTGAGGCTGCCTGCCAGATGGATAAGCCCCTACAAACTGAGCTCAGACTTTCTGACGTCTCCCACTTCTGCTTTCATATATCCAAGAGCTGTGGCTGGGACCTTGTCAGGGGATCCTTTAATGGGAAAGGAACATGGAGAGTGTAACTGGTACTCAGGGAGAAGCATGCAGAGTCTGAATGTCCACTTGGACTCGTGCACAGGATTGCAACACGGGTCATGCAGTATCTACAAAGCCTTCTGTACTCTTGGGGACTTGATCCCAAATGAATTGCTATCTAATCTGCAAGAGTATTGAAGCCTTGAAGTATTCTTTTGAAGCCTGGAAGTATTGTATTGAAGTCTTGCCTACTCTACTCAACATGAGGAACAATAACTTATTCTTAAGGAGTGTTAATACAATGTCATGCATGCACATACTTGTGTATAAACATGTACATGCATATGGAATTTGGGGGATTGTTTAGATTTCCCAATTATTTGTTCATCTCAGCTTTCAAAGCAAGTAGAAGGTGAAAATAAAACCAGTCTCCTTCCCTTTTAAAGAAAGTACTTTGGAATCACACACATAAAGACACCTTTTATTTTTAAAGCCATATCCTGTTTGAAATGAGCATGAAAACCACCTGCAAAATACTAATCTTCTCTTTCCAGGAGGAAGAGTTGACACTCCTGGGGTTTCAGGCTGTGATCAGGGTATTATAAACCTGAGGCTTAAATTACAAAGCCACAAGTATGCTTTGATCTGCTGTGAAGCTGTACCATCCTGATGGATGACTAGTAGCTTGCAATGAGGCTTAATATGATACAAGGTTTCTAACATCAGGTGGCATTCCCCGTACATTATTGAATGGAATACAACAGAAGTACCCAGTGGTTCTGGCTTTTGGTGTCTTTCTATCTTGAGAGAAAAGAGGGGCAGATTTGAGGAGGTGGACTGTTGAGGAGGAATGGTTCTCCCCTCCCTTGGAAAGGGCTGGAGATGGGACAGTCTTGTCACTTGTGTGACAGCTCTGAGGCTGTCACTGTTTTCTTAGAGATGCTCCTGCCTCTTCTGGCACTGGTCTGTCCACTGAAGGAAAACAGGTTGAGACCAGGATTAAAGCCTCATCCCTTTGCTTCTGGCTGACTGGATCACTGGCACTCTGAGTGCAATTTAACCACTTTGGTGCTTGAGACTCAGTTTTATCTTGAACTGCAAGTTTTCACAGTTTGTGTGCAATTAACTTGTTTGAGAACAAGAATTCCCAAGTGAACTAATTTTAATAGAAAGTACATTTGCAATGGGCATTGAGATTTCTCTGCATCCAGGCTCTGAGGCTGTTCCATTGGCATGAGTGATAAATCCTTTCTAAGGGTAACGCAAATTCAAGGCTCTGTGGGCCACACACAGAAATATGATCTCACATTTTCTCAAGTAGAGTCTTTGTTCATTTTACTTTGGTGGTTGTACCTTACAAGTTTGTAGAATTACCAAAAACTTCCTTATTTCTGGAAACTATTTTCAAGTTTGGAGGCAGGTCAAGAAAGGAAGGAATTCCATTTTCTATGACATCCAAAGATATCTGGAAGTCTGTGTTTATATGAATATCTGTTGTCTCTGTAAATGCAGTTTTTATCTTTTCTATTAAAAAAACTGATAAGTCCAGAATGGTACCTTGGTCAGACCCCAGGGAGGGCTTAACAGTAAAAGAGGATCTGTGGAAAAGAGAAATTTGCTAATAGTGCAGCCCTTGTGTTTAGCTGGTGCTGCACCAAGAGGGAAGAAATCTCTTTCTGTCTCTAAGTGCAGCCGGTGGGACAAGCTGTGGGGCCACAGGGAGATTGCCTTCCTCTTGTGCCAAAGGAGTATGTTATCATTGAAACAAAGGAAAAGAAAGGATCCTCTTGTTTCAAACTACCTTCACTGCCCCAGAGGAGGAAGGTTTTATGACTTACCAAGAGGGATAAACTTTCACCTGAATGGGGAAATTGCATGGATCTCTCTAGCAAGGGAGAAGTTGCTGGAGGGTGGGTGGCTGCAGCAGAGAAAGAGCTCTCTTCCTGCATGCCACACAGCAGTACAGTGGGGTTTATCACTTGAAATAATCTGGTTGTACTACTAATCTGGTACTACAAGCTTTTGTCTTGAGATTTCAAAAAGGGTCCCCACTAATGTAACCACAGTGAACTAATGTGAGTTATGTTATCTTGAGCTGTGGCTGAATCTGACCCCAGTGTGTTTTGCTTCCAAGTAGGAAAGGCTAGGAATGACTAAGTACACAAGAATTCTTGTGAGTCATATTTAAAATTAAAGATTCTGCTTCTACATAGCAAATTACATGCCTTGTTTTGCAGACATATGGCTCATCCTTCATGTGTCATATCATGAAAAACATGGCTTGTAATTCTGCTGTGAAGCAATATGTTTGTGACTATAAATACAAATTAAATCATTTGTGGTTTTTAATACAGTAATTATGAGCTATCAGAATATTTCCCATTTGGGGATGGCTGCAGGATGATGTTTTGCATTATATATATGTATATATATGTATAACTGTGTATACACATACACAGTACATATATATATATACACACATGTACATATATATAAGTACATAGCAGTCTCAGACATCAAGATGCAGGTGGCTCTTTCTGAATCCCAAGAGCAGAAAGCGTGTCTTGAAAAGCAGATTTGAGGAGGAGATGATTGGTATCTAGGCTTTGTATGGCTGGAAAACTGCACCAGCAGTAGAATAGGTTAGATAAGAAATATCCATAAGGAACAAGTTCTTTAATCCATGGCAGCAGCTCTGTAGCCTTCTTAGTGACATGGATTTTCCATGTGCCACCCTGAAGCTGAAATGAGGATGGCTAATGAAACTAATCCTGTTTTCCTGGAAAAGCCTGTTCCAGGACCACTTAGTGCTGCTGATACTGGTGTCAGGAAGATCATGAAATAGGAAATAGCTGTTTGAGAGCTTAATGAAGTCTCACATGCTGCAGAAGGGCTGCTTTGGAGGCTGTCACGACCCACTGGAATGGGGTATGATGTTCATTCTAGGTTCTCCTCATGCTGAACAGATATTGTGTCAAAGAACTCTGATGCTTCTATTATATAGCTGCCCTAGATTCAGCAACCAGACCACTACTTAGACACATAAGGCATTGGTTATCAACCCCTTAAGTTTTAACACTTCTTAAAAGCAGTGGCTAATATACCCTTACTTTTTACATTGCACTTTAATAAGCTCTCAAATCCCACAATTCAAAGTTGCTGGCTAAGAGGCCACACTACAGCACTTCTCAAAGGCGCTGACATAAGCCACAACACTGCTTTTCAAAGGTACTGGAACAAACTGCAGCACACTTCCACAAGCTCCCCGCTCTAGCAACAAACTTCAGGATGGAGTCTGGGCTAGAATATGATAGCTGTTCTTTCCACAGGCAAAGCAAGGAAGGACAGATATAAAGACAGAAGAGAGAGAAAGACAACAATGAATATCACCAGTCCTTAGATACTACATGGGTCCTGCCACATGGATGGTCCAGAGCTGGGGTAAGAGTCAAAGACAAAGGGAAGAAAAAGAGCACAAGGGGGCCTGATCCACTTCCTTTTACAGTTACCTTGGTGTATACCTCTGATGCAAACTAGATTTTTCCTGCTGTTTTGTTTGCCCGTGTGCAGACAGCCCCTTTGAACCTTTCTCCAGGAAGCAAGTAGAGGGACAGTGGCCTGAGCAGGAGTCCCAAGGTGGAGCAGAATGTTGATTCAGAACAGGTCTGCCCCCCTCCCTGGGACCCTCTTTTCCAATCACACCTTTCCTGTCCTAACAGAACATTTGAGACAAATCAAACACATGTTTGTGTCTGGTCCTTCACGGAGGCTGACAGGATGGTAGGGCACAGTGAGCAAAAAAGGGTTAATAGAGCTCAGAGCTCCTAAGCCTGTCAAAAGACAGCGGAAATCTCACAGGAAAGATATCTGCTGTACCTCAGCATCCTGAGCCACTCAAGAAACCCCAGAGGAGCTTCAGAGATTTGGCAAAAAGGGTTGATAAAATGCAGCAAGGCACATTAGGATTGGAATGCAGTGCTTGGCTCTGCAGATGGGGAAAGGAGTCACAGCAAATATATCTTCAGACACACATTGCCTCTCTCTCTCTTTGTCTAATGATTCAAGCAGTCACTACCCTGGAAGTGGAACATGATTTCAGCATCATGTAAGTTGCCTTTCTCCTTTTCTTTTGGGTGAAACATCAAGTAGAAAGTGGTTCTGCTGCTCTATTAACAACAAGTGTTGCAGCCCATGAAAATGAGCTTCACTGTGAGCTACTGGTACTATGGGAGTTACAGGAGGATCCTAAAAAGGTAGGCACCAACAGGACTTAAATCCTGTTTCCAAGGGTCACAACTCAGCCAATTAAATGCAATATGTCCCTCTGAATGAACTACTGAAAAACATGTTAAGACCAAGCCCTAAGGTTGAAGTAATTTGATCTCCTTTTCAACCATATTTTGGATAAAATTCTTTGTGTATTTTGGTCATCAAACATTGTCTCCACACTGTTTAAATGGGCCCAAGGTGAAATCAAAGCACACAAAATCTCAGGCTAAAGCAAATCCAGTAGTAGTAGTTCTGTTACTTTTTAAAAAGTCCATCAGTTTAATACTTTTTCTCCAAAATGGGCAAAATCTACAGGTGAGATGACATTAGAGTTTAGACTTGCATTATCATTCATATTTTAAAATCAATTTTTAAAGAATCTTTTAAATCTGTTTGGTTTTGGCAATACATTTAAAACTGTCTGTGCAGTATTGCCTGAAACAAACTGCCATCTCACATTCCATATATTCCATTTCAATTAAATTGTTTCAACAGCCATTGCAAGAAATCAAAAGGAAGCTAAGAAATTGAAAAGATTTCTTCTTCTAGCATTGAGAAATAGCTTGACAAATAAGATTTCATTGCAAATTTAAAATACCAACAAAAGCATAAAACCAGAACAATAAAAAGAAAGATGATTTTGTTATATTTTCAGTGGATAGTTTTTAACAAATTTGTGATTGGTTTCTGTTGGTTTGTAGTAAGAAGTGAACTGGTATTAGAATCATGGCTTGAGTGATCAAACAAGGACTGGAAAAATTCTTTGGCAGAGATCCATCTACACAGGAACTTGGCCTGCATGCAGAGAAAATGCACTACAGATGTATAAATTACACAGGCTAGGATAGTGCTGGTCAAAACCATCCATACTGGAGTCATGTGGGAAAGAAGTTCTAGACACCATAGACTACCTCACTTCAACTAAAATCATGCAAACTAGAAATTAGCTAGAACCACATTTGCACAAATACACATAGAGAATACAAACCACATTTGCAAATACACATAGAGAAGTTTCTAACCCGCTGTGTTAACTGGATTTTCAAGCAGAACAACCAAAGAAATTCAGCCAGTTGGATTCATTGGTAAAGCTTATGTGCAATTTTAGTTATAGTTACATAGTTTTTTAAACAACCAATTAATTAAGCCTACCAGAGAGGCAAAATCGCTCCACATTTTATTACAGAAAGTAACTTGCAGCCAAGGGTTAATTGTGGCAGTCCTACATTTTCATTGCTGCAAACAAACTTTATCAAAAGAGAATCCAAATTCCTAATTATTAGCACACAAGGCCAAATCAAAACAATGTAATTTATTTGATAATTTTAACCAAGGACAGGGTTTTTTTCCTGAGGAGAAAAAGTCAGTGTAGAAAAGGAGCAATGAAGGATTGTTCAATCATTCTTGGGAAAGATAAGGAACTCTGTCTAGAGCTACTATTATTTTTGGAAGGCACGAGAAATTGGGGGACTGATATTGAGATGGGTTTATGTAACATATAATACCATACAATGCTCTATTACATATAAATTCCTAATATATTATCACTATATTTCTGAGATTTGGATTTAACTTCTCTAGCTGTATCCCTTTTGGTGACTGTGGATAGTCTGGTCACTGCAGACAGTCAGGGCACAAGTGCTTTTTGGACCTACGTGCTCAGTCCCAAGCAGAGTACAGATTCCAAAGGTCTAAAGATATTGCCAAGGAAAAAAACTGCTCAGGTGACAACAGGGACAAGAGAGTGAGCACTACTGAATCTTCTCAAAACTCCTGCAAGGTCTTTCTGTGGTCTGTGTTCACCCAGAAAAGCACTTACCTGGGCTGTCAGAAGCTGGCTTGTGTTTGAATATTGTCAGAGAACTTTTTATGGACAGTGAGGCTGAAACAGCTTGGTCAGCTGCCAGTGTGCAACGGCTGTAGATGGGAGTTGTGCCAGCTTTAGCTGCATTACAAGATAGCTATTTAGGAAGTTTACAACTTGTCCAGGTCCCATCTGTGTGCCTCCTTCTAGGTCAAGCCCTCTCCCCCTGCCCTCAGCATGCAGGCATGACAAAGAATACCTGTGTGACACTCAGACATTGCTTCAGGGTCTCACCTCTTGCCACCAGTGGTGATGCTGCTCACTGCTGCTTCTCCACTTCTTGAAGCCTCCCTTGTCACTTCCTTCTTTCCCAGGCCTCGCTTTTTGTGTGTTAATTCAATTATTTTGACAGCCATTGTGTACCCTCCCCAGCTGAGCCCCCCAGGCTGTCCCTGCAAACCCTCTCTGCTCTGGGACCTGGCACTCAGCAAGGGATTCACAGCCAACTTGTCAGCTGCAGCATCTTCTAAATACATAAAACATCTTCTGTGATATCTTTGTAATCACACTCCTCACGCCTTTCAGAAGCTTTCCCCCAGTGCTGGCAGATGTCACTGAGCACACGGAATCTGTGGCTCTGGATGTGCCTTGGATTAGGTGGATGCAGACCATGACCAGCCCTGGACTCCACTCCAGGTGCACTGCAAACACAAAGCCTCTCACAGGTATGCATCCACCTTTCAAAAAAACAACATGCTCTCTGAAAAATTACTTCTTTCACTGTAAAATACAGTGGAGCAGGTGTTTTCTTTTTGGCCATTTTCCAGCTAAGCTGCCTCCACAAATAGAAATATAACTGTTTACTTGTCTACATGACTTTTTAATTGAGAGGTTTTACTAACCACCATAATGGATGTACCAAATAAATTCTGACCTAAAGTTTGGAAAGAACTACAGTAATGCCTGTTTTGGGTGGACAATGAATATGCAAGGGGAAAAAAATTTGGAAGTAGGTATGTATATATAAGGCATGGCATGGTCTTTCAGAAGGCAGCAGAGAAACAGATTCCTTCAGTATTTCCCTATATTTAAAAACCAGAAAACCCCACCTACAACAGTAATTTTCTGAAAAGGAGTGACTTATCTCCCTATACTGATACTGAAAGTAAGAACTGGCATCAGTTAAATTAGACATTGTATATATGTGGTATAGATACCTCAGTTGTGATAATGTATGTTGAGGCTGAGGTTTTCCTGAAAAGTTGGCCAAGAAACAAAGTATACTTAAGGAATTCAGGTAGTGTTTTACTAGGGAAATGCTGAAAATAGTGTGAATCTTTAGTGTAGCATCCTTAAATGAAATGTTTGTTCAACTGGAAATGAAACATTTATGTGAAGGTTTTTTATAGAACATGCTGACTGCCTTCAGTTGAAGACTGAAGCCAGCTGAGGTCTGAGAACCTAACTTACAATATTTTGAAGTGCTCAGTGCAAAAAAATCTTAGAGTTGGTTTTTTAAGTGCATGAATTTTCAAGATTAAGTCCAGGCCTCCAAGTCAAGCAGCTGGAAAAAAAAAAAAAGGGCACAACTGGCAGATACCCTTTTCTGGTTGGTTTTCCAGCCAGCTGTAACTTGCCTCCCCTTCCAGTCCCCTCCTGCCCCTCCTGTGTGTGCCAGTCCATGTGGCACTATCCCACCCAGCAGTGTCACAGCATTCAGCAATTTTAACCACTGCCATTCATCCCTAGTCTATAGGGATGAATGGCAGTGGTTAAAATTGCTGAATGTCTTTAGTCTATATCAGAATACCTTTAGTCTATATCAGAAAATCATCAATGTACTTTAAAGTATTAAAGCCATATGTCAGTCTAGCAAAGTGAGTCAATAAAGACCTAGCTCCCCACTGGTTTTCCCGTGTGCCCTGGGACAGCTGCTTCCCTGATGAGCACCCACTGTGAGTCTTCCTGAGCTGGTGGATTGTGCTGGTTAGTTCCTGAGCTTTTCTCTACTCATCCAAATGAGCTCAGCAAACACCTGGCTCTGGTGTCCATCCGTGAGCCCTTTTGCTCACAGAAAGCAGCGCCGTGTTCTGAGGGTCAGCCACTTCACACAATTACTTCCATGATTTGCTCAAACCTAATTTCTAAGTTCTATCAGTCCTTGGCCTGCAGTGATTTACTGGGAGGATATTTAAGAACTCTTTTTCTTTGATGGCTCATTTCCCTCCAGTTTATGTCTATTTGCTGTATGTATGTGCACATATATAGTCATTTAGCTTAAATCGTTCTCATATGTTCCTGTGAGCTCATAGTGTATTTATAGAAAGTAACTATATTGCTTCTCAGGCTTTATTTTAGTAGCCTTCATGCAATGTCTTCCAGTCTGTGTCATAAGACAGATATTTCTGGTTTTATGGTGTCTTTTTTTTTTTAATTTGAAATTATCTTACTCAAACACGAAATTTCTGCTAACACACTGCAAAGCACATTAGTCCAACTAATACAATCACGTTAATATTTATTTCTGTCCCAAATATCTTGGTTGAAATAGAATGGACTCCATTCAGATTCTTCCAGAGCTGTAATAGAATGGTTTAGTTATCCTGTGATCAATTAATATCCAAAGATTTTTCTCCTCTTCCACCTTTAATTTGCTTTTTCCAAGCTCAAGACAGAAATTCATGCTCTTAGTTCCAGAGCACATATTTTTGCCAAATTTTATCCTGATTCTGTTTGCAAGTTGTAAATTCTTCTTTATCCTCCTTATATTAATTATGTCTTCTTGTTTTAGGGCACCATCATATTTAGTTAATATCCTCTGGCTCTCTGTGGCAAAATCACTAATGAAAATATTAAATTATGTTGGCTCCAAAACAGCTATGTAAGAACTCAATAAGCTATCTTGTTGAAGATGGTAATTTGTATTTTATTACAATAGAAGCACCTGGTGTTCCACCTTAGCAACACTTAAGCATTTCTGGAAGGAGAGGACTTATCTTGGATTATATAATCCTTGCTGATTACTTTAGAGGTAAGACTTTTCCCTTAAGATCATTAATAAGTATTTTCTTAAAATAACAAATTACAAAATCACAATGTGGAGGGTTTGAGCAATTTGACTCTGTTGGAACCATAAAGCAAGATTGACATCAGTCATTAAGAAAAACATTATTTGTAGTGGAAATCTGCCATCCTTGTAAGTTAGTTTAGATCCTGCATTTTTCCAGCTCTGTTAAGTGCATGCAAGGGGCTTGTCACAATCATTAAAAATTCACTCTTGATAATTTAATTGGGTTTGAATTTCAGGATTTAGGTCAGTTGAAATGTTTAACTTAGCTTAAAATATAAGGAGGAGGAATTAATTTCTATATTCTATCGAGAAATCATTAGCTAAAGCAAAAACATACGGGTGTGCAGTACAAGTCATTGGTAATTGTTCCTCTTGCTGTATTGAAGTAGCACTTGTAGCATTCTTATCTAATTTTACTTGGTATATCCTATTGCCAAAAGCAGATAACAGCATTTCTACAACTGTTTGTGCACACGGGACTGATTATTACCTCAATAATATTGAATGAATGATCTGGCCATCTCCCCACCATGCCAAACAATACTGTGGTTTGCCTTTTGGGATGGGGGAATGGTTGTATTTGTCCCACTGTCTTTCAAGATACCATGTGGTCCCCAATCAGTTACCCTCCTGTACTATAAGAACTGCTGTTGTGGCTGCTGTCCTGTGCATGATGTCCATTCCAAATGCCTTATATTGGAGATGGGTGTAAAATGACATTTGGGGAAATGAGGTGGAGGGCATCCACAGGTTAGTTGGAGGCAGACAAAATGGCTGGCAATGTAGTAGCAGTCAATTTTCTTGCATTGTCTGAGCATGCATACATTAAATGCAATTGCACAGAAAAGTTAGCACAAGGTAAAGGTCAAGAGGCATTTGTTTGATTGCATGTTAAGCAAATAGGCGGTAAATCAGTAACAAAAGTAGTGTTAATACTCCGTGTATCTACAATATCCTGACCCAGGGGAGGGAGCCAAGCTCCTCCTGCCCATTCTGTTCCATTGGTGAGAATGGGAGGCTCTGGATCCCACCAGGTCAGAGTCTGAAACAGAACAGCAGAGGTTAAATGATGTGGGTCCAGCAGGTTGTCCCTTCTGCCATTTGATGGCAGCACAGAAGTAGAAAGACAAAGAGGTTCATTGTTGTCGTCCTTGGCTGGGTTTGATGTATCTTGCTGGAAGCCAGTATGGTCCTGAAGGTAAAGAAGCACACCCATAACCTCTTCCCCAGGCTCACAGTGGAACTGGACCTTTCCACTGATCATTGTGACATCCTTGTATGTCACTTCTGGATGAACTCCTCCTCAATCAGCAGTCTGACCCAGAAGCTTTTTATGTGCAGTTAAGGCATCTCTACTGGAGAGATTCAAAAAATTTAAAACATAGGTTGCTTTGTCAGGCTGCATGCCTCTTGAGGGAGCATGCCTATCAGATTCCCCCTCTTTTGCTTTTGTAGCATGTTTCTTCATGTGAAACGTGTCCTTTAGACTATTGCTTGCCCTGTTGAGGAATGGGCAATACCTGTGATGTGTTTGATAGCCCAAGTGTGGAAGAATTCTTGTGTTTTAAGAGATGTATGGGGCCAATTTTCTGTTTTTATCTGCTGAAGGACACCCATCGTGCTGAAGGCATGGAGCCAATGTCGGGTGGCATCTCTTGATTTCTCACCCTTGTGTCCAGTTGCTACTATGAATCCTAAAAAGGTATCAATACAAACATGGACTTAAGTCCCAAAGCTCGATATGTGTATTACATCTGTTTGCCAAATGTCATTAGGTTTCAACCCTTGTGGGTTGGTACCTAATATTTCTGGCAAAGAAGGAGTCTGCTGACATTGTGAGCAACTATTCAGTACATCCCGTGCTTGTGGCAAACTTAAATCAAATTGTTTTGCCAGTGCTTGGGCATTTTGATGGTAAAAATCATGAGAAAGTTTTGCCTGTCCTAACTTTTGTGGTATAGTGACTGTCATTTACATAAAAGTAACTCTCTGAAAAAGATCTGTTGTTTTCTGCAAATGCTGAGGACTGTTTAGACATAGAATCAATGTGGTCTTGCACTTAGGGAAATTTGGCCTTTCTGCCTGGGATGGCTTTGGCTAAGGGTGTGTTCTTGCTGTCTTTTGTTTTTAAGAAACAAATGGGTTGTTATTTATTGCTGAGTGAAAGGGCAAGCACTATTAATATTGTAGTGCTGACAAAGAAAGCCTTTTCCCAGTTTGCTGTTCTTTTTTTCTCTTTCTGTGGAAATTCCTATTCTTTCCATAAACAGATACAAACAGACTAAACATTTCCTGCAAAATATGGCAGTAGTAGGGTTCAAAGTAGCACTAGTAGGTTATCTTGCTGATAAAAAGACGTAAATTTTTGTGTGTCTGCACTATCAAAGCACAAAATTTCACTGAGACAAGAAGTTTTGTGTCAGGGTGTTTGTCTGGAGCCAATTTTGAGTTGTTCTGTATAAAGAGGAAAGATATTCAGGTGCAAACTGCTGAAGTAGAAGGTTTTTTTGACTCCTGTCTTCCCAGCTAGACCACATAATGCCATTTTTTTGTGCTGAGGCTCACAGCTACAAACCTCTTTTGTGAATATGAGTGCCTGTGATGCTGACCTGCACTGCCCTACCCAGAGAGCCAAAGCCCTGTAGGAGATAGGGATGCTCTTTGGTGGCCTGGATAAGATCAAGGGATCTGCACACACCAAAATTGCTAGAATTTGTTAAGCCTAAGAATAAATAAGAGTTTGGGGGGTTATATATTTGAAGGCTCTCTGAGCCTCCTGATATTTGGCAGACTCACACTATCCTCAGCATTCCGAACACTGCATACCAAATCTTGGGGCAAAACTGACTTCATGTCCCTGAGACTTAGAAACTTAACTGACCTTAGAAGCAAAAATGCTCTGCAATTCCTGGCTAGTGGAAGCTGCCACCACTGAGAGACAGGCTGGGAAAACTGAACTTGAGCATTCCTCCGTGCTTTTGGAAAAATAATATGACCTCAACCTGACACTTTTTGTTCATTTGGTTTGTGCTGAATGTTTACTGAAGCTCTGTCCTTTGTAGTTGAGGATTTAAACACAGGATTATGTTGCCTTGAGGGTTTTTTTTCTTCCCTGATATGTAAAGTATGGCAAGTAGTCCAGTCTTTACCTCTTCCATTTATCCCTGCTTTGTATCCCAGCAGCACTGGCATAGTGAAACTGCCAGCATCTACTACAGCTGGTCAAGTATAGGTATGACAATAACTGCAAAAAAAAAAAGAAAAAAAGGAAAGGAAATACTAGAAATACTAGTGTTACCACAACCTTGTATGTCTATAGGGAATTTTATTATGCAACTAGAGTGCTACAGCTTTATTTCCTGGTGTCATGACCCACTTGATAGGGGGCACGATGTTCATTATAAATTCTTGTCAGGTTGAACAAACACACCAGTCCATGTGTCAGGGAATCTTCTGCTTTACTGTAGAATTGTTTTAACTCTGGCAGCTAGCCCACTACTCGTTCTCAAAAGCCTTGGCTCACAAGCCCTTAATTTTTACAACACATTTCAACAAGATCCCAACTCCCACAAACAAACTTCTGTATAAAATCATGGGTATAATATGATAGCCACACTTCCAAGACAAAGCGAGACAGGAGAGAAATAAATGCAGAAGAGAGAGAAAGAAGAAAAAAGATCACCGGGTCTTAGATCCTGTGTTGGTCCTGCTGCATGGGTGGTCCAGATCTGGGGCAGTGAGACAAAGAGAAAGGGAGGAAAAACAGAGGAGGACTGATCTACTTCCTTTTATAGTTAACCTGCTGCATGCTTCTCATGCAAACTGGATTTTTCATGCCATTTGGTCCACACCAGCCATTTCAAGCTCTCCAGGAACTGAGTTGGCATGGGGAGAGTTAATACAGATGCAATGAGCATAAGCCTCAAGGCAGAAAAAAAAGTTGGATCAGCACAGTGCTGCCCCTACTCTGGAGGGGAGACCTCTTATCCAATCACAACTTTCCAGTCAGAACTGTCAGTTAGAATGTTTGAGAAAAAAATGTTCTTACATGCTTATGCCTGATCCTCCACATCTGGTCACATGAGCCTGAAGCTGTGGTACAGTAATTCAAAACATTGATTCAATGTAAGAAACGTAAGAAAGAATCATTTGAGGAAATACAATAGTTTAAACTAAAGTTTAAACAAAATAGAGTAAGTAGTAGTTTCCTGAAAAAAACCTCAAAGCCAGCAAACAAAACAAAATAATCAAACCCAAGTGTACTGGAAAAAATCCAAGAAAGTCCCTTCTGCACATCGTGCAGCTCATGCTACATGGAGTGAGTCGTGCTGATCACACAGCAAGTTTGAATTGGAAACTCCAATTGCCCAGGGATCGTGGAATTCATCACAAACTGGCCTGAAGGTAGAAATTTCAGACTGTTGTCATCAGAGGAAGAAGAGAAGGTGACATGTGCTGGGGGTGCCCCACCACGTAATCAGCTGCCAGAATACAAATAGCAATGGACTCTCTTCACTGGTGGTTGCTGACATACTGTAGGAATACATTAGAAATAGAAAACTTCTATATGGAGACCTACACAGCGAGTGCCAGAAGCTTTCAAGGGACAAGGTGGATCAAGTCAGGTTTCAGATCTGAAAGCTGTATACAGCTGGTTTTGGACATTGCTGAACAAAGGAAACAGACAGCACTTTATCCCTGCGCTGACCCATGGATGGTAGAAAATGCTCTGTGGTGTTGTCTCCCACAGGAAACAGTCATCCACAGACTTCTCCAGTGTGAGTCCATGACACAGGCAACAGTTCTCCACAAACTGCTGCAATGTGAGTCACTATTCCATGCAGGCAGGCTGGGCTAAATGACCTTTAAGGGTCCCCTCCAACCCAGCCTCTGGTGTGATAGACGGCATTTAACCACAGAGGTTTACTCCAGGCTACTCCTGTGGAGAGGATGGGCTGTCCTGTCTTGCCTTCCAGATACTTTTTGAATACACCCTCTCAGTTTTAATTTCAAACAGTTGCCACAGCATTGCTTTGATTTTGCTGAACCTTCTTAGGGCTGTCAATAGGGAATTGTTTAAATGCCTCCAAAGCTGCTTACTGTGAAACAGCAGCATACTGTTACTAAAGGGAATCTACTTTTCTGTGTGCTTCTGTGGGTTTGGGAGACCCTTTTGCATATTGACACTCAGGCATCACCTATCTAATCTTGTGGGAAACCCTTCCAAATTCGTCAAGGTACTACAGCACTGCTGCCTCAGACTTTTCAGCAGCCAGAAAAGACACTGCCTAGGGAAAGCTTGCACAGCTGGCACAATCTCTGGGAGCATAAACCACAGTGGGATTAAAGAACCTGAACAAACTGATATGTGAGACCAAACATGATGTTCAGAGGCTGTGAGTGACACCCAGTGGGGCTTTCTCATCCAAAGCAACCCAGCTGGAGGAGCTGTAATATTTCCTAAGCCTAAACTAGCCCCCAGACTTTAAAGCCAACTATAGGTCTTTGCTTCTTGACCATAAATGTGGAAGCAGGCAGGTCATGTTCCTGCAGCTCTGAGAAGCATCCCATACACTGTGGTTCAGAGTCAGGGCAAACAACCATGCTGGGGCTCCAGGTTGAGCTGCAGAGGCAAATCTCACCAGCATCCATTGAAGGATCTGCAAAGCCATGAGGAAATAACCTTGAATGCCAATTCCTAAGCCATGCCATTCCAAATAAAAGTCATAAATTGTAGTAGGAGGTAGAAATTCCATATTGACATTCTGCTCCAGCCTCAAGCATGGGAGAATAACACACTGTTCAGGCTGCTGAATGAGCGCTCTGTGTGCACTGAGTCATTAAAAACCTGTGGAATAGTCAACCATGGCTGCACAAAAATAAATATACAGCTGACTGTAAGTCATTCCTTCACCTGCTTTTTCAAGTAGAATTTTATAAAAATGTTTGTTAAAGGGAATGTTGGTTTTTTGTGGTTTTTTTTTTTTAACACAGAGATTTTGGTATATTTGAATTGAAACCATATGTCTGGGTTTATGCTGCTCACATACAAGGTCTGACTAGTTTTAAGTTTAATACACTGTTAAAAACAACTAAATAAAAATCTGAGTGAATGTGTCAGGACACAAAAAGGACATTTTTCAACTCCTAAAGAATAGATCTGTGAATACAGATGAATTTTACTATAGAAGCATGGGGTGGGGGTTATTCTTTTTACGCTACAATTGGAAAGACATGGCTGAGAGGAGATTAAACTAGTTAAATCATACCAATTTTTTTACACTTTCCATCTCATCTTACTTTTATCTGCACGGAGCATACTATTACATATATTTGAATTTTACCTCAGGCAGGAAGGCTAATCCTCTGTGGAGACATGTTTAATAAAACTACATGCATTTGGTTAGCCTAAACAGGTAGGCTCCCCCTTTAAATTCACAAGCAAAGACTTTAAAAGATTAGTGAGGAGAGGAAATTTGATCAATAACCAGTATAAACATGTCAGGATCTTGCTTTTATTCAGGAATTCATGCCTGATCTTAATATAAAAGATTACCTATAAATCAGAAAATACTGTCCTTGCAAAGGTGGTAAGACTGGAAATTCTTTAGTGTGTTTAAATTGTTGGGGAATTGACCCAAAGAACAGACCTGGTGAAATCCAGTTTTCAGAAAATTTATGTCCTCAAGATCCTGCCTCAAATGAATACATTGGATCACAGGTCTACAAAACCTGAAAATCTGTATAAATGGATTAATCCCATTGGAGATGACATCAGCATTTCCTCACCAGACTCTTCTAGATTTCTTCCAAGGCTTTTATTTAAATTCTTTGCTACCTCTGCCTGAGAAGGACATGTCAGATTGTAAGCTTTCTGTACTTTGTGAGACAGGGAGAGAAGGAAAAAGAACCTTTGCAGTTTTAAAATCTTATTTTACTCCTAACAGGTTAGATTTCAAGGAGAAAGTATATTTTATGAATAATTAGTGAACTGTGTTTCTGTAACAACTGCAAAGTATGTGTTTCCACATGCAGCATTTTCATGCTTACAGAGAACATTACAAATAACACAGAAAGGATTGAAAATCAAACCATCACGTTAAAAGCATGATATGCTGTCTCTGTAACAAACCACATTTACAGTAATTGGAAAATTTCTCCATGTGCTGGCCAGCAATGATGTTTTTAAGTGTTTTCATTTCCAATGAGGAAGTGTTATTATTTCCACTTCAGGAACCCTGCCGAAGAGATGCTAGCAATATCCCTTTTGGGGTTCAGGGTTTTTCATCAACAGGCAGAAATTGCACTACTAAAATACCAGTACATATTTATCCTGCTTCAACTCTCTTTTAACCTTTTCCCTTCTTAGGAAGCATCCAGATGCATCGCTTCACTTAATAAAAGCAAACTGAGCGTAGCCTCTGTTCTCTGCTTTAAGGAAATGATATTTCCATAAAGTAAACCAGCACCCACTACAGAGAAGGGCTGTGGTAAAATCTTTTTCCATATTTTTTTGCCAAGGCCAAGGTCATTTTGGTGTTGGCTAAAACTGAAGTAGGTTCAATATTAATTGCAAACTCTTCTGAGACAAACAGCCTGACAGATCTTTTCCATTAGTTGTATTCACATTCAGCCTCATACCCAATCTTTCTATAGCTACTTGTGTTTTTTTAATTTGGTTTTCTGTAATGTTTATCCAAGACAGGCCAGTGCTGATGGACTCAGAGGATTCTGTGCCCAGATACAGATGTGGTTTCAGCCTGAAGCTTGTGAAGGAGAAAAGGGTTATCATAATCAGTTAGCTTAAATAAGCTAACATTCAAGTTGTTTTCTCTATAAATTTGTTTTTGAGATATCTCTTGGTCAGCTGTTCCAATTCTGACTTAAATATGCCTTTTTGAGAAATTCAAAATGTTTTCAAATTCAAATTCCAGTGAAACCCCAGACATTCTTCTGATCCTGGAATACTCAGTTTGGTTTGTGCTTCAGCATACCGATTCTCAATTTCTGCTGTACTGCAAAGTTATACTGAATGCGTTATAAAAGCTTCATTTCCCAAACCTTTTTTTCACTTTACAGAATTTCTGGTATGTTCTTATGGCAATTTTCCTACAAAAACTCCTGGCATTACTCCTTCATGGACTATTTCACGCCTCCCCCTCACTTGATGCCATTTGAGCATTTAGCACTGCACCCTCCAATTAGAAATTACATACACATACTTTTTAGTCTTGTTTTAAAACAAGGTTTCTTTATGTAAAGGCATAGTACTGTTCATAGTAGGAAAACAGAAGCCAGTAGTCAGAAAACATCTATACTCTGAAGCCTGTGGGGCCTTTAGGACCACATAACATATTTCTGTTCTCCAAATAAACAGCCATTTACAGCTGAAATATTCTGATGGTGCAAAGTTTACCATGATCTACAACAGAAAGAGCAACTACATGTGAGCCAAAAACCAAAGATGAAGCATAGCTTGCAGAAGAAAATGTATACAACTGAAATCACCTGAAATCCAGTGCTGAGCTGTGCATTTGCCATCTATTTATAGGCAATTTCTGGGCTGGAGGCTGATTTTGGTGCTGCGTAAGCAGGTTATGCAAAGTAAATTCTGCAGTTCTTTATGTTATTCTAAACTTTGTTTAAAATGTTGTTCAGTGGAAAAACGGTGGCTTTACCACAGCAGAGTATATAATGCCAAGTATTTGTAAGACAACAGTACCAGTATGCTGCTTTATTTTTTGCTTCCTCCACTTTTTCCTCATTTACACAGAAGGAACTTAAAATGCTTTTATCCTCCAAGCAGGCACGGAGGATAAAATACTGAAATCAAGCAGTCTTTTGACAATGCCAGGATTTAAATGAGGGCCTTCATGGGAGCGTGCCACAAGGAAGATCTGTTTCTTGGATGCATCCCAAAAGCTCCCCAGATATCTGATGTCATGCAGCAATCCCTACGGACTCCCAGCAGAAAATGCACCATTCAGCAGGAAAGTGGCTTGCTCATTTCCCTGGTTCTCTGCATCCCAGTTTTCTGGTATTCCTGATCAATTTCTTTCTGTCTTCCTTCAGTTTAATTGTCCTCTAAACTTCCAGCTATTGCCAGAAATTACTTTACAAAGTTCTACACTGACTGATTTTTATGTTTTTCCTTCAGCCTTTGCTGTGGTGTGCCTGCTGCTGTTTAACTGTGATGAAGATTTCAGACCCTTCAACTCAAGTCTTGATAGAGAAAGGTAATTGTTACTTTCAGTGCATGTTTTTCAGAAAAAAAATAACCTGACTTTCATTTGTACCATTTCATGGTTTTGTGGACAGCTTAAGGGTATTAATATTAGATTATCTCATTGCAGTCTTGAGACCTTTGCCTTTAGGTGTGATTTTGGAATGAATAGTGGCTACTCATTCACAGTCTTGTTCTGTCAGTGTGAGCCTTTATCTTTTCCACCATCTGATGCTTTTCAGTTAAAACTTAGAATTCTGTTGCTTTGTAAAAGGTATTGCCTTGTATCAGGCTGTTGTGTACCTTTCATCAAGTTCCAGTTTTTACCAAACCTCTGCCCACTGAATCACTAAGACTGCAGATCCCGAATTGCAGATTTCCTTAAAAAATAGACATTCCACGTCTGCTTTCCATTGGGGTGAGACTATTTGGATATAAAATTTAAATTAAACCTGGATAATGTGCGCCCAATTGAAAACAGCAGTGGCAGGCAGCAGCTGTAGCAGGGAACAGCACATACTCTTAGTCTCTAAATGTACAAAGAGATGATATTCACTAAGGCTAGGGTTTTTTTTTTACTCTCTGTGGCACTGCTGAAAACATAACCATGCTGACAAAGCCAGCTGAGTGATTTACAGTGCAGTACTTCCATGAGGAGATGTCAAAAGGGGAGTTCACTAGAACCCAAGTACCAGCCAAACCAGCTGTCAGTAATACTGGCCTGGGTGGAAATGGATGGAGACAATGTACCATGATCGGCAAAGAACAGGAATCCAAACAAAACGTTAGGTGAAACAAGAGCACCCTGGGAATGGAAATTGTTTCAAGGAGCCCCTGTTGGCTAGCAGAGACCAAGGACAAATACCAAACAGCCTCAGTTGAATAAGCTTTAAACATTTTATAGAAAGCTGAAGGACTTCGCCTAATCCAACCTATTTATGTGAGTGTTTTGTGAACTTAATTACAAATTTAAAATGTTTCCAAATGAGTGGAGTGCTTCTGTTACAATAGCTTGTCTAGCCAGGCTTCTCACCAGCTGCCTAGACACTGAAAATATTTCTCATCTTGAGGTGTTTGTGATCTCAAAGGTTTGTGATCTCCAGAACTTGGAGAGACTACCTTAAATCAATTCAGTAAATGAAGGCTTCAGTTATTGCTCTTGCAGTCTCTGGTTAGTTTTTTGTTGGTTGTCTGACTAGTTGGTTTATTTTTTGCTTTTGTCTCTTGGTGTTAGTCTTACGACCATCTGAGCTTGTGTGAAGTGCTGCAGTAGGCTCTGAAGTCAATACCCAGGCACACTGATATCACAGATTACCATGGAGTATTCATTAAAGGCCACACAGAAGTGACAGCTTGCTCTCAATAACTATGTGTCTCACATTAAAGGGCCTGGCCTTGTAGTTAAGTCCCAGGAACCTACCAGACACATGGGAATAGGTGCCTTCCCTCAAGGAACAGTCAGCAAAGAAGGGAGCAGCTTGTGGAGCTCTTGAAATTGAGATGAAGAGCTGGTTTCTACAGCAGTTATTGGCTTCACATGTGCCCAGAGACAGGATAGCCTGTGATTACAGAAGAAGCTGATGTGAGGGAAGGGGCTCAAGATTGTGTTTGAATTATAGGTGTCTAAAATGAATGGCAGCATAAGAAATTGTAGACCCAAAGGCCCCTGAGCCCCATTAACCTTTAATCTACAATGCCCAGAGTAATAGTGAAAAAAAAGCTGGTCTGGCTTATTTTCCCAACTAAATTAGCTGTAAGCACCATAGTTATTTACAACATGCAGAAAGTATCAAGATGATAGTTAAAGTACTTACTTTATAGAGGCAACATAAATATTGTTGCATGTAAATTTCCCCCAATCCTGACTGCAGGATTTGGTATAATCTTTAGGTGGTGATTTTTTTTCCATGAAAGAGGAAAAATGATATGAAAGGAGTTGGTAACTTTACAGACCCTTTCTTTTTGTGATCCCACCTTGATTTAACAACTCAAAAACGGTAAAGACAGATTTCTAAAAGTTATGTGCACGGTTCAGCTGTGCCTCAATTCTGCTACTAGATTCACCCAGAATATTATTTCATGAAAAAGAAATGCTTCTTATGAAGTCGGCCCCATAGGATGCACTATAATGAGGTTTTCCTTGAACACATCAGACATCTGGTTTAAAGCAAATTTTGTGTTTCATTTTCCCATCTTACCCTTTCAAGCTTTATTGTTTTACAGTTTCTACTTGATCCTGCATCTTTTTCCCATCCAAGTTTTTTTATCAATGACCAACTATGTGGCCTGAGCAACTTGGAGAAGTTCTTCTGTCCCAAGCCGTGCGTTCGAGGCGCTGCACAGATCAGGCTGTTAGCCCAGCAGTCACTTCTAACGGGAAGAAGAGCGGAGCTCAGGTTTAGGGGGTTTTCTATCGAGAGGAGAGCGGTGTACGTCTCTCGCTCCCTCCCTGCCCGTGTGACAGCCCCGGGGGCGGTGCTCGCGGGCCCTGCGGCCGCTGCCCGGGGCGGGGGCGGCCCGGCCCTGCCGTGCTCGGCGCGGGGCCGCTTCCCCCTCGGCGGGGCCGCGGCTCTTAAGGGCGGCGCGGCGGGGCCGGCCCCAGAGCGCCGCCAGCCGCTCTGCCGTGCTCGGCCCGCGTTGCAGCCGAGGCGAGGCCGGCAGCGGCGGGGCGGGCAGCCCCATGCGGCTCGGGCGGCCCTAGGCTGCGCGCCGGCCGCAGCATGCCGCTCCCCGTGCGCCTGGCGTGGCTGCTGGGGCTCTGCAGCCTCTGCCGCGGCTACTTCGAGGGGCCGCTGTACCCCGAGATGTCCAACGGCAGCCTGCACCACTACTTCGTCCCCGACGGGGACTACGAGGAGAACGACGACCCCGAGCGGTGCCAGCTGCTGTTCCGGGTGAGCGAGCAGCGGCGGTGCGGCGCGGCGGCGGCAGCGGGCGGCGGGCTCAGCCTGCGCGAGGAGCTGACGGTGCTGGGCCGGCAGGTGGAGGACGCGGGCCGGGTGCTGGAGGGCATCGGCAGGAGCATCTCCTACGACCTGGACGGGGAGGAGAGCTACGGCGCCTACCTGCGCCGCGAGTCCGCCCAGATCAGCGACGCCTACTCCAGCTCGGACCGCTCGCTGAGCGAGCTGGAGGGCAAATTCCGGCAGGGCCAGGAGCAGGGCGGCCGGGAGGAATCCCGCCTGGGCGACAGCTTCCTGGGGCTGCTGCTGCACGCCCGCGCCCTGCTCCGCGAGACCCGCCACGTCTCCAGCGGGCTGCGCGACAAGTACGACCTGCTGGCGCTGACGGTGCGCAGCCACGGCGCCCGCCTCAGCCGCCTCAAGAACGACTATCTCCGCGTCTGAGCCCCCTCAGCCGCCTCAAGAACGACTATCTCCGCGTCTGAGCCCCCCTCAGCCGCCTCAAGAACGACTATCTCCGCGTCTGAGCCCCCTCAGCCGCCTCCAGAACGCCCATCTCCGCGTCTGAGCCCCCTCAGCCGCCTCAAGAACGACCGTCTCCGCTCCTGAGCCCCCTCAGCCGCCTCAAGAACGACCGTCTCCGCTCCTGAGCCCCCCGGCTTCTGGGGACCCCGCCATCCCGACCACCCGTTCCCCGCAAGGCACGGCCCTGGCGCCCGCCTGGAAGGAGCACCTCCTTGGACAAAGCCTAGAATTATAAAGCTCGGAAAAGACCTCCGAGATCATCAAGTCCAACCTTTGACTGAATACCAGCACGCCTACTAAACCATAAGTGCCACATTTGCTCGTTTTCGAACGCTTCCAGGGATAGTAACTCAAGCAAAATACATTCTTCTTCATGGAAAAAAACCTTATTTATTTTGCCTTCTAAACAAATAGCACAATTGTATAAACCGGGAGGTTCGAGGTATATTTAAGTTAATATCCGAGGTATGTTTAAGTTAATATCCCATATTCAAAAAGCTACCCTCTGTTATATCATTCACCTTTGGTTGCAAAGTGAAGTAAGCTTTCTCATGTCTGACTCCCTGGTTTTTGTTTTTTGTATCACCTGCCCTGCTGTGACTCACCTGCCCTAAGTGTAGCTGAAGTGAGGTGCTGGCCAGCTCCTTCCAGACTCCTGTGTAGCAAATACTTAAATTGCTTTTGTTGTTAGTCCTTCATGGTGACACCTCGGGCCCTCTGTTAACTTCCTTTCTAACGATATGTATTATATGCTCCTTAAATGTTGTTCCACTACGTTAAGCTGTGATTTTTATTTGTGTTTGGAAAGATGGGAACTATTCTGGCAGGATTTGTACTTCCAGGCTTGCTTATCTGTGACTCAAAGCTATCATAACCCTAAGAAGCAGCCAAAAAGGCTTATGTCAGATCCTGAGAATGCTGGTAGAGATTTTTATAGCAAAAAGAATGAGCCCTAGCACTGGTTAGAGTTTTGGATCCCAGATTTGAGAGCCAGGAGCGTGTTTCTAAAGCTGACTAAAAGGTTTTGTCCGTGCAAACACATTGACTTTTCTTGTTGGTGCCTTTGTACTTTTGCTAGCTAAGTTATTAATATAACTTTGTGGTCCTGGACAATAGCAAAAGTGCCTGGTGGGAAGGAGGGTGGGGTTTTTAGACTCGTTGCTGTTTAACTGACAATTTTGGGTCATGTGGCTATTAGGTTACAGATACTGCAGGCAGAATACCTGTTGGGATGAAAAGAGTTTCTAAGTTGTTGTAATAAATATTTGAAAACAATGTTAAAGTACATTTTTGTTATTAGTTTCCAAGACGCTCTTGATTTTAAAACATTCTGTTGGAATGTGTCTTTTCAGCAAAACATTGAAAGTTTGTAGCCCTTGCCAAGTGAAATAACTTGCTTTTTAGTAAAAACAAATAAAAATTTACAGACTCATGAGGTCATCAAGTTTCATTAAAAGCAACAATACAAAAGGCCTTGTGGGGCAGACTTCTTTGAGTTTTTAAGCACCCGTGGAAGAGAAGCTGATGTACTTCTGAGGTCTGTTCCTGTTAACCCTGCTCCCATTTAGTTATACTCCAGCCTGCAAACCATTCAGTGGGTAAGTTACTCAGCAGTGCAGTGGCTCAACATAAGTCAGCTTGGACTAGAGTGCTGAAGACACCAGGAAAGTCTCATGAAGGTAGGTGCTTACAGGTGCTTACAGAACCAGACAGCTCATTTTGCTGAAGGCAGTGTAAAATGTAGCCTACTGGCAAGATACTTTACTTGTCATTTGGCATCTTTAAGTCCTCAGTATCTTTAAAGATTTGCTGAGGAAAAAAAAAAAGGAAACATTTTATTGGTTGACTCTGGTGAAACCACTCAATGTTATTTTTCTGTTCTCAAGTTAGAAACTATATGACAAGTTCTAGCTCTTAAAAATTAATTTGTTGGTGATACTTTCCTTGCCACTAGAGACGGATGGCACAACAGAAGAGTGAGCAGAGTCACTGAGTCTTGTGTGCTCACTCTCTTAGCAAAACATAATAGCATTTCTGGGCTGGACCAAGCTCCAGAAGTGCCTGAGGCCAGTCTCCCCCGAGGATGTCATGCAGTTCCATTTGTGCCCAGAGGCTTCTTAAAAGGAAGTTTAAGTCTGTGTTTTACCCACTTTGAGTCATTTGTTATAACATGAAGTAAATAAACATCAACGTTTGTTACAACATCAAACTGATTGTTACAACATTAGTAAATAAACAAAAATGGCATGACAGTGCTATTTTTTAGACATATGAGAGCAGTGTTCAAATATATATATAAGCAATTCAAATATATATTCAAATATATATATAAAAAGCAGTAGTAGCATAAAACAGCTTCTTGAATATCCTTTAAGCAGCTTGACTATGCTGTTTGCAGTAGCAGATGTTTGGTCAAGCTGAAACTATTCCAGTGTATGCAGCATACCAAAAGAGTAAATGTTTGCAGAATGCTTACTTTTCAAAGCAGGAGATATGTGAGTATTTACAGAATAACTCATTCCACCCAATGCCCTCTAAATTGTCATCTAATGAAACAAGACTGTGGTACTTTACAGTCCACACTAATGTTTCATATCATATATGAATTCTTGACATTTTTTTATGTTTCAATAAAATATAACCATTTTTCTACTGTAAATATGGCAGAATTCTGATTTTGTTTCAGTAGCATTGATTTTGGAAGGCTTTAAATGGTCCTTTCTAGGAGAAAATGAAGATATCTGAGTCTGGTCTGTGTATAAGTTCACACATTTAATACAAATGGTCAATCTTATGTGGGTTTGATGAAGCCAATACAAAAATCTTTTAGGAAATTTAAATCTACTAGAGTTTGATTTACATAACTTTGGCTGACCTAAGCAAATGTGTACATTAAATATATCATTTTTTTTGAGTCAGAGCTGATGCATTAAATGGTTTTTATAGAGCTGCCTGCAAGAATTAAATGCTTAGTGATGTTCAACGGTTTAAAGTTTTAGATTCAATTTTTTTCTTTAAAAAGTACAAAAACTATATTGCAATTCTCTTTGCAATCTTATAAATATCTTGCTTTTGCTTTTTGTCTGATAAGACTTACTTGTTTGGGAGGTATGAAAATCCTCTGGCTCTTCATACAGCCTATTTTAAATAGTAGAGGTCCTTTTATCATTGAAAATTTGGTAATTACTTTTAAGCAGAGAGCTTTAAAAGGATGATTGTAGCAGCAGTAATCCCCATTATGTTCTTCTGTTATGTTAAAATATTGGTACTAGATTCTTTTTTCTTTTTCAGAATGCAGAAGTTCCAGCTAAAATTGAGGTGACAGTGGGGCTTTTTGTAGTTTTCTGATGATTTTCAAAACATGTATTATTTCTGAATTTATTAAACAGTTGATGGTGCTTAAGAGCAAATGACTATTTTCTGGGGAGAAAAAAAAAAGTGCTGGAGCTGGAACAGTCACAGAGAGCTCACTTAATGGTTAAGTTTCTCATCAAGGGGAGCAGGATGCCCAGAGAAGGTGTGGATGGTCCATCTATGAAAGTTCTCAAGGCCAGGCTACATGGAGCTCTGAGCAGCCTGGTCTGGTGGAGGGTGTCTCTGCCTGTGGCAGATGGATTGGAATGAGATGATCTTTGAGATGATCCCTCAAGTGCTCTATGATCAAAGCAAGGCACTAAGGGACTCGCCTGCACTTCTCTCCAGGTAGCTCACTTTTGAAGGCAGTGCTCTGATGTGGGCATTCTCACATCCACTGATAGAACAGAAGCTCAGAGCATGCCCAAAACCATTAACAAAATCTCAAGAAGGAAAAGTGTGCTTGCCTTGTGCCAAGTGAATGGGTGGGGATTCAGAGGGGAGTGTGCAAACTGGATTTCAAAACTGCAATGTTCAGTTTCACAGGTTGACTTACCCAGGACCATCATCACGGAGAGAAGTCAAGGGAAGATTTCAAACCTTGGTAAGCCTTTAAAAAACCTTATGTGTGCCAAGCTGGGCTGTATGAATTGTCTGAAGCTAAATTGCTGCTCCTATAGGTTGTCATGTGCTCAGATGTAGATTCGCAAGATGTAAACCTCATAAGCAAAAAAATACCTGGCTTAGTCACTAGAAACAACCTTGTGAGCTACAGAGCTCTGGTCATAGTCTTGTCTAGGAAATGTGTATTTTGTGGAGAAATTCTATTGGATGTGTGTCTATTACTGTTGGTGTGGCTGTTTGTTTAGATGACCTTCATGTTGCTTTACCAGTTTTTTGCTCATGCTTCTTGAATATCAATTTTGTGACTATTAAAGAAATTTTCAGCTAACACTGAAGTGTTGTGAGTGAAGTGCATTTCACAGCCACTATTCCTGAAGTAAGCCTGTGGATTCAAAATCTGTAATTTCTCTGTCTTTTAAAATGTATTTTTACTTGCAGTTCATTGGGGAAATTGGTTTTTTATTACCTAGATTTTTTTTTGGTGAGCCATTAGCAAAACATTGTTCAATTTGTGGCTCTGCATTTCATTCCTATAATATGTGAAACTGGCAAAAAAAAACCTGACTGTGCTACATGCTTCTTTAAGAAGCTGTTATTAGAACATATATGTAAAAAAAAAAGACTAAAACTGCCTGTTTTATTTTCTTCATTGAGTTGTCATCCTGCCTACAAGATCAATTTATCACTGGAAAAGGCAGAATTTAATGGCTATGCCTGTAACAAGGAAAACATATGGTCTCCATAACCACTACATTTTTAATGATGTGGCTTGGACAGAGCCATTCCTCCTTGAAAACTACCTTACCTTGGGGAGGTACTGCTGGCAGTCTCCAGCATGCCATTAACATTCCTTCATAAGAAAAGACAATGCCAAGAGTATCGTGTTTGCTCAGATGACAACCTTACTTAGACTGCAGACACTCCTTGTAGGTGCTTAGAAACTGTTTAGTGGTCATTGTTTCTGTCTAAACTCTCCTGGAGGGTCGAGGAGGAAAGTCATTGGGGAAGGCTGGCTTAGGGAAGAGATTCATTATCCAGTGAAGGGGATAATGTGAATATTGTGAAGAGTATGATGACAAAAAAAAGATATATACTTGTGTGATATTTTCCATACATTTTTCCACTCTGCAATTTTTTCCCTGTGACAGGGAAACCATAGAGTAGTTTTAGTGTTATAATAGAAATTTACTATTATTAATACTAATAGTTTGGTATTATATATTTGGTATATAGTGTAAATGCTATTATTTACACTAAAAATTTGGATACACTCCAAACTGCAAGATGGTTTTTTTTCTGTCTACTTGTTATCTCTTCTCCAAAATACTATGATTTATATGATTTTTAGTTTTGTGTTAGGCTTTAATCCACAAAAATCAATTCAGTGGACTTATAGTTTTAGTTTCTCAGCTGGATTTATCTAAGACCTTTTTATGCCTTTTTTGGGGTAATGATTAAGAATTATTTCCTTTACACTTTCTGTGTGGACAGTTTTTTGTTAATGAAGAGCAGTTAATTTTTCTTAGTAGCAGGCTTTGTCCTTTCTTAATTAATATTACTTTGTTTCTAATTTAATGTAATTTATCTGAGATTTGTATTTAAGTAATGCACTTTATACTCAGGATTCAAATAGAGGTACAACCAAATGCAAGTTAATTCATAATTCATAACTGGATCTGCATATAAATTAGGATGCTATTAAATTTGTGACTTTAAATAGTATTTTATATACTCTCTAATGTAAGAAGAGTAACCCTAGAAAAAAAGAGCAAGTAAACAAGAGGCCATCTTCACCTAATCTACTAGATGTAGATTACATCTAGTATTTAAAAGCCCAGCTTCTTTTGTTCTTTCCACACACCACCAGCACTCCCTCTTCCTCCCAGGAGGCTGAAGTGGTTTTCAGGCAGCGTCTCCACTGCAGTGCTGTGCAGCCATGAAGGAAGGTGAGTACACGGGGCTCTGTGCCTTTATGGGGCATATTTGCTGTTGGCTGGTGAGGTAAGAGCATCAGACAAGTGTTTTTCTGCAGACACTGGCGCATGTGGGCACACAGTTTGTGGTGACTGGGAGTGGGGCTGTGGCCCAGCCTCATCCCCAGGGGCTCCAGCTGTGCAGGACAGGTGAGCAGCACTGACAGCAATGAGCCATGGGGTGCCCAGGGGTGCTCACCAGCTGCACAGTAACAGAGGGCACACAGGTGCTGTGCATGTAAGATGAAGAGTACAAAAGGCTGGATTAAAGAACAAGACGGGCAGATATCTGCAGCCTTCTGAAAAGGTACGGTGTGGCAGTGGGGGTTTGAAGAAGTTTAGTCTCTCCCTGCCTATTGTGGGGCCAAGGAATCAGCCAGCAAAGGAGTGGTTGCTCTCCCCTGGAGAGCCAAGCCTTGAATGAGGCGCACCTCAGTTAGGGTGAGGAACCTCTCCCGCACATGATCCTTTGCAGTTCTCTGTTAATTGTTGTACCCCATTGGATTTTCCCTTGTTACTCATCCAAGTTACATGTATCCCATTCGTTCCTTGTTTCTCCCCGCCCTCCAGTTCCCGATATAAACCCCTGTTTTTCCCTGTGAAACCGGAGCTGCTGTCCCTGGCTCCCTTCACTGAGGCCCTGCTCTAATAAAGGCCTGCACTCTGTGGAACCTGCCACACCGTGCTCCAGCCTCTTTTCTCTCGGCACCGCTGCCGGGCTGAGAGCTGAGAATCGCTCTGCTGCCGGGATTGTGAAGAGCCAAGGGTCCTGTGTAGCCTAGTTCTAAACTGCAGCAAAGGAAAAATATTGAAAAACCATCTGATAACTCCAGTAGGCCTTTGTGAGTCAAAATACTGAAGCCCAGGACATTTTTTCATGCACAAAGAGAGCTGGCAAGACTTTGGTCCTGGTAGCATCAATATGTTGCCCTGTGAGTTTAAGAACAAAACGAGAAGATACTTAATAAATATGCAATATTTGACATTGATAAAGTCATTGAAATACGTATGTAATGGCTTGTTGATTCAGGGAGCATCCCCTGAATTTTTCTGAATATGCAAAAACATTAGACCAGAGCTTTTCTAATTCTAGGATCTGTACACCATCGTTCTGCAGGACAGTATGCAGCTGGCTTTAAATAAAAGAGTATATCCATAGAAAGTGGTCTGGCTGTGAAAGGAGAGAGGAACTCTCACAAAACCCCGTTGCTAAAGTCATGTTTACAAAGCTTTTCCTTGCAGGGAGGTGGATTCTGTGTTTTCTATTCCATAGTATCCACAGCAGGGGTTATGGTGTATGTACTTTCATACTTTAGATTTTGAACATGGTTAGCAGCAGCTCTGGCTTTTGGTTTGTGGAATTGGTTTTGAGGTGTCTTTCTGTGAGAGACTGAAACATTACGGCTAAGGGCTCAAACATTGCTATGAAGGAATTGTTACCCTTTTTGGCAAAACTGCACAATGAAACTGTGACCACCAAAGCCCACCCTTTCCTGAATGTGCCTCCTGACTGGAACTTTGGACTGGGAGTTCAGCTGCCTAAGGGAACATGAGATAACAGTGACAGGATTGTCCAGTTACCTCAGGGCTAGGGAGAAGTAAACAAGGCTGGGGAAGAAGAAGGTATCCACAAGAAAGCCAGACCCAGCATCTGTCCTGAAAATGCACTCTGGCTGTGTCCAGGGTGGGGGAGCCCGCAGACTCACCTGCTGAGGCCAGGTTTGCCCTCGCCCCAACCAAGGGGAGAGGAGGTTTCAGGGCTGTTGCATCATCTCTGGTCAGAGGGCATGGCAACGAAAGACAGCCAAGGTGACAGATCAAACTGAAGGGATTTTTGAATAGATATGTCTGACTATACCCTCTGTCAGTAACATATTGTGAAAAATGCCTATTTTACGATTGGCTTTTCGCAAATATTGAAGTGAATATTATATGTGTTATGTTAGAAGGTTATGCTGTATTAATTTTCTTAAGTAGTGTGTTAAATATGGTTTTAGGTTATAACATAATTTTAAAATAGAAACTATGTATGTGGGATATTTTTTTTAAGAAAGGAATGAGGTACTTGCACCAGATAGCAGCCACAGGACGCCTAAATCTTTCAGAGAAAGAGAATTTATTGCTCCATTATCAGAATAAACAAATTTCTTCCTGCCTTGCTCAGCCCTGAAGATGCTGTTAGGATTAGGAGGAAAAAGTTGACACTGACCAGAGAGAATCCTTTGTTTGAATGGAATTCATGCATCATGTATGAGGTGTATGAATATGCAACAGGTCATTATTTTTAAGGGTTAATCCTCTGTTAACGGGTGTCCTTTTTCAGGCTTATTTTGCCCAGAAAAAGGTACACGGACGTCTGTGACTCTTTGTTTCTATTGTCTCATGCCGTCCTAATCCAAATCGTCCAAATTATTATTACTCTAATTATATTGCTATTTTTATGACCATTTTATTGTTATTAAACTTTTAACATTTTTCTTAAATGGCGTTTTTCACAATATAATGAATATTCCTGAAGTCTAGGTAGTTGGAAGGGAAGGGAGAATCATGGTAACAGTGTCCTTGTGCTGTTCTTGCTTCTTCAGTAATAAGCTGCTCTTGGTGGTGCTTTAGGAGCTCCGTGACGGAGTTCCCTCTGATGTTTTTGCTATAGAACCCAAAAGATAGAACCCACTATATAATATAATAGTGCTTTTTATAACTCTGCCATATGCTTCTCCGTCACCAGTTGTTGAAAATACAGACATTTCTCACGCATTTAATCGCACTTAGACTTTCCCCTCTCTTTATTCTTTAAGTCAACGGCTTGAAACTCTGAAAAACAAACGGCAAATGGTTTCAGGAGCTCCATGACTTCCCTCTGACGTCTCCCGGTGACGTTTTGGCTACAGAGCGCAGAAGGCGGAGGAGGCGGCCCTGCGGAGCGGGGTCCCGGTGCGCGGGTGCCGGTGCGCGGCGGCGCTGGCTGAGCATGAGCGCGGCCGTGCGCACGGTGCGGGCTGCGGGCGGGGGCCGCTCGGTGTGCGTGCGCTGGGAGGACGGGAGCGAGAGCCGCTACCCGTGCGTGTGGCTGCGGGACAGCTGCCAGTGCCCGCTCTGCTTCCTGCCCTCCGCCGGGGCGCGCAGGCTGCGCCTCGAGGACCTGGATGTGGACATCGTGGCCAAGCAGGTTGCTCTGGCAGATAGCAAAAAGGTATTTGAAGGGAACCGTCGCTCACCCTCTCGTGAAAGTTGTCTAACGATGCTTATTAATCTGAACTCGAGACAATTGCAAGTCGCACTCTAATGGCAGTTTGATTGTTTGCAAACCTTAGCAGGTATTTGCAAAGCTTTCAGGAAGAATCGCATTTTGGGGAATTCAGATCTTTCCACCTTCATGTGAAACTTCACTGTATGGATGTTATGCAGAGGCTGCATAAACCCAAGCTTCAGCTTTTATCATATAATAATGCTTTTCAAAATTCTGCCATATGCTTCTTCATCACTAGTTGTTGAAAATACAGACATTTCTTGCACATTTAATCACACTTACACTTTTTTCTCTCTTTATTCTTTAAGTAAATGGCTTGAAAATCTGAAAAACAGATGGCAAAAAAATGTTTTTAATCTATAACAAAATACCAGCTTTCAATGCAAAATAACCTTTATCTTGAGTGAACACAAACCAAAGTTAAAGCCAATAATCAGAATTGGACTAATGTCTGTATCCCTGTCTACTTATCTACACTAACATTTCTTCCTGCAAAATAGAAGGCTATCAAGCAAGAGAGGATAGGAGCTGCCCTCCTTATGAATGTCAACCTTTCCTGATATATAAAATCCTAGTATATTATTTAGATTTTCTTTATGTTTTATTAAAAACAGTTTGTGGCTCCTTTGGCAAACTAATTTCCTTGGTTTTTATACTTCAAGATGTTTTAAACATATTGAAAATGCAGCAGTCAGCCCTGGGTCAGATGGGGCAGCCTCACTGCAGGGGCAGTTTGCAGAGGCTCTCATGTGTGAGTAGCTCAGCCACAGGATAAGGGTCTCTGGTGAGGAATTCTGGGCTCCCAAGTTGATTGTAGACAAAACTAATGCAATGTAAATTCATTATTTCATCAGGAAAATTAGGAATTGTCTGCTTCCAGTTATATTCAGAAACTGATAAAAGCACAGCACTAATACTAAAATGATACTGATAGTGTTTTACCATCATGTGAATGAGCAGAGTCATGTGAATTGGGAAGTGATACCTATTCATCCACCTTAAAAATTCAGCTGTAGGTCTGTGCTAGACTGAGCTCTTTCAGTTCATGACAAGCAAAGCCATATGCTTTCTATCCATGTTTTTTTTTCAGGAATTCGAAAAACTCAACACTTTTTAAAATTTTATTTGATAGAGGGAAGACTTCAGAAGTAGGAGATGGATTTCTCTCCTAGCAAAAGGTCCTCGTCTGTCTTGTTCTTTTTCTTTTCTCATGACCTGTCAGTGTTTTGCAAGAAATTTTCGCTCTTCTGAGCTGGGGTGAAGTGCTCTCCCCAGTGATACGTGCCAGTTTTTACAATTCTCTTCTTTCTCTTAAGTGCAGCTCCCACAGTGGAAACTGTCCACACAAACCAGCAAATTAGGTCATGGGTTGAAATGAAAATGAACATTTATAAAAAGTGGCAGAATGTGAATGGTGTTTCAGTTGGGTTTTCATTACTTGTTTGCTATCATGCTTCAAGGAAAGTTTAACTCTGATATTATTGATCTAAGTATTACAATTTCTGCTGTTTCTAAGGGGTTTTGTTGTTCTAGATGATCTTTTTCAATTTTTTTTTTCTAAACTCACCTTTTCCTTTGTGTTGACAGATCTCTGTTACCTGGCCTGATGAGCACACAAGTGAATATGAAGCTGAGTGGTTGAAAAAACGATGCTTCTCTGAAGAAGCCAGAGCTGTCATGCGAGCAGATTTATTTTTGCCAGGTAGGAATTAAATCCATATCTGCCATGCTTGTGACAAATGCAAGGGGTTTGACACTGACAGTCCTGGCTGAGGTGCCTGTGTGAGGACCAGGTCTACCCAGCTGAAGCCGTGGCAACAGCCCTTGGTGCCCAGGGCCAGGCTGTGCATGTGTGACAGGGACCTGTGTAATCTTTTCCCTCTTCTACCTTCTATACCTGGCAGAAGTACAACTACTTGGGCTGCACTTACTTTCCTAAAAGCCTTCTCTTTCCAGAAAGTGCTAGTAGGTCTCATACATGAGCCATGGACCACCAGTGGTCTGTGACTATGCAAGTGTGTGAGTGCTGTTTAAACTATTTAAATTTTTCTAAATTTTTCTAAAAAGAAAGATTATTAGGAATTGCAAGGGAGTTAAAACTGAAATATTTTTTTCCCCTTTTTCATGGCCTTCTTGTTAAAAAGTAACTGTGTAGCCTGGCAGTGTGTAGTGCTGAAGTTCAGGTTGTGTTTGCTTTGCTTCCTGTGCAAGTTTTAGTGGTAGACTGTCTTTTGATCACAAAGTATTTTGTACAACTGTCTTTGTAACATTTACCCTGTACAAATCACTTACCCTTTAAAGTGGATAATTATAAACCCACGAGGTTTGCATGATGCATTTCATCATTACTTTGACAGCATTTCAGACTGAGCATGGAGGTGTGAAAGCTTGGAGGATGCCTGTGATTGCTCTTGACAGTGTTCCTGTGAGATCTGCTCTTGCAGAAAGCTGTGCATCTGTGTTCAGTGTTAAGACAGTATCTGTTAAAATAGGACATTATTGGTTTAAAAGATAAGAAATATCTCCATTCATTTCGGTGGATGCTGTAATAAACTCTTCATAGTTCAGAATGGATCTATTTTCCCCTGGTAATATAAAAGTTTCTATCTACTTTACTTTTGGCAAAAAATAAACTGTTGTGTTTACTATTTTGAAGAGTTTGGCATGCTTCCACAGTGAATATGGTGAAGATACAGACCTCATTCAGGGAGCCTAGACTTGATTTTTCAGATGGCAAGAACTTTTATTTGTGAAAATGAATATCCTATGAAAGCTAGCAGGATGTTTTGTAGTCTTCAAAGGGATCGACATAAATTACTTTGACTAATACCCAGGCAAAATAATCTAGATCTCAGGTTGTGTTCATTGGCAAAGGTATTAACTACTGAGATTTCAAAATTTCAGATGTAATGTTACCTTTTTCACCTATTATGAAGTCTTAACTGGCTGTGATTTGCCTTCACATGCATGCATTTGCACAATGGTTACCTTTGGCATCTAAATACAGTGCATGTTTTGGAAGCCAGTTCTCTGCTCTGCCACTGCTCTTCTCCATTGGGGCCATCCAGGTAAAAACATACACCAAAGATTTGTTTCATTCTTTGGGCAATGCTTTTTCAAGTCCTGTTTCACATGGTTGGTCTGAAGAAATTGTGTATGAACATTACACCAATTAACTGGCTTTATTTAAGTGGCGTCATTCATCTCTTCCTCATGCTCTCAGACAATGATAATAATGAACTCCCTGGCTCATTATGATTGACACCTTCTTGCAGTTTTCCCCAGGTTTCAGTTGCAAAAAACAAGGCTGTGAGTTTGCTTCCTGGCTGTTTAAGATCTGTTTTTCATTGTATTTTTTGGTAAGTTTAGGACACACTTCCTTGTGGTGATGCACACTGCAAATTACATGCCCTTAAGCAGCTAACCATAGCCCAGCTGTATGATGTTACAGACAATGGTACAAAATGCCAGCCCTGCATGCTGCTTCAACAAAGGGAAATGCAAGCTTGCCAGACTGCTGTAGTTAAAGGTTAACCTTCACTGCTGACATTCACAGCTGAGGCTGGCTTTTTTTGTTTGTTTTTTTTTTTTCTTTTGCAAGTGGTTATTTGCTTTTAGTGCTGCTTTAAAAAAAAAGTTTTTCCATCATAGTTTCTGATTCAAGAAACGTAGATGTCAGACATTGTTTCAAGCCCAAAAAGAAGAGAAGGTCAGATTTTCAGTGCACGATGAAGTGACTATAAATAGCTCTATGGCAGTATGTCAAGATTTCTCTTTTAAAACATTGCCAGATCCTCTCCATGCAATACGCAAAATCAAAATCTGCTATTTGTATATATGAGCCTTGTATATCAAGGCTCATTTCAGCCCAGCTTACAAGATGCTCCCAAAAGAACAGCCAAAGAGCCATATTCCACTTCTACAGCTGTGGTGTCTCAAAGATACTCGTTTTTCGTTCTGTTTACTGGCGTTCTACACAGCAGATGTCACAGGAATGATTTACCATGTCTGTAATTCAGATGCTGGGGGTAGTAGAGGGTGCTTGTGAGACACACTGAGTAAGCCAGTATCCAGTATCTAACTCCATTGTGTTTGCTGAGGCTCATTTTCCAACATGCTGGCATTCCAACAATAGGATGGGGCTGGGGGGTTTGGGGGGGTGGGGGTGGGAATTAGATAACATCACAATCATATTTTCCTGTTGGGTGAAAGAGAAGATTCTGCAGAGCTAGTCTGTAGTGGTACCTAATATTTTTAACCTTAGGTTAGGTTCATGTTTAAACAGCAGTTTTAAGGTTTCAAATGATGATAATTCTTTAAAATGTGATGATACTGAATGTTTATATCCAGCTCCTGTGGATATCTGTTTATATCCAGATTCTGTGATTTGCAAGTTTGAATCAGGATGTTAACAGCATCAATGCTAATTTCAGTTTCTCTGCTAGGTCCTGAGAGATGATAATTTTAGGAGGATGAAGTTAAAAGTAGTTCTTTACCTTAAAAATTTGGTCATTTGAGTTTATCCTGCAGTAATAACTAATAAGAGCTTAATAACAAGTACATATATGCCATATATGTATATGTTATTAAGTTATGTATAAGTTATGTATATGCCATATACATAACTTACAATACATCAAAAATACACTTGGCTTTCAACAAACATTAAAATAGATGCTGTAGGCAAAACAATTTTAGATGAAGTAATTTACTCTAGTGGTGTCTAGACTTTCTTTTATTACTCCAGAAGATTTGATCAGCATTGTCCCAAGTTGTGTAGCAAATGCTGGATAATTCCAAGTGTTGATGCATGCACACCATCTGCAGGTACTGAACGAAGGGCATCTTCTCTTTTTATGCAAACTCTAATGTAGTTAGGACTAACCTGGTATGATCAAGAAATGGGATTTTTGTTTTTCCTTTCTTTTCCCCCCAAATTATTGTTCTGAAATGATTGAAAGAGGCATTAATTCTTTCAAAAGAGTTTCATTCTTCCCATTTTGAAAAGCACACAGATCTGGGGTTTTAGTAGTCATAATATAAATTATCCATAAAGATACAAAATAATTCTGTAAGACTTGTTTTTATCCTGTATGAGTTGTTCAGTTACATTTGCAGAGGGACCTGGGCAGGTTGGATAGATGGGCTGAATCCAGCAAGGTGAGCTTCATCAAAACCACAACAACCCCTGCAGCCCTACAGGCTGGGGACAGAGTGACAGGACAACAGCCAGGCAGCAAAGGGACCTGGGGGTGCTGACTGGTGGCAGACTGAATGTGAGCCAGCAGTGTGCCCAGGTGGCCAAGAAGGCCAATGGCTCCTGGCCTGGATTGGGAATAGTGTGGCCAGCAGGAGCAGGGAGGTCATTGCTCCCCTGTTGGGCAGCGCCTGGAGTGCTGTGTCCAGTTCTGGGCCCTCACTTTAGGAAGGACATTGGGATGTTGGAGCATGTCCAGAGAAGGGCAACAAGGCTGGAGAGGGGCTTGGAACACAAGTGCTCTGCAGAGCAGCTCAGCTGTGTAGCCTGGAGGAAAGGGGGCTCAGGGGTGACCCCATCACTCTCCACAGCTCCCTGAAAGGAGGCTGTGGCCCGGTGAGGCTCGGGCTCTGCTCCAGACAACCAGCGACAGAACAAGAGCACACGGACTAAAGATGCACCAGGAAGGTTCAGGCTGGACCTCAGGAAGAACTTCTTCCCAGAAAGGGAGATTGGGCATTGGGACAGGCAGCCCAGGGAGGTGGTGGAGTCACCGCGCTGGAGATGTCTAAGAAAGGCTGGAGGTGGCACTCGGTGCCATGGTTTAGTTGACAAGGTGGTGCCAGGTCATGGGGTGGACTTGATGATCACAAAGGTCTTTCCCAACCTAGCTGATTCTGTGATTTGCAAACATAAAGATTTTTAATTTGGCAACTGCAGCTGTGCTGTGCAAGTGAAACCTAAGGCTGTCCAGACACTAATGACTCATTCCTATCTTTTTTACCCCTTCAGCTTTCAGAGCATATGTTCTAATACTTCTGCTATAGTACAATGGAAACTGTATTTACTGCCTTAGCAGGGGGAAGAAATTGCTCTATGATGACATGATAAAACAATGAGGTGCTTGAGTGGGCTCCACCAAGAAATACTGCCAAAGAGTACAGTCCCTGTGCAGTTCAGTGCAGCTCCTTGAGAGATTTTCAGGCTGAAGAGATTTTGTGAATAAAAATGGGTAGAAAGTTCCTGTTGTTTGGTATGTGGAAGAATAACATGCCATGGGAAGCATACAGTTTTCTAAGACTTTCAGGCAGCCTTTTTAAAAAACACTTTTAAATGGAAGAATGTAACTATCTGCACACCACAAGATCTTTTTTCCATTCTCTGAGTTTTGCTTTCCTGTCCCTTTTCCAATTAATTATGGACCTGGTAATCTGTCAAATTGTAAATATTGGACAACATAGAGCATTTTCATCCAGAGCCAAAGGTGTAAATGCTGCTTCTTTTAGCACAGACCTATGACTTTTCTCTCACCTGTTGCTGTTGTGCTCACCTGACTATGATGCTCTTTGGGACCAGTCAGGAGAATTCCTTCACTGTTTTTTGTTTTAAAGCAGTTTTTGTTTAAAAGCAGTTCATGTGTATATCAGACATAAGTGTCAGAAATTAGACTTCAGAACTACTAGAAGGATCAAAATTGGCACTAGTGTATTTAAATCAAGCTCTAAGAGCTCTCTGAAAAAAACCCACAAATACTAATATGTAAAGCATAAAGATTAAAAAGTCTGCTAGAGATCCTGTGCTAAAAGTAATCATTTTCTTTGGGATATTCAGTATTAAATGGTGTGGTCACATTCATATTACCACTTGGAGCTATATGCAAGGTTTCAGCTTCTGGTGTATTTACCATGGTGTCATTATGGAGTACCCTGGCAAATGTGAAGGGGGAAAGGCTGCTCCTGCAGTAGCTCAAAGGCCAAGCTCTTGACTGCATCAGCATGTCACTGAAGGGCTGGAAACTTGGAGCCTTTCTTCTCTGAAATTTGAGGTAGGATTGATACGCATTTGTGTACCAGCTTGCACCTTTAAAAAGAGAGACAAGCCTAAACCATTAAGGATGCTGGCTACTCTTGTCACTGGAAGGGAGTTCATATGAGAAAAATGAAGCTTTGGGGAAAAGAGTTGATGGCCTTGCACAGCAGGATTGAACCATATTTACTCTTTAGCTTTTTTTTTGTTGGCATTTGGCAACTATTTTGGTTTGTTGGTGTTTTTAAAATGCAAAGTGGTAAAACATTAAAGAAAAAAAGCTCTTCACTTTTAGTAGCTGTTTTAGGAGTATTGGTGTAGAGTTCAGTTTTGTTGACACTTTGCAATTTCCACCTTGTAGCAGTACTGTAGAGGTTAAAAATCTCTTCAGTCAGCAGGCAATGTTATAGTATTATTCCCAAATACATTTCAGAGTCTGGCAAAGGCTAAATTCCCAGAAAAAAATTATTTCTCTTCAAGTTAAGTGATATGAGAAACATTTTGAATTTAGCTTTGCCTCCCTTTGGCTCCACAGCTGTTTGGACGTGAGGCCAGAGGACAGGCACCAGTGCTGCAGGTCTGCTTGGGTGGAGGGTGGTGGTTCCACAGGGAGCTGTAGGGGTTGACAGGTTTGTCATGCCAAAATCCAAGGCAGTCCCAGCCTGCTGTGCTGAGCATGTGCTGCTCTGCAGTGCTGTGACAAAGCACAGGTCTGCAACAAAAGCCAAACCCACCAGCAAACCCAACACCACAGGCCATGCCCTGCTGCAGAAGGGTCATCCCATACCAGGTGAAACTTCTGGCAAGAGCCATTGGGAACTTGAACAAGAGGGCACTACAGTCCGTGTACCCTTGGAAGCCTGGGACTCCTGGAGCTGCAGTTCAATTCTAGGTGCATGTATTTATTTTCCAAAGTGAAGAAAAATCTATTGATATATTCCTTGAAATGCTACTTCTTGTTTCTGGAAAATTAGGAAAATATTTATTAGCAAGTCAGTAAGAAAACTAGGATGGAAAAGATGAAACTTAAAATCTTCTGTTAGTTTTCACATGGTTATTCACCTGCTCTGTCTTTCAAAGGATTTTCTTAGCATATTTATACAACATACAAAATACATAAATCTATATAATTTCTTAACTTCTAATAGAGTAAAGGGAAAAAATTCCTATTTTATTTTTTCACCATCTTTCAAATGTGTGAAAAGATGTATATTAAGTTAAATACAGTGGAGTGGTGAGTAACTGGCCATGGAGTGGTATCAAAAAGAAATTTAATGACGTGAGATTATATGTCTCCTCAAGATTTACACTTTTTTATTTTGTGAATGTGTTACAAAATTGAACAACTTGTTGAATCATACTGCTGCTTCTTTGAAAAACAGGTAGACCAGAAAGATGGTCTTTGTGGATAGGTCATATATGGGAATATGTGTTCTGATTCTTGGACCATCTCTAAGTAGCCTTAAACAGATGAAAGGAGAACACTACTGACTGAAAAATATTTTAACTCTATAGTGTCTGAGTTCAATTTTTTTTTAAGAGCACATTGTATTTTGTGCTTCCTACCTACATCTAGAAAGAGGTAAAAAAGAAGCCCAAACCTGGTCTTCACATTTGTTTGAACTATAGTATATCCTTCAGTCACCAGGTAAAATTACCCAGAGTTCTCAATTCTGACAGCTCCTTGGAATTTGTAGTTTTCATTTGTCCTGTCCATTGAAGAGATGTTGGAATAAATAGAGATACAGGCATTTTATAATTGATGCCACCTGCATAATTTTACAAATGTTTATGTGGTCTCATTTCTAGTGTGTGATTGATGATTGGGCAAGTTATCTGAATATTAAAACACCAAGTAAGGTAGTTGTGATTTAAACAAAACAATTATTCTAGATAAAGTCTTTTCATGCTGTATAGTACACTCTTCTAAGAATAGCAGCTTCTGATTAAATATATAATAGCAAGGAAAAACGAATATGTCTTTACTGTAAGAATAAAAGCCCTGATTCAATATTTAATAGAATGCTTGACTTAAACCAGTAATGTTTCAAGTTTTGCAAAAAAACTAGAATCAATGCTAACTTTACACAAAACAAAAAAGAATTAGCATCTTTGTCCTTTTTACCCATTACTGTGCACTATCTTTGAATGTGTGTGTATGTTTGTGCATACAAGCCAGTAAACTGAAGAGTTTTGATGCTAAAACAGCTGAGAACTTGTTTATCTATTTCTTCCCTTTCAGAACATCAATACTGGGGCTCAGACCTTCAACTTCCCAAAATACCTTTTGAAGAGATCATGTACAATGATGAAAGTGCATACAGGTGGTTGTGCACCCTCAAGAAAGTAGGAATTGTTCTACTGACGGGAGCTGCTACAAGGCAGGGAGAATTGATTAAACTTGGCCACAGGATTGGGTTCCTGCGTCTCACATTTTATGGGTGAGTTTGTTTTATAAAACCTTTGTTTTGCCAGTGTTGTAATCACCTCTAATGTTTTTCGTCTAAGCTTGTTATATCTCTTTTGAGGATTTATATGTTAAAACAAGGTGTCTGTTTTTTTTCTCTATATATTACAAAATTTGGCATCAAGTTCATAAACTGTAAAAGAGAATCACTCTGCTGTTACAAGTAGGGTATGTAGAGAAGAGCAGAAATAACACTAACTGCAGAGAGAAGGAAAAGTGCCTAAAACCAAATGCTGTTGAATATAGGGTAACAGTGAGAGAGACATACTTATCTGTACCATGAAACAAAACCAGGAATCTCTAATCCAGTCTCGTTCTGAACAGAGGAAGCTTATCTCTTCTGAAACTTTTTCTTAGTCTGATTTTGAGTCATGGCTATAGGTAAGACTTCGATGATGGTATCGTGGCTCACCTCACCAAAAAAGATGGGCTGAGTACCCATTTTCCTGCTTTCAACAGAGTCTGCTCTGGAAAGCCATAGCCAATCCCAACAAGCAGAGTTCAGCTTGAAGGAGCACAAGCAGGCACTTGTAAATTATCCTTTTGATGCCAAGAGCTGGCAAACTGAAGCTCTACCTCTGCAAACACCTACTAATGAGCAGACAAACCATGGTGGCAACTCACATCTTGCAGAGCTGAAACAGTGACCTCCATCTAACTAAGAAATGTTTGTTGCTAGTACTTACCATAATTTTCATCTCTGAAACAGAAGTTCAGTTCTTACTGGCATCCAGTTCTTGGGTGGCTTTTACAACTGTAATAAAATAATAACTTTGGGTTATTATTTCCCTGGTGTTTTACTGGGAGCCAAATACATGGCCTACAAAATATGAGAAATAAAAGGATAAACCTGGAGCTGGCAAACTTGCCAAATTAAACATTACCTCAACAGAACCCTGAATTTTAAACCAAAATGTAACAGCAATGAATATAATTCTAACACATGAAAGAAAAAAGCCTTTCTTCTTGTCTAGATGTCTGCTTGGTGGGACCTCCCTAAAATGTCATTGCTTTAAAAAGTGGAAACATTCTCCATATCAGCCATATAACAACACCAAGAGTTTCCACATTTTTAATTTACCTTTTTCTTTCCATTATGGAGACCCAAGTGCATTAATGAAGTCTCCAGTCATACTGCTATTTGTTTCTCCAACTCCTCAGCTTGTGAGACCCTGTGTTCCTCCTCTGTTCTGAAGCCTTGTCCAGTGCTTGGTGTGGTGTGAAGGCATTCCTTTGGGGCTGCAGCACTGCCATGGAAACAGCCAATCCATCAGTGTCACCTGGAGGTCCTCAGTAGCAAGAGAAGGACACGTGTCCTAAATCTCATACGTATAAGACGTAGACTTTTAATGAAGTGTAAGAACAAATGATTCAAGTGTGGCTTCAGTTCCTAGCGCTGCACTTTGGCAGGACTAAGCAGGTGACAGACAGCCTGGTTTTCTACTGATGAAGACTGAACCTATGTTGCTATCTAATGCAAAAAAATTGCTACACCTGCTTGGTGCCAATCTTCCTACTCTATCAAACAGCCTGAACAATGGGCTTTGAAATCTGACCCTAATTATTAAACCACAAACCATTCCAACCCACTCTGCTCTCCTTAAGGCCCCAGAGTCCTCTGGCATACCCTCACTACCTGTGCCCCCAACATGGCCAAGTTGATGCTTCAGCTCAGATTTGACTTAGACAAAGTGAGGTTGATTTTTCCATATGCAATGCTGAGCTCCCCATTAGCCTCTTTGTCTTCAAGTCAGTAACTTGGGCTTTCAGCAAAGCTCACAGTGTGCAAGGAAAGCTCCTGGGGAGCAGCTTCCCTTGCAAATCCTTACAATACAAAAGCAACGACTGCTTTTACAAAAACTTCTGATGATTCTATAAAATATTATCACTCCAGCAATTTTATATATCTAAATAAGATGATTAAAATTTTAATTTTTAAAATTTAATCATCTAATAATCTAAATAAGATCTAAAATTTTAATTTTTAAAATTTTAATCATCTAAATAAGATGATTAAAATGTGTTAAATTGTTTTAGAACCATCAAGTGACACCACAGCATATTGAATTAAAGACTGAGCAAATCTCACTGCCTTCAGCTAGATTTTTATATTAATTACAGGAATTATAAGAAGGGGCTGGTTTTTGGCTGTCAAACCGTGGAAGTATGGTTGAAATTGTCATACTTGAGTACTGAGGTCATGTGATGATGGATACGTGCTGTTACTCAAGTAACGTACTGATGAATATGTGCCATACCAAATAATAAAAACTATTTCTCCTAGACAGTTAAACACATTTGCAAATACTCAAGAGGGTCTTCCCTCTGGAAATTGCAGAAATCTAATTTTAGCATTTTGCATAATTTCTGTACTAAATACCACTCCTAGAACAAAAGTATTTATATACTATATATAAATAATTTATGTGCATGTTCTTTAGCCTATTTTCTTTTTAAACTGTTATTAAGAAGTAAAACTAGGCACACACCATCTGGAACATATTTTGTCTATAGTATTCCACAAGGGAAAATGAGTTTCACAATTTCTTTTTGGTCACTGATGTGCGTGCAATTATATCGTCTCTGTATGGTAAATTACACTTTTCCAGACAAACATCTGGATCTATAACATGCATCTGCTGAGGATTGTCTTCAATCATGTGAACTTTGTGTAAACAAAACCTGTGGTTCTGGGTCTCAAATTCTCCTGCATGGTGTGGCACTCAAAACACATTTTGTCTGTGCAGCAGCATGAGGCATTCATGTCATTGTCATAGAGCTGTGACTTTTTTCACTGCAGTTGTCAGAAAACTTTTTACTGAATTGTGCCAAATTCCAAGGGAGAAACTATGTAATAAAATAAACAGAGCTAGTTCTCAACAAGGATGTCATAAAAGGGAAAGAAGTTTCAAAGTCTTTCATCGAGACATTTTTCTCCAGAAGCAAATTTTCACCCTACAGGAAAGATCCCCCTGTAAAAGATACTCTATATTTTCTAAGATTATGAAGCCTTAAAAATAACTTCTGGGGAAAATTACATGGCCTTTACAAGTTCTGCATTTCACTGATAATGTGCTCCACGTGGCAGTGGTAAAGTGAAAGGTTGATAAAAAGAAATGGGCCAGCTTCTACTCACTTATTTCTGAAGCATCATTAGTAGGATGATTTCTACTGGCAGAAGCCTCTTGGTTAGTGTCTTCAGCTGGCCTTTGCCACCACTGAAAAGCCATCCTTCTTCTAGGTACTGTCCTGATGCCAGATGTCCCTTGACACACTGAAGTTTTATTTATCTGGAGGGACACTGCTAAATCCTTATTTCCTTATAATGTTACAATATTTTCATGTCCAAAGATGAAGTGACTGTTGTGCTGTGATTTCACAGTTTCAGTGTGTCCTGTCTGGCATGTGGGCTGGATGTTCTAACGCGTTTTCTCTTTTCCTTTTCATTATAAAGACCGACTTGGCAAGTGCAGGACAAAGCAGATGCTAACAATGTAGCATACACAACTGAGAGACTCTGCTTTCACACTGATTACCCTGCTCTGCAGCATCCACCTGGGGTAAGTTGAGTTTACTGACTTTTTCACTCCACAAAAGGAGAAAGGGGAATGGTCTTGTAGTGTGAAAAATGGTTAGTGATCAGTGGCTCTGAATTTAGTCTTAAAAGAGCAGTGTAAAAATATCAATATATTATACTGCATATGCTGATCTATATACACATGGCATACAATTTATACAGTATGATATAAATTCAGCAAGTCTCCCATATACCCCATAATTTTTAAATTAAATTCACAAAGTATTGAAAATATTGCCACATGAGGAAACTTTCAGGTCCTTTATATGCTGTGAGTACTGTTCTCATTACTTTACAAAAGTTAGGTGTCTAAATGCTATAGTCAGGTTGTGACATTTTAGGACTCATCTCGTCAGCTCAGGAGGGTAACAGAGAAAGAATTACAATTAAGACGGTATGTTCTGTTTTCTTTGAATTGGTAAAAGATAAATACTTGTCTGCCCTTTCATGAAAAAAAATCAGGGCCCTTCTGTAAAACTGGACAACCACAGAAAAGATGTTTTCACCTGGTTCCTGTCATATCAAAGTGTAATCCACACAACTCACATCATTCCAGAGAACTGGAAAGTAGTAGGAAGAAAAAGAGGGACTCAAAGGAAAGAAGCAAGACCTCTTTGCCACTGACTCACAGGTTGCAAGCATTAGAAGATGTCCCAATGGGATGGATTTATGAACATGCTATTTTAATTTTCTGCCTTTGTGATACTGGTGGCAGAGTGTTGTGAGCTGCAGTAAATGAGAGCTCAGTCTGTCACTGGGAAAAAACCAAACAACCAGAATAAAAGAACCACAGATGTGAGAGAACTGATACTAATAAGCTGTTAAATATGCAAGCCAATTATTTTTTAAAGAGCTGTTAATTCCTTCCAGGTTCAATTTCTTCATTGTATAAAGCAAACAGCTGCAGGAGGTGAAAGTGAAGTTGTAGATGGATTTCATGTATCCAACAAGCTGAAGAAACAAAATCCTGAAGCATATCAGATCCTGTCCTCTACTGCTGTAGACTATACTGATGTTGGGGTGGATTACTGTGATTTTGCTGTGCACTGTAAACAAAGGATTATAGAGTGAGTAGTTTCAACAACGCCTAAAAAGAAAATCCCTGTCATCTGGTGGATGATGTGTCGGTAGGAAAAGGTCTGCTCCTGCCACCTTGTGGGAAAACACTGGTTTAACTTGGTCTGTAGTTCTAGGTTTGGGTGGAGTTTAGTGGTTGATTGGTTGGGATCTTTAGTCTGTTTTTTTGGGGAAATGTGTGACTTGCTCTTTGCATTGTGCCACCTACTTGGTTTTGCCACACACAAACAAGAAGTGGTGGTAATTAGAGTAACTCCTAGGCACTGGCACGGGTTAGCAAACAGCCAAATGCCAGCCAATGTACACATATATATCGTGCCAAGGAGAGGTCATAAATTGAAACATTTAGATTAAGAATTATATACTATTAGAAGATGAAATGCAAATGTTCATATTCTTTTCTGATTTAAAAAAAAAGTTTATGATTTACTAAAAAAAGTTTACAATTAAAGAGTATATAATACAGATCTTTGAGCAAATTAAGTCTCTACACTTTTTCCTGGTTATCCCTTTTCCTAGTTAGTCTTAATTAGCAAAATCCAATCCAATATCAATCTGAATTTTACTATAGAAACATACTGATATTCCAGCAGGAGAATTCAGTTATTGTTTAATCATCTTGAACTGTTTGAGAAACAACAGAATACATTCCTTTTTCTTTTTTCCTTTCCTTTTTTTCCCCTCTTTTCTTTGTTTTATAGCACGGATTCCAGAGGCCAAGCAATTCGGATCAATTATAATAATGCAACAAGAGACACAGTGTTTGATATACCAGCTGAAAAAGTGAGGCCATTTTATGCAGCTCTAAAGGAATTTAATGATTTATTGAACAGTGCAGAACACAAGTTTACTTTCAAGATGAAACCAGGTCAGTAAGTTCCTTCTCCTCACAACAATTTTTCACATGTTTTTCCTGACAGTCAGAATACTTGAACACTGCTAGCACTAGTACTGAGAGGAACTTCAAGTCTTTCAATCACCTATTTTATTTCATACTGCTTTCTTGCATTCATCTTGTAGATTTCTTTTGCCATTGTTACACTATAAAGAAGAAAAAAGTGGCAGGGAGGAATAGTCTACCTATAGATTAGCCAAATGTATCTCTAAACTAAATACAAAACAGCATTTTATGCTACATAGCATATTGGAAATGGATGTATCAATAGCACCATAGATTGGCAATCCTATGTGTGATGTCATGTGTGGCCTTAATCTCTGTTCTTTCATTCCTCAGCAGTAAAATAAATATATGAATCTCTCAAGAGATATTACAAAAGTAAATTCATCTTTGTATCTGACTGCCTCAGATACTATGGTACTTGTGTCTAAAATGTCTGTGAGGAAATTAATCTCTCTCCATTGGAAGCAGACAATAAAATAATGAGTAAGATCACATTAATGGAAAAACAAAGTGCCTTACATTACATTAGTGGCATACAATCCATTTTGTTGATTACTGCAAATGGTGGTAGGGGGAATGAGGAGAAGACTGTGAGTTTATTTCATTCGAGATGTACCATAGTGGAGACACACAAGAGAGAAAAATGAAATTGGTATTCTAGCATTAATTATGCAATTTCCTAACTCTCAGTGTTTTAACTTTGTTCTCATGTAAATCTCTTAACAGGGATAGCATGTATGTGTATAGTACAACTGGTACTAGACTGCTCAAATAAAATGTATCCTAGTGGTTTTTACACATTTTATTTCACCTCTATGGATCTGCATTCTCCTCAAGGCTTGATTTTCTCAGTATGCACTCCTCTACCACCCTGCTTTTTAACTCCTCATTATACAAGAAATGAAAGAGGTATCAAAAGGGAACTGGCCTCTCTGTTTGAGAAAGCTAAAATTTCTGTGTTGTTGCTGTGTATCTCCAGCTGTTAGTCTTCCTCACTAACTGTTGATATCAATCTTTCTCTGTGGTTTTTTGAAGGAATCTACTGTAACATTCCAACTACTGACCTTTGTGCAATCTCTTTCTATAGGAGATGTACTGACATTTGATAACTGGCGTGTGCTCCACGGTCGCCAAGGCTACCCACCCTGTGCAGAAGTGACACGGCACCTGGAAGGTGCCTATGCAGACTGGGATGTAGTCATGTCAAGGCTCCAGCTCCTCAGGAAAAGGGTCCTGGAGAGGGATTGACCTTTCTCCTAACTAGAATGAGCAAAACGTAGATTATCTAACCTCAATCACAACAGCAATATTAAAAAAATGAGTCTTCTTTTCAGAAACTGACATCACTTTTGACAAGGGCTTGTCATAGAACAAGGTGAAGGCTTTGAAGTGACAGAGGGTAGGTTTTGATTAGATATGAGGGAGACATTCTTTACAGTGAGGGTGCTGAGGCACTGCAGCGGGTTGCTGGGAGAAACTATGGCTGCCCAGCCCCTGGAAGTGTTCAAGGCCAGGCTGGGGGGGCTTGCAGCAACCTGGGACAGTGAAAGGTGTCCTTGCTTATTGCAGAGTGGGTGGAATGAGATGGTCTTTAAGGTCCCTTTCAACCCACACCATTCTATGAGTCTGTCATAAATATATTTCTGGTTTCTATAAGCTGAGAAACATTTTGTTCATATGATTATGTTCATATAAATTTTGTTAAAATTTAAGATTTATCTGTGCCCTGGTCTTTGAATCTAGGAAATACATTCCTATGTCTGTAAGTTTATGTGCTTTTATAAAAGCAGTGTGCAAAGTGGCTTGAAAGATTATCACTTCACTGGACTGACTGCAGATCACAATGCCTTCCTTTGCCTCTACATATCTACCTGCCCTCCCAAGAAGGCCTGAAAGGTAAAAGGAAAATAGTATCATTAACTAAATTTTGTTATGAATGGGCACCTTTCTTTATTTTCAGACTTGCATTCTTAATTGCATAGATCATAACTAAAATTCACTAACCAAAAAAATCCCACAACACTGCCATGATGCTATTTTTAAATACACACCTTTCTAGGTAGGACTCTGCTGTAATACATGATGTCATTGAACAGAGGCTGTATTCTCTATATCCCACTGCACGTGTTTTGATTATCACAGCCACAAATAATTTTTCTTACATGCCCAAGTCTGTAAGCTCAGAAATCATAAACCTACCAAAGAATGCATCATATTAATGCTCCTCTGCATTAGGAAGATAAATCACTCTCAGTGTAGAGGCCACAGACAGGATCAGAAATCCTATCAGAAATCCTAATGTAGAGGCCATGTACAGACATAAGGTCTCTACAGCAGATTTCTGAGTAAAGTGAAAAGTAAGAATGCTGATGATGCTTGGTGGCTAGAAACTAGAAAGCAGAAGTGGCTATTGACTTTGGATGTGACAGAAATGTGGCAACTAAACCCAAATCCATTTTTGTTACACCCACCTCCAATAGGTCTTTAGGATGTTTTCCTCTACTCAGAGTGATTTTTATTCAGAACCAATCTAGAAATGACTGCAGCCAAAGTAGTGGAGTTCTTTCCCTACATTCAAACGCCAAATGGAAAAAGAAAGAATTTTAAAGTACTTGTTTTCATACTCAACAACATGTCCACTGAGTTTATTTTTCACTGTTCTTATAGCTGCAGAGTTAACAGGATGCCTCTCACCATGCTGTGAGCTGGACAAAACAGCCACTCTTCCACCCCCAAATCCTTCTGTTCAACTCTGTACTTTCAAACTGTCCCTTCCAAGTCAAATAAATCCTAGTCTCTTCTTGGAAGGGTAACACAATAGAACTACAACTACAGAATTAAATAACCAAAGAATTAAAATTAGGCCAAGTTCTATGGAGCTTTGAGCAACCTGATTTAGTGGATGGTTGTGGGAGGATAGAATCTAAGAAAATAAAGACAGTGCAAAAGATGATCTCACTCTGAGGATTGCAGCTGTACTAATTACCAAAGATTAGGAACAAGCCTGCCCTTAACAGGCCACAGCTGTGTCCAATGAGGATCAGTGCTATAAAAGAGTGGGTTAGCTGGTTGAGAAGAGAGTTGGAGTTTGTTGGCCGTGCTGTGAGACAGTTGGAGTCAGTGCTGTGAGGAGCTGCCCATGAGAGACCACGAAGAAGGTATGGAACTTTTGCAATATGATGACAACAGACAGCATTCCTGCCCATGGCAGCGGGGCTGGAACTGGATGGCCTTTAAGGGCCCTTCCAACCCAGTCCACTCTATGATTCTATGACCTAAAATCAGCCTGCAAACACTTCCATAGCTCCTGCTCATCATTTAAGAATAGATATCAGCTGAATAATCAGATAAAACTCAATTAGGCCTTTTTGTCATAGGACAGTTTGAATGTAGTCCTCTTTATTAAACAATGAAATGTTAATGTCAGAGTTATGACCTCATTAAATAGCCTAACAAAATTGGGGTTTAGGGGTAATTAAATCTCTCAGTGCCTTCTTTAATAATTAATTCTAGAAACATGAGGATTTTTTTTTTGTCTTTGCAATAAAAGAGGGAAAAGCTGAGGAAAGATTAATAGCTACATTCATAATGCTCTGCAGTAACTGTGTTATTTTCCATATAAAAATGGAGTGAATGTTGCAATTTGTAACTGTTAAGACATCTTGTGCTTTATACTAGTCATTAATAGGGAAGAGATATTTTCCACTTGTATTCTATAGTTTTCTGCACACTTTAATTCAAATTTCTTTTTATTAAAAGCTTTTATGGAACTGATTGCTGGTTTGGGCTTGTATCTAATCTCACACATAACATCTTGCACATGGATATAAAGTCATTATTGTTAGTTACAAATAACTATTAGTAGCTAGTAACTGGTAACTATTATTAGACCTGGATCCATTTACATTTGTCCTGTATACTTAACATACAGTTTAAATATAACTAAACCCATCGCTTTGAGCAGAATGGAGTACAAATAATGGTAAAGACTGTTCATCAGTGGAAACATGAAGTCCTGCACAAGAAAAAAAGTAAAATTCCTGTAATGCCTCCATAAGCACAATATCCAATTAAACTGGAAAAGGGTCAGACTACCCACACAAACTGAATGCAAATCAAAACTTAGGCTTGTGCCTGAAAACCCTCTGCTCAACTTCTAGAATCCAGCTACTATCTATAGCAGAGATCTAAATTCTGAATTCCTTTGCCTAATAGTTTAGTCATACTGGAAATTCTGCAATATGCAGGATGCCTCCCAGACCCAAGCTGGCACCACTTGGAAGCTGCCTGGTATGACAGTGCCAAGTGGCTCCTGCAATCTGGCATCAGGAACCTGGGCTGGTGAGTTTTGTTTCCCAGGAAAAAGGGCTGAGGTTTGTGGGCCGGAGTGGCCAGCTGGCTCCTGAAATTCCGTGATACGCTCCTGAAATTCCGTGATACGCTTCCCAGACCCAAGCTGGCACCAGCTGGAACTCAGGCTGGTTTGACAGTGCCAAGTGGCTCCTGCAATCTGCCATCAGGAACCTGGGCTGGTGAGTTTTGGTTGCCAGGGAAAAGGCTGGTGGGGGTATTCAGGGGCCTTTGGCCCGGAGTGGCCGTCTGGCTCCTGAGATTCTGGCATTGTGCAGAACTTCAGGGTGATGGTCACCTCCTGAAATTCTGCATAGCACAGATGTCTCCCCAACTCAGGCTGCCACTATTGTATTTGTGTTGCCCCCAGAGGAAAGCAGGAATGATGAGTCTGACTCCATGTTCTCAGACGGTTCATTTGTTATTTTAAGATACTATATTATATTAAAGAATACTAAGCTAAACTATACTAATGAATGTAGAAAGGATATTTACAGAAGGCTAAAAAGATAATAATGAAAACTCTTGACTCTCTCCAGTCTCAACACAGCTTTGCACTGATTGGCCACTGAGTGAAAACACACCAGAAAGCAATGAAACAATCACTTGTGGGTAAACAATCTCAACCACATTCCACGTGAGCAAAAGACAGGAGAACAAATGAGATAATTATTGTTTTCCTATTTCTCTGAGGCTTCTCATCTTCCTTGGAGAAAATCCTGGGCCAAGGGATTTTTCAGAGAATGTGAATGCCACTCATCCCCACACAGCTCCTTGCTCCCTCCTCCACAGTGGCATGGGGGAGGGAATCAGGAAAGGGAAAGAACTCACAGGTTGAGATAAACATGGTTTAATAGGTTAAAGAAAAACTGCGCACAAAAAAAGCAAAATAAGGGATCTATGCCCCGCTTGCCACCTGCAGGCAAATGTTCAGCCATCTCCAGGAAAGCACGGCTCCATCACATGTAATGGTGACTTGAAAAGACAAATACCATCACTCCTGACATCCCCCAGTCCTTCTTCCTCCAGCTTTATGTGCTGAGCATGATACCATATGGCCTGGGATATTCCTTGGGTCAGCTGTCCTGCCTGTGTCCCCTCCCTTGTACTGCTCCTTGTACTCACCCAGCCCACCCCCTGGTGGGTGGGGGTGAGATGCAAAAAAAGCTTTGATGCTGTGTAAACTCTGCTCAGGAATAGTGAAAACACCTCTGTGTTATCAACATTGTCTCAGCTCAAATCCAAAACTGTGCCCATAGCAGCTATTAGGAAAAAAAGTAACTCTACTCCAGCCCAAGACGCTCAGCTCAGTAGTTTCACAAAGTCTGGTTTCAGTAGCAAAATAAAATTCAGTTGGTCATGTTCTATATTGTCAGATGCTGAAAATTGCACTCATTTATGACAGTTTTCACTTTTGTTTTAGATTATAACAGTTATTTCAGACCAGCTTCTTCAGTATTTTCACTGCTCATGTCTTGACAAGCAATCAACAATCAAATCTCCTTTGTAGCTGTTCTCAATTGTAGGTTCTGATGGCCACAAGCAGCTGCATCAGAAAACCTCTTTCCTAAAGAGGTGACAGAACTCTTTTCTTCTCTCCTGAATCACTGCAAACTGCTTCCAGAACCCTGCTACCACCAAGGGTAAGGCCACCTCTCAGCTTTGGGATTTCTCAGGAGTCTCAATACATGCATCTTTTCTTAAACTCCAAGTTAATTTGGGAATGGGGTGATTCAGAGGGGTATTCCAATTACAAGAGTCTTCTAAAAAATGGGGCAGTTCAGTGCCTCATTTCAGTTACTTTAAACATGCTATGCCTGCAAGTTTCTTCTTTTTTCTTTCCCCTGCATATTTTAGCCTTAAAATACCCCGGGTAGGAGCCGGTAGGGCACTACAGCAGTGTAGCACTTCCAGTCCTTCCCATACTTGCTGCTACAGCGGTGCTCGTCCCTGATGCAGCGGTGGGTGAGCAGGATGGTCATGTAAATGATGTAGAAGTAAGGCAGCACGTGCTCAAAGCCACAAGCCAGGCAGTAGGCCAGCGAGCCCATCAGGTCTCCTGTGTAGTTGAAATGACGTGCCCAGCCCCAGAATCCCGAGGTCATCAGCTTGCTGTAGTACTTGGTGCCATCCACGGACATGTAGGAGCACTCAATGTACTCTGGCTTCTTCCCCCAGATCCTGCAGTTGCCATTGGTGCGACGGAACAGGTCCTTCTGGTGGTTGGTCATTCTGAAGATGTAATAACCCAGCAAGCCCAAGATCAGGATCCCTAAGGCATAATCTGTGCGCAGCTGGACAGGATGGTAAACCAAGTACAGACCCTGGGGAACACAAAGACAATCAACCGTTGACTTCCAACAGAGGCTCAACATGCCACACCAATTCCTTGAAACAAGAAGAGGGAAGTTGCAAGGATGCAAACTGGACAGAAGGAAAAACCCAAGGAACAAAACCCAAACAAACCACCACTAGTCATAAGACCCTCAACAAGCAGGAGTAAAAAGACAGGAAACGGAAAGGATTTAGAAAAGTATGCAGACACAGTTGTCAATGACAGGATGGTAAACCAAGTACAGACCCTGGGGAGCACAGAAAAACAATCAGCTATTTACTTCCACCAGAGGCTCAACATGCCAGACCAACTCCTTGATTACAGCAATCCTCAACAGACCAGAAGAAGGGAGTAGAAAAATCTACTGCAATAGTAAAACTGCACAAAACTTTCAGAAAACTCTGCATCCTAGAGTGTCCTTCTCTCATTCTCTGCCTCCAAAATTGCACTTCTTCATGAAACAAGAAGAGAGAAGTTGCAAGGATGCAAACCGGACAGAAGGAAAAACCCAAGGAACAAAACCCAAACAAACCACCACTAACCAAAAGACCCTCAACAAGCAGGAGTGAAAAGAAAGGAAACTGAAAGGATCTAGAAAAGTATGCAGACACAATTGTCAATGACAGAAACCAGGCACAAAAGAAGGGCAGGAGAGGAAAAGATGTCAAACTCATGCAGGGACACGAAGCCTTCCTACAGGAGAATTGTTACAAAGAATGTTGCAATAATTACTCAACAGTGGGACTACACAGAAACATTTCAGGTACAAATTCAACTGCTAGAAAGAATGTTTCTGGAAAGTTTCACTCCTGTTAGCCCAAATACACAGTGTACACATTTTTACCTGCAAAGTATAGAGGTAAGGCAACCAAACACAGTCTCCCCAGCCCAAATACCATCCAAAATGATCATGGCAGATATCAATGGTTTTCAAGTACCAGGCTTCATTCCAAAAGAAGTCCAGAACATAAATACCCTGCAACAGAATAATTTCACATCAATAATGGAGCACTGTCACCAGTTACCCTGTTTAACACCATAAGCTTAATGTCTGTGCTGCCTCATGATATGATCTCAACCTTGAAGTCCCATCACTGAATGAGTTGTTTCAGGCCAGGAAAAATGCCTCCATTTCATTTCCATGGAAGGAGTTTTTTTCTTAATTTTATATTAGCTTATTTCCCAACTTGTTTCTTAATTTCCTCCTCAGAATTTACCTGGAGGACATTGACAAGGATCATGGAGTTTGTCACTTCACCGTACAGCTCCTGTTGTTTGGCAGCAAAGGAGAGGTTGATAAGAGTCCAGGCTACAATCCCAGGGCGCCCATTGAAGAACAGCTTGAAATCAAACCACTTGCCTATTCGAGGGTTAAATTCAATCCCCATCATGTAGTCATAAAAGAAGTTGCCAGTGATTTTGCTGTAAAAAAAAATTAGAAATGCACACAGTTATATACAAATACAGGTAATTGCTACTTTGCCTACACAATTCAGATTAAGAATGTAGCAATGATAAAAATCATAAAACCATGTAATGTTGTGCAAGGTAACACAAACTGACCCGACCAAAGTATTACACTAATAGACCTAAATTGTAGAATTTCAGAGGTGCCTGAGTTTACTCTTGGTAACACTTCTGAACAGTCTATTTTTAGGATGGGTGTATCTGTGACATTGAGGCTGCCAGACCCATGGATGTGGAGCATGAAACAGGGGATGGTGCTAGTGAAGCAATGAATCACTGCCATACAGTGGCCTAGCTCTCTGTGCCAGTGAAATATACTCTGTCATCCAATTTATATACCTGATTTTTATTTAACAATTTTAATCTCTGACACCTAGTATTCTCTCACTACTAAAATCCACATACCAGTCTTTTGCATTGGTAGGGAAAAAGTAGCCTTTGATCATTGCAAAGGTAGACACTGCATATCCCAAGATATTGGCACACCACAGGAAAGGAATCCAGTTGTCAAAAATGATGGTAGGTGAGAAGAAGTGGAAGCAATAAGCATTTGCAAACCAAAGCACATGGGTAATGATCCAGGCCTGAAGTCCATTTATTTCATATTTATTCACAGCACCTAAAATATGAAGAAAAAATGGAGTGTTAGTGACCCTGCATTAATACAGCTTTTAATTAATATGCACAGAATACACAGAAGCTCAATCAAGTGCTCATTAAATAACCTCTCTCTCCTCATCGCCCAATACCTTGAAAGGTATTTAATTTTCTGGAAGTTCCATAAGACTCTGCTGTACCCATCAGGCTTTGTTGTGCTGAGTTTTTCTCCTCACAAAACTGAATTTAGACTTTCACCACAACTGACTAGAGTAACAAGCCACCAGTAACAGTTCACATCACACATTTTGTCCAAGTCCCTTGGGTTAATGGAGCTTGAGCAGGTAAAACTATCTTGTCAAATACCAGCAATAGTCCACTGACAATTTTAAGTGCCAAAACTATCAACCAGTACTTTTCCATTGCTGGTGTGATGCCTACCAGATCAGCAGTTTTATTAATTATAAGAGATAGAAATGCACAATTCAGATTAAGAATGTAGTGATAATAAAAATCATAAAACCATATAATGTTGTGCAAGGTAACACAAACTGACCTGACCAAAGTATTACATTAATAGACCTAAATTTTAGAATTTCAGAGGTGCCCAAGTTTACTCTTGGTAACACTTCTGAACAGTCTAACTATTTTTAGGATGGGTCTATCTGTGACATTGATGCTGCCAGACTTATTCTAACAGATGATCTAGATTGCTTTCTAGTTTTGTTTGAACTGAATATGTGAGGAAGGTGAGAGCATTTATGTCCATGTTTCCTGTGGTTACACGTGGGTTATTAAAGACTCTAAGAACAGAAATACTTTGATTTCAGAAGATTGCATGGTGTGTATGTATTCCAAGGAAAACCTTACCAGCAGGGGTGACAGCACCATCTTGTACACCTCCCACATATCCAGGCAGAAATTTATGGCAGAAATCAGGAATGGACACATACAAAAACACCTAAAAGAGAGAGAATGTCTTCACAGTAAGTACAGCCAAGACAAAACCCCTCAAAACACTATCCCTCACACATTAATACCAAATATAACATTTCTCCTAAGTTTCTAGTAAGTATTGGGTAAGCCAAAATGGCAATATTTAGCTGTTGTGCTTTTAGGCCAGTAATACATCTAAGCTACTCTACAGCTCTAAAGATGTATTTCATGTGAGGCTGTAATCCTCTTTTGGTGGGGAGGTAGGACAGTTGGTAACTACATTCAGATCCTTGTCCTTTGATTAATTTCTTGTGTACTAATTTAAAACAAATGGGTATTGTTGTTATATAGCTGCTTTTGCTTAAAAACCTCATTAAGGAATATGTCACACAAGGAATATTTCTGTATATTCCCATTATACTTATTTTCCAAGTACATAGGCTTCACTTGGATTCCAAAACACCTTGGAAATTGTGAAACACCAAAGAGTAAATGCCAGTGCAACCTTTGTGTAAAAGGATTCATCCAACAGCTGTGGGAGAAAGCAGACACTGCATCCAGATCATAGGTCAGTAATGTACCTGGAAAGTGACCCAAAGGGAATAAATGGCAGCAGCCCTGTAGGTCAGCATGGGAGTCCTGTTCCAGATGTCAGACAGATGCTTCTTCCCAGTCAGCAAGTCCAGGAGTGGATCAGTCAGAGAGCACTGGTACTGGTCACAGGACATGATGAAGTAATACACAATCAGTGGTGCAAACATCAGCAGGAAAAGGATGCTTGCCAAGGAAAACCAGTCCACCTCCCTGTAATCCAAAACAGAGCATTTTGTCTCCCCAGGTTTCACACAGATGAGTTATATCAGACAGTTTTTTCAGTGCACCTTCTAGACTTAACAGGATGAAAACTGGAAATGTGCTCAGGGCACAGACATGTCTGGGGGTCAAACAGCCATAGAAAGCTCAGCAAGGAACATACTTTGCCACAAACTGCTCTAAAACTATGCTAGTTGATCAGAGCAAGAGATTAGATAAAATCTTCCCTCCAAAAACCAGATTATTATTACAGACTTCACGTTTTTTGATGGCAATCATGGCTCTAACTGGTGGAGTATTCAGTTGGAAGTGATGATGGAATCCCAAGAACATTATGCAAAGCTTGGAAACTTGGAAAAGACAGACCTTGGACAGCCATACGTTGAATTTCCTGTGCCACTGTTGCTGCTCCCAGCTGCAGTACAATGCCCTACTAATACCTGCCCAACTCTTTGGGAACTGGGACATGAGTCATAGATCTTGCTACAGCAGGACTTGTCAGCTGGGAAAGCCACAGATGTCAGAACGCCTGTTTTCCAAACCTCAGGAAATATTTATTTCCTTGAAAAAACCAGAAATTTTACCAATTTTTATGATTTGCTTTTCTTTTTTGCAAGGAGTGTGTTTTAACCCAAACTGTCTGGCAAACTCTCTGCCTTAAAAAAACTGAAGAACTTTTCTTCAGCACCTGTTGCTACAGCAAATTACCCATGAGTTTCCAGAGCAGGGCAACACAAAAATCTGTTACTAACAGAGGGAAGTTTAAAAGGAATACAGCATCTTTGAGAGTAAGAATGAAGCAATCGGAAATACAAGGACTACTTGGGGTAATCGACTTCTCTCACCAGGCTCTTCCCCACTGGCCTTGAGATGTTTTAGTATCATTTTGCATGTTTTGGTGTTTTCTTTCTTCAACAAGTTTTTTCTCCTGATGGGCTCCCATGATGTCCTGTAGGAAAGAAAATATGAATCCCCTTACTCCAGCTGGTTCTCAATAATTCTTGTACCTCTACAAGAGAAACACAAATAAAAGTTAGTAAAATCTATTATGTAGACTTCAGACCACACAAAATTTAGGGGTGGAGGACAGGAAGCAAAAAATTTTCACCAAGTAATTCCCTATGAACTTACATTCAGCAAAACATAATCAAAACACTGATATCAAAGTAATCCATTAAACTTCTCACTAACTGGAAATTTCTTTTAAGGTGCATAGATAATAAATTGCTTATTACTTACATGTAGATGTAAAAGGAAAAAAAAAATGTTTCACCACATTGTCCTAAACCTTTGTAACTTAACTGCCTCTTTTAATTTGAGAAATTGCTACTGCTGTAATATGAGAGACGAGACCTTGTCATTTGGATACTTTTGCCCAGAGTCCTTGCTCCATATATGCCATTTACACCATAGAAAACAAGACATAATCCCATCTAAGTAAAAAAATCAGTGGGAATGGAGAATGATTTACTCGGCACCACCCAACTCTGTGGAACATGCACTGTCGCTTTCTTTCGTTCTGATCAAACACTTGTTATGCTAAAGATCATCACCCTATAATCGGCACTATGGACTGACGTCCCAGCTTTATGTGCCTCATCACGGCGAACCCGATCCGTTATCTGATGGATAATATTTCCATTAACCCATTATCCAATTAGGCCCTACCCTCTGCACCCACCTCCTCTTGGGCAACCTGTTCCCACGCCTGACCACACCAACAGCGAAACAAAAAACTCTCTCGCATCAAACCCCAATCTCCACTGCCTCGCCTTTAGGCCATTTCCTTCAGTCCTCCCCCCGTAGGTTCTTTTCAGAAGTGATGTGAGGGGAAGGCGGCTCGTCGCTCCCCTCCAGGCCTGATCCCAGACACGGTAAGGAAGGAACGCACTCACCTGCGGGGCCGGGGCCGCTCTCTCACGGGAGATCACTGATCGGAGATCACTGATCGGGGATTACTGACCGGGGATCACTTTCACTCCGCTCCCCACGGCCACCCGGGCCACCCTGGCTCCGCCTCTGTCGCACCTGCGGCTCCTCAGGCGGCATCGGCCCCTCCGGGCCCCGCCCCCTCCCCACGGCCTCAGCCAATCCCCGAAGCGCTCCGCCCATTCTGCGGCTTCCCATTGGTGGCGCGCGCTCGTCCCATGGGCCGAGGAACGCGAGGGTCGCGGGCCCCGCCCCCTGCCCAGGGACCTGCGCTCCGGCGGGAGCGAGCGCACCGGAAAAAACCCCAGCGCACCGATAAATCCCAGCACACCGAATAAACCCCCGCGCACCGACAAACCCCAGCACACCGAATAAACCCCCGCGCACCGACAAACCCCAGCACACCGAATAAACCCCAGCGCGCCGATAAACCCCAGCGCACCGAATAAACCCCAGCGCGCCGAATAAACCCCAGCGCGCCGATAAACCCCAGCTCACCGAATAAACCCCAGCGCGCCGAATAAACCCCAGCGCGTCGAATAAACCCCAGCGCAGTGAATAAACCCCAGAGCACCAAATAAACCCCAGCGCGCCGAATAAACCCTAGAGCACCGATGGAGGGTGAATGGTGTCCAGGGAAATAGGTTACATCTGCACTCGGGTCACAACATGGAGCCCCTAAGACAGACTGGGCCGCCTTGAGGCGTTATTAAGCTCTCCACATTGCGCTGACCGCTCTGTGCGATTTCCAATGGTTCTGCAGAAAAAGACCTGGGGGTGCTGGCCGGGAGAGGCTAAACACGTGCCCAGGTGTTCCCAGGGAGCCAAGAAGGACAATGGCATCCTGGCATTGTCAGCGGTAGTGCGGCCAGCAGGACCAGGGCAGCGACCATGCCCCTGTTCTGGGCACCACTGAGGCCACACCTTGAATCATGGGGTCAGTTTTGGGCACCTTAATTCAAGACATTGAGTTGCTGGAGTGTGTCCAGAGAAGGGAATGGATCTGGGGGGAGGAAGGGGGGATGGAGGTCTCAGCCTGGAGAAAAGGAGGCTCAAGGAAGGAATGTTACACTCTACAGCTCCCTGAAGGGAGGCTGTAGCCTGTACACTCTTCTCCCAAATGACAAGCGACAAAGAGGAAATGGCCTCAAATTGTGCCAAGGCTTGTTTAGATCAGACATTAAAAAGTTTCTTCATGGAAAGTGTTGGCAGACATTGGAACAGACTGCCCAGGGTGGTGGTGGAGTCACCATTGCTGGAGGTAAAAGCCGTGTGTATGTGGAACTTGGGGACATGCTGTAGTGGTGTACTTGGCAGTGCTGGATTAGTGTTTGGAATCAGTGACCTTACAGGTCTTTTCCAACCTAAATAATTCTGATTCTAGTACAGAAAGAAGTTAGAATCCCAGGTGTAAGGTGGCTCACAGCAGCCAGATATGTGATGAGGGACATAAGAGAGGAGATTGGACTTTGAAGAAGTCAGCCTCTCTGTGGTCAGCACCCCGAGAGCTGCTAGGATGATGCTGAAATGAGAACAACACGCAGAAGGTTGCACCCTGTTCCAGTTACCTTCAGCACCCGCACTCTGAACTCGGTTTGAGGGACACTTCTTAAAAGAAGCTGCAGGGTTAAGAAACGGGCTAAGGCTGCATTCCCGTTATCCAGGGCTCTGGGGAGATAAAACTGCGGAAAGTGCGGAAGGGCGTGCAGCAGCGCACGGCGCCGGAGGAGCCACAGCGCGGGTGGGCAGCGGCTCTGCATGGAGCCCATGCTTGGAGCACTGACGGTGCAGGGGCTGCTGCGGGGGCCGGAGCAGGGACCGGGAGAAGGGACCGGGAGGAGCGGCCGGAGCAGGGGCTGGGAGAAGGGACCGACCGCAGTAGGGACCGGGAGGAGGGACCGGAGGAGTGGCCGGAGCAGGGACGGGGAGGAGCGGCCGGGAGGAGTGGCCGGAGGAGGGACCGGAGCGGGGACCGGCAGCCCCGGCCCCGCCCCGCCCCGGAAGCAGCGCGGAAGGCGGCGGGGCCGCCATGGGCCGGGCAGTGACCGTGGCCACCTGCGCCCTGAACCAGTGGGCTCTGGACTTTGAGGGCAACCTGGAGAGGATTTTCAGAAGTGAGTGCCGAGATGGCTGGCTGGCTGCCCCTGGCCATCGGGAGCCTCTTCCCTCCCTCCTGCCGCGGGCGGGCAGCGCAGCGCAGCCCGTGCCCGTTTCACGCACTGCGCTCCCAACACTTTTCCAGGTATCGACATCGCCAAGAGCAAAGGAGCCCGGTACCGGCTTGGGCCAGAGCTGGAAATCTGGTAAGGGCGCTTTGCTGGCTCTGCTTTGGTGCGATTCCAGTGAACTGTGCAAGAACAGTCGGGAAGAGCACTGGCCCCGAGGTGCTGCAGTGCCCAGAGCCGTGCTTGGAGCGTGCGGCCGTCGGGGCAAAGAAAGAAAGAACAGGATGGGGTCTCTTGTCTTGGAAACCTGACTGGAAGCGATAATTTTTAACCTATTTCAGTGAGTTTTCCTGCAGGGGAGCTGTAGTGCTTTGATTTCTGCCTGCTGTCCTGGAAGGAATATCATGGGTTGATATAGAACGCTGCTGAGTTTTAAATGCTGTAAATAGGGGTAGTGTTGACAGCACTGCTTCTTCATTTTTTATATAAATTACCTATGTGGGTGAAATGCTCCCTGTCTGAAGTAGTGTTGGTTCTTTGGCTCTGGTGCTGGTCTGGCTGAATTTTTGGTTTCTCCTTGTTTCTATACACAGTGGTTATGGCTGCTCAGATCACTTTTATGAGTCAGACACACTCTTGCATTCGTTTCAAGTTCTGGAAAAGCTCTTGGAGTCTCCAGCCACTCAAGATATTATCTGTGATGTGGGAATGTAAGTTTTTTGTTGGTTGTTTTTTTTTTTTTTAGGGATAAAGGGATAAGTCCTTAGGGGATGCTGCTCTGCCATGCTCTGGATAGCGAGGGCTCTGCACCAAACTGTCAAACATTTCTTAGGAACTGCACTGCTTTTCCCCTTTTAACTACCGTGACCAGGACTGCAATGTGCAGAACACTTTCTTAAAGATAATCCTTCCGAAGATTGCTGGTGGCTGATCCCTTCAAGAGAGAAATAGGATAATTACAGTTATATATTGGAAACCTTAATGTCTGGTACTTATTGCCACAGGTCAGACTTTGTGTGAGGTGTAACTCAAAGGGTTTTAGAAATTGACTGTCTTGTGGGAATGTGGGGGCTGCTTTCACTGACAGACAACATAAGTGTATGTGAATCTCACTGAAGCCATTGTAAACCTTGTGCTGACACGGAAGGGGGATAAATTATAGCTGTAAAATTAATGTGTTAGTATTGATATAATTGTGTAAAGCTAGTTTGATTTTGAACTGGTCTGGCAGTGTCACAGGAGGTCACATTTGATTAAATAATCTGGCCCAGCCATGGGGAATCTTCTGGTGTGCTCATGTTCCTAAGGCTCAGGTAATAATTGATATATCTGAGATTGACAGCACAGTCAGTAACTCAGATTTTTTCTAGCTACTACTTTAACTAAAAAATTAGAAGCTAAAACTTCATATATTGTTTTGCTTGATTCCCTCCAGTGAGGTCTTCCGAATAGTTTTTGCAGTAAAGTAGATTCTGTAGCTTTTTATAATTTCATTTAGTGAATGTAGTCATTGCTGATTTTGGCTCTTATTTTCACAGGCCTGTTCTGCACAGAAATGTTCGCTACAATTGTCGAGTGATCTTTTTAAATAAGTGAGTAATTCTTGATGTGTTTTGTGAGGCAACGCATTATCTTTTCAGACACCAGTCTGGCCTTCAAGCAAGATTCCTCAGTGCTACTTAGAGTGATGGATTTATCTTCCTACTTGCTAAATTCTGAGAGAGACAACTAAGGTTTCTCATGATCTATTTTTTTCTTTTCTGGTTTGTGGAAACTAAATTCCCACTGCTTTCTGGAAAAGTTCAGAAAAACCCCTTGAGTCTGCAAGAAACTTTAAAAATGTTACATTATAAAAGAAAAAAAGAAGTTGTTCCTAATCAGTGTTCATATATAGGCTTGTTTGGCTGTACATCCTGTGTTAACTCAGTTTTCCTGTTTTGTTTTATTTAAGGAAGATTCTTCTGATCAGACCAAAAATATCACTGGCAAATGCAGGAAACTACAGGGAACTTAGATGGTTCACCCCATGGAGCAAAGCAAGGTATTCTGGCAACTCTAGGAATTGTGTTAAAAAACACAGCTTGCTGTTTGCAGCCACAGCAGCAGGGTTGAAATATCTACAGCAAATCCTCATTGGCTGCTACAGGGAGAGCAGCAGGACAGAGTCAGCTAAGCCACGTGGTTGCAGCTTGGTTAGGAAGTTTATTGAGCAGTCAAACTCTGAGTTGCTGAGCTGGAGGAAAAAAGTGGGGCTGCTTGGTCCTACAGCCAGTGTAAAGTGTCATTTTCCTGGTGTGTGCTTTCTAAGAACAGCCAGCTCAGGACTGGAGGGGCTGTGTTTGTCTCCTGAATGCTGCAATCCCAGTTTGCCACTGAACTGGCAAACACTGAAATGGATGAGCTCTGTCAGAACTTCTGCAGTAAATGAAAGCTGCCTACCTTATGATGCTGCAGAACACTCCTGGCACTCATCTCAGATGCTGTGCACTCCTCTTGTAGTCAGGGAATGTTTCCAGCTCCAGGGTCTCAGCAAAGCACTTCTGATCCCTCCTCTGAGCCCCAGCTGGTTCTGTGCTGCTCGTGCGGTAACCCTGCAAAAAGAGAAACTTCCACCTGGCATTTGTCTTGCATGGTGTGTTCATTGTTAGGTCTGCTTTCTAGCCAGGATGGGGCATGGCTTACCGTGCCTTTCTGAAGCATAGATGTTGCTGTCTTAAAATGTTAGCATTTCTGATTAATTCCACAGAAAATATCAAGGGTTTTTTTTTTCATTTTTTAAACACACACAGCCCTGTACAACTTCAATAGGGTTTCTTTAACCAGTGTTAAAAAGTGAGATGAGAACCAGTTTTTATGCTGTGATTTATGTAATGATGTATTCACAATCTCTTAACTTGATTTAGGCATGTGGAGGAATATTTTCTGCCCCGGATCATTCAGGAAGTGACTGGACAGGTAAGCTGTTTTTTTCTTTTTTAATTTAGCATCTTCCAGATTCAGCAATTAAAATCTCCAGTCTCCAAAATTCTGCTGCCAGTCGTGATGTAGATTCATATGTTTCAGTGGTGGTTCTAAGTTGCATTAAATGAGAGCATAATTTAACATTATTTATGTTACTATGTGGCAGCAAAGCAAGTAAATTTAAATCTGTCTCAGTTATTTGTACATATAGAACCTTGATTGCCATATTTTGCACAATTTTGGAACTAGGTTTACCTGTGCTTGAGACTAGAATTGGTTTTGTGTTTTTAGGTTAAAAAAAATTAAATTAAAAATCATTTAAACCTTATTTGCTCAGAATCTAAAATTTATGTTAGTTCCCACTAAAGCATGAGTGTGATTCCTAGCAACAGACAGTCTCTGTTTTGTAGATTGTTTCATACCTGTCCTTAAGCAAAGCACTGCATCTGAATACTACTGAAATTAAAACATGAAATTTCCATCAGTCCAGAAATTTGCATTTCAGAATTTTTTCCTTTTTTTTTTAATCTGACTTGGTATAAAGTGAAAGAAGGTATAATGTGATTGATATTGTGTCACTAATTTCACATAAGTAAGCACTCAATTTTTATATTTTCTTAAGATTAATAGTTCAAGTTTTTGAGTTGAACAGCTTGTTCTACTGCATGTGTGTAAGAATGTTCTTGTTTTTCCTCAGGAAACTGTTCCTTTTGGGGATGCAGTGCTAGCAACCAAAGATACTTGCCTAGGGGCAGAAATATGTGAAGAACTCTGGGCACCAAACAGGTAAAGGAGAAGAGGAAATAAAAAGTAATCTAAAACATACCCTGGTGCTGCATGAAATAAATGTTTGAAGAGATCTGCTTATTATTCTTCTATGTAATTTATCTTTCAGAAAGTGCCAGTAAGATAAAATATAATTAGGAGCAATAGATATATCATGGGAAAGACCTCATTAGGCTAGGTGCAGGATGGCAGAGAAATGTTGGTTGTTAAACTAAATCAACTCGAAACAAGAAGGTAGGGGAGAAATACCAAAAACAAGCAGAATGAAAAGAGTGACCTAAGGAAATAAATGACAGGTAACTCTTGTGCTCACATTCCTGATACTTTTCCAAATCTCTCAGTTACTTTGATTTCCTTGTAACTGCAGAAGATGTGGTGTGTTGAAGATGTGATTTATTTTTTCTTTTAGTATTCCTTTCTTATGACATTGGAAAAAGAAAAAAAGCAGTAAAAATCTTCTCCTTGTAGTTCTGTTTTTGGATTTACTAAGAGACAAGGAAAATGGGACAACTGACTTTGCAGTGTATATCCATGTTACCCTTTCAGACCAAGGTTATGTTATTCTCTCTTTCTTTGAGATCTGGCCTTCTATAGAGTAGAAGGCATTTTATTTAGAACAGAGCAAAAGCCCTCCTCACCTCTGCAGCCACTGCTGGTCTTTGACAGAAGAGCTGGGCAATGCAAGAAAACAGATGTTTTTGAAAGCCCTATCCTTGTTTGAGCTAAGACATGCAGAAAACTGACAGTGACATAAGTGTTTCTGTTTGTCAGTGATTTTTAATGACATTTGCAGTTTTCACAGCACAGTAGTGATTTATTTTTGTGCCTTTTGCTCTGACAGCCCTCACATTGAGATGGGACTTGATGGAGTGGAAATTTTCACCAACTCTTCTGGGAGTCACCACGTGCTGCGGAAGGCTCACGCCCGGGTGGATCTGGTGAATTCTGCCACAGCCAAGGTGTGTGCTTTTCTATTGGAAAGTTCTGTGTGTTTGAAAAATGAGAAGACACTTATTATTTCGTCTGTAATCCTATCTAACAGTGATGGGGACAAAAATAAAGTAATGAGTGTACATTACACTGGGAAAAAGCTGCTTTGTCATTATGGTTTAGCGTGCTTTGCTTATATTTAACAGTATCTGCTCTCTCCTCTGATATCCAAACACAGCTTCTGTCATTGCCTTCCTGCTTTTCCCAACCTCAGTTTGAACTCAGAATTCAATTTAGAAGTGCAGCTCTCTCTGTTTGGGTTGAGGGAATGACTCTTGCTACTAATAGACTCCAGTCAAGAGAGAATCCCAGCCATAAATCATTCACAATGTAAAGGGAGAGGAAATTTGTAAGAAGGGCAGGAGCAGAGAAACAACATTTTGATTTTCAACATCCTGTCAGATGCTACATTCTGAACAGCTTTTTTTTTTCTCTTCCCTGCATGTTTGTTTCCTTGGCAGAATGGTGGAATATATATTTTAGCAAACCAGAAAGGCTGTGATGGTGATCGTCTGTATTATGATGGCTGTGCAATGATTTCCATGAATGGAGAAACAGTTGCACAAGGATCCCAGTTCTCCCTGGATGATGTGGTAATGTATTCACCCCATAGCTGCTGGGACGCTTATGCTCTACACTTCCAAACACTCCAGATCTAGGTCCACATCTCTAGACTAAGAAGGGTGTATTTTAATTATGCTATTCAACTAGATCTGAGTGTTTTCCTAGTCAGATTACCTACAGTAGCTCTCCTGCTTTTGTGATGAAGGAAGAACTGTCACAATGGAAAAACTTCCTGAAAACATTTTTGTATGCAATCACCATGGGGAGGAGAGACCCTGTTAATTGAGATTCCCTTATTTAAAGGAAGAAAGGGCAAAGACTGCAATGTTCTAATTATGACCCAGTTTCGTGGACACAAGGTTTCACTTTGATTTCAGAAAGTGGTAGATTTGTCATCTAGCTTTCCTCACATTATGTGCGAGCTCCATCTCTTTCCCCAGTAACGTTTCTTGCCTTTTCCTTTGCCGCAGCTGATGCTGTGGCATTTCCTGATGGCATTTCTTTTGCCAAGCATTGTTCATCTGTTTGTGTAGAGTGATCTCATGTTGAATGCCTTTCCACAGGAGGTGCTGGTTGCCACTCTGGACCTGGAGGATGTTCGAAGTTACAGAGCAGAGATTTCATCTCGCAACCTGGCGGTAAGAGCTCTTCGTGTTTGCAAACTGTGCCAAGTTTGAATGGGTATTGGATGTAAGAAGTATTTGCATGTCTTGATTTTCACAGTATCTTAGAGAGCTGATTTTTTTTAAACTGTGTTAAAATTGGTGTCTTCTGAATTCTTCTGTACTATTGCTTAGGCAAGTAAAGTGAATCCTTATCCCAGGGTAAAAGTGAACTTTGCTCTGTCGTGTCCTGATGATTTAGCTGTTCCTACTTGTATGCCAATCCAGTGGAGACACCACAGTCCTGAGGAGGAGATCAGGTAATCAAATGCTGAATCTGTTGCTTGAAAATTATTTTGGTTTAAAATAAAAAAGAACAAAACTCAAAGAGATAAACATAAGATGTTGTTCAGATTTAAGTAAAGGAGATCTCTCATTGGAAGACCACAGTAAATATGTTGACTTGCTTAGGTGTTATTCCCTTACCTTCTTAGAACAATCGTGTTCTGTAATTTCAGCCTTGGACCTGCGTGTTGGCTCTGGGACTATTTAAGGCGCAGTAAACAGGTAAGAACAACAGGGTTTGTTTTCCCTTGGCATACACAGCTTCTTTTGTGCCACAGGCACAATCCAAATTGTTCTCCTCTGCTGCTGGTAACCCAAACTGATGTTAGTCCAAGGTGCAAAGTTTGAGTTTTTCACTGGTAGCTCAGTCAGACTTAAAAATTGTATTCCAAGTGTGACTTCAGTATGCTCTGTGCACCCTTCCCTTAGGAACTGTGCTTTCTTGAGTGCAGCAGAGTGACATGAAGTTGTCATTTAGTGTACTAGTAAAGTATGTATGAAAAATGTATTCCTTTTTATTAGCATTTCTGTCTTACTACAGGGTAAAGGCAACTAGAATTTTTTCTAGGCAAAGGATTTTACGTGGAGTACTTACTTGATTACCCAGTTGATGAGAGTTTCAGAGGATTTGCTCTGGGTGGTTTGTTCTGTTCCTACCCAGTAGAATATAAACCTTGAACAATATGAAGCCTTGAAAATGCCTGTCATTCTTCTACAGGAGTGTGTTTCTGAATGGTACAATACATATTTTTTTTCTTATTTTGTTATGTGGAACCTCTTCCTTGCTCTGTTTTCAAGGCAGGATTTCTCCTACCTCTGAGTGGTGGAATTGACAGCTCTGCTACAGCTTGCATAGTGTATTCCATGTGCCACCAGGTTTGCCTGGCAGTCAAGAATGGCAGTAAGTAGATCTGTGTGTCTGGCTAGCTGTGTTTACTGGTTATGGATAAGTTAATATTAGCTGGGTGCAGTAGCTGCAAAAGCTTATTCATGGCAGACCCGTTTTTGTCGTTCTAATGGAGCCCTTTGTATCTCTTCAGAAATTCCAGTGAAAATGTGTGTCCAAATTCAGATTCTCTGAATTGGCATAATAGTTTCTGGTTTGGGTTTAAGTATTGGATGTGGAACTCAGACTAGTTTCTGTCTAGAGTATTGTTCAAATGTTGGCTGATGTAGTCTTCAGTTTATTCTGAGAATTTTCCCCTTCTATTAAAAGCAGCACTACAAAGCATGGTTAGGAATGGTTTAAGTTCTTTAAGTTCTGGCTTTAAGCAGACTTCATGCATTTAGCTAAGTCTTTGTGCATACTGGATCATGTTTTCTATGAAAATTCTTTAGTAGATCTAAAGGATTTAACATTTCTGTGCTCAAAATCAGAAGCAAAATCAGTAATTCTTTTATTTGATAGATGAAAATTTTTTGGGGAAGTTAGATGTAGTCTTCTTATTTGTCATGGGCACTGTAAAACTTAATTGGAATACAAGGGATGTACAAGATATTTGCACATCCTGCAAAGGGAGGAGCACAATAATTTCCACTCCTGTTCTGTTTCTTCTGCTCTGTCCTCAGATGCAGATGTGCTGGCTGATGCACGCAGGATTGTGAATGATGGCACCTACATCCCTGAGGATCCTCGGGAGTTCTGCAAGCGTGTCCTCACCACGTGCTACATGGCTAGTGAGAACTCCTCCCAGGATACCTGCAACAGGGCCAAGCTGCTGGCTGAGCAAATAGGCAGGTACAAGCTCAGAAGTGGTGGGAAAAAACATCATGTTCTGGCAAAGAGTTACATCTAAAACCTTCAAACTCGAACAGGGGAAAAAAATAAGAGAGGAATAGGAGGTGGGTTAAGTAGGAATGCTCAGATGTTATTACTAAAGTGTTAAAGTGATGCCAACTTAGAAGCATTTGGCAAAGGACATGCAATTTTGGAAACAGACTCTGAAAAGTGTTATTCTTTCCTAAGTTTCTTCCTACCAGATCTGAGATTTTAGCACCTTAAAACCTCATATGATGGGTGGATTTTTGGTGGTTTTTTTTCTATTTTATCTAGTCAGATTGTGCTGCCTGAGTCACTTGTGCTTGAATTCTTCTCAGCTACCACATCAGCCTGAACATCGATGCGGCTGTGAAAGTTGTTGTGGGGATCTTCAGTGTGGTGACAGGTCGAACTCCCCAGTTTTCTGTCTATGGAGGGAGCAGCAGAGAGAGCCTGGCACTCCAGAATGTGCAGGTGTGTGTCCTCTAGGCTGAATCACATCACACTCTTTTGGTTCTGTGGGCTTTGGGTTGATTTTTTTTTTTCATTTTCCAAACTAAACAACAACTCTGCTTTAGTTCCGAGTGTTGGTTATCCTGTTTGATAGTTTTTGTTAATTTGAGAACTTGATCTTTCTCTGTTACTGGAGAAATCCAGCTGTTTGCTCTAGAAGCAAACATTGAATTCTTTGTCAACTTTTTGGAAACAGGAGAGGTTTAAGTCACAGAGGGGTGTGGATATTTGCTTAACATTACCAACAATTGCTGCTGGAGCTGGATCCTAGGTTGGTTTGGCATGGCTGCCATCCTTAGAAAAAGCTGAGTTTCAGGATGGGGACAAAAGCAATGTAAACTTTTTAGAAATGTTGTCTATTAGACTAGAGAGATTTATTTACTCTATAAAAGGATATGGTTTATCTGCATGCTTCATCCATCATGGATCCTTGTTAGTGCTATCAGAGGTGGCAAATGGCAACTACTCCCCAGTTTGCAGTTGACCAGGAGAAACTTCCTCAGTCTGTGGCAATAGCCTGTACTGAACCTGGATTTCCTGACTGTGTTCAGCAATTTCTCCACAAGACTATCCTTCTTGCAGTCATGCTTTGTCGCCCTAATTTTTTAAGATTTTCTAAGCTTTCTGATATTTACATTCTTGTAACGAACTTTCTCACACATTTTCTGTAAATAACTCATTGTTTTGCATTCTTTTATAAAAGAAGAGAAATTTGATAGACTGTTAGTTTGTCCAGTGTCATTGGAGAGGTGACACTGTCACCCTCCAATCCACTGTCACTTTTAGAAAACTATAAATGTTAAAGTCAGAAAATAATCTTCCCTGTTTTCTTCACCTTGAGAGCAGCATTGTGTGCTTGTGTTCATTCATGTCCTATGGTGACAGTGCTTACCCTGCCCAAATTTTGTTCTTCATGAGCTTGTTTAGACAATTAGTTAATAAAAGTGACTGGGGAGAAATCACTCTGCTATGTAAATTTTGCTTTCCTTTTCATTTTTCTCTGCAGGCTAGAATAAGAATGGTCCTTGCCTACCTGTTTGCTCAGCTGACACTGTGGGCTCGTGGGATGCCAGGGGGACTGCTGGTGCTGGGATCAGCCAATGTAGATGAAAGGTTGGTGAAAATTGGGAATCCAAACCCACGTGGAACAGGTCACTGTCATTTCCTGCAACTCTACCAAATATCTCTGTAGATTATTGCTCAGAAGAGGTAACAACCTAAGAATCCACTGGTAACAGTGAAATTAATGAAAATAGTTAAATCAGCTTGAATGGGAAATTGTGTATTTTTCAGAGGTTTAGCCCAAGTATTGCTATAGCATTTCCCATAAAATGCTGTTTTCAGTTGAGCTTACCTGTGCATTCACTAGGCTAACTTCCCAATTTGTTGAATTTCCAATTACTGTATTAGGAAAGAAGATGTGAACTTTGAGCTAAAAAAGCAGACCTTAAAATCTGGAGTACTGTTAGTAGAGCTAGTATCTGAAGATTAAAGCAATCCCTGTAAGATTGTGGGACTGGTAACCTCTAAAGCTGTGAGAGTTCTGTGTGCTGGTTGTGTGGGTGTTTTGAGATTTGAGATTGTTTTAATTAGTCAGCACAGTATTTTAATTGTTTTGAAGGTATTGCCTCAACATGGATAGTTTTGCTGTGCTCCATGATTGTTTAAAGTATCATCTTCTGGAAATTTCAGGGTTTTAGGATAGCCCTGCTGCAGTTAAACATGTTGCCCTTTAGGTGTAAATATGTTACTAATCTGCAGTTTGTTTCTCCCTTTCTTTATGCTACATATAAATTCTCTATAGTGTCAAGGGTTATATATAATGCTGCAGTTACATTATTAGTAACTGTTGCTGTATAAAATCTCCTGTTTTGCTCAGTCTCCGTGGTTACTTGACCAAGTATGACTGCTCCAGTGCTGATATCAACCCCATTGGTGGCATCAGCAAGACTGATTTGAAGAGCTTCATTCAGTACTGCATTGAAAACTTCCAGCTCACAGCCCTTAGGAGGTGAGCAATGATTCAGTGACTGTGTTTGTTCATTCCACTGGAGGAACTGTCTGAGCCAGGTGCTTCATTTTTGGGATTGAAGCACTGTTTTAACAAAACAAAAATCTCATAAAAAGTCATAAGACTGCATCGAATCCATGTTTTTCCTTTTCCCTCTCCCTTACAGTATAATGTCAGCTCCACCCACTGCAGAGTTGGAGCCCTTGGTGGATGGACAGGTGGCTCAGACTGATGAGGTAATAATGGGCAGTGCCTTTAAAATGCTTTAAGCTTTACCCCAAAATCTGGGGTTTGTCCCATAGCTCTTGTTTACTCCAGTATGTAACCATGCTTACTGACAGGTGTCTTATAACCAGTCTTAAAGCTGCCAACAAGGCATTAGTTCCCCACACCTGCCCTATCTCTGTTGACAATCGTTTCCAAAACAGCAAATTAACATTTTTGAATTATTTTAGATTTTTGGACACTTAGAAGGATGGGTGTTGTAAAATGCAGTTTGTTTTAAGTTTTTTGGGTTTTTTTTTTAATATCAAAAGAAAGTCAGGGCTTTACTGCTATGAAAATGACTGGTGGCAAAGCACTCTTCTCCCCACATCCTTCTCTTTGCTGTCCCTTTGGAAAGGAGAGCAAAAACTGATAAAACTGCCTTTGTGGCCTCCAATCTCCCAATTCAGAGAAATTCCAGTGGGTTTTTTTATTCCTGCTCATAGTATGTCTTTTTGACATTGACAATATAATTTTGGTGTTTCTTTGATTTAACTGGGTTATTTTAATTGCTCCATGAAAGTATTCATTAAAATTTGCATAGTTAAAATTTTCTTTGACTTTCTGTGTGTGTTTTCAGGCAGATATGGGGATGACATATGCAGAGCTCTCAATCTATGGAAAATTAAGGAAAATTGGAAAGGCTGGACCATACAGTATGTTCTGTAAGCTGATTAATATATGGAAGGAAATTTTTACTCCAAGAGAGGTAATATACCAAAGAGAAAAAAAAATCAAATAGTTTAATGCTTTTGCCAAAATAGAGCATGTTTGGAGAAAGGTCAGGTTCCTTTTAATTGAAAGTAATAGTTTCATTATTTTGTTTAGAGACTATTCTACAGGTGCAGCAGAATATGCTGGAGAAGCTGGCCTGCATCTCTTAAATGGAGCTTGTTGTCTTGTGCTGCAAATTGCTAAAACAATTGTTAATTGAGTAATTTGAAAACAATTACTTCAGAATTATACCTTGGGGAAAATTGTTCTCTAAAATACAGATGACCAACTACTCTTGAAGCCTTTGGTTATGTGTTCTGAGACAAAAAATGGCTCTTGCTTTGAAAGAATATCTAGACCGTGTAAAAGTAGAAAACAGTCTCCAAAACACTGTGCTCCTCTCAGTTTTTAAATTCAAATACTAAGAAACTTCATCTGGTTCAAAGCTACGTTCTTTGTACACCAGGTGGCATCCAAGGTTAAGCATTTCTTCAGAATGTATTCAGTCAACAGGCACAAAATGACCACCCTCACTCCTTCCTACCACGCTGAAAACTACAGTCCAGATGACAACCGCTTCGACCTGAGGCCGTTCCTCTACAACACCTCGTGGTCCTGGCAGTTCAGGTGTATAGACAAACAGGTAAATGCCTTCTGCTTCTGGAATGATTGTATTTCAATTATTCAAAGTGGGTCAAGCCCAGTTCCAGTGAATCTCCAGTAAAAGACAACTAACATTTAGGGTAGCAAATTACTGCAGAACTAACTGTGATTGTTCTTTTCACATAACTGTGAGGTGAAATCCCCTGATTTCAGTGTAGGCTGTTTAGGTTCTTTTTTGTCATACTGCTATGAAAACAAGAACAAGAAAAAATAAAAGAATACATGTACTGAGGACTGAAAGTAATAGGTGTACCCAGACTCATGAAGTCCTATGCTAATAGGAGAAACATTAGCATGGGACATTGTGTTTTGGTTTTAGTTCAGGACCTGTCTGAAGGGATCTGCTTAATTGCAGAATTAAGACTTGACCTACGTCAGTGTGGGGAGAGCAAGTGTAAGAGGCAGCAATTCACTGTGACTGCTGCTCTCAGCTCCTTCTGCAACAATTCCTTTTTTGAATCTCAAGTTAGCTGACTCACAAATTCATGTTTGCTCAAACACAGCAGCAGTAATGGTACCATGCTCAGTTTGAGCACTGAGATGGGGAGGGGCCCAGGCGATTATTGGAACCATGCTTAACTTTTTATAGTTTTTAGCCACCCCTTCAAACTTATTTTTAATGCCTCTTTTATGGCACAAATGCTAGGGTGAAGAATTTTAGCACCTTGAAGTTTTTTCTGCCAGAGATTTTACGCCCCAGTTGCTTTTAAGAATATGTTTATACATGTAATAAAATACTAATTCCTTCATCTGTGAAATGCCAGACATGTTGTAATAGTATTTTACTACCTTAAAACCTGGGATAAAAGCTACCATGTGCAGTACTTTATTGTAAAGTATGTAAAGTGGGGGATTTTTTACATCATACTGGATATTTTTCCACTGAAGTCCAGGACAAAAATTATTTTGGTCTCAGTGGGAGTCAGGCAAAATGTTTTTGTAGGGTCTGGGCCAAAATGTAATTATTTTATGCTTACAGTAAATGTGATTAAGATCTTTTAATGATGCAGATATTGTTACATTCTCTAACTAGATTTGTATGTAATAGCAGTTGTGCTCTGCAAGGGTAGTGGTCATTGCAACTTATTCCTGGAAACCAGGAGTTTAGGGAAGATTTTATTGTGTGGATAAGAGTAACCTGAACTGATAGCTCCTGCAGCTCTTTGCAGGACTGGAAAATGATAACTTGCAGTGGTTTGAGTCAAATCTGCCCTATTCAAGAAAAGGAATACAGGAAGTGTTTCTTACTGCAAGCGTTCAGCACAATTGTAATTCTGAAGAGAATCACTCTCTAGGACAGTGTGCCACTGATGATTCTGCTCCTGGGACTCAGTCTGCACTTAAATTTTTTCTGGCATAGTAACAGGACTGTGAAAATATGGCATAAACTTGACATAAAAGCCACCTTTAGTTAGGTAATGCCAGGTTTTCCTGTAGGAGAGTCATGTTACAGCTCAAGCTCATTTGTGAATGGAAACAATTTGGAATGCTAATGATAGAGAAATCTGTTGGATTTGTAGAAAGTACTTTTCTGCTTTGGATGTAGTCAAGCCAGTTTAGTTATCCACTCATTTTTAGTGCAAAATTCCCTTTGCATTTGCTGTAGAAGGAACAGGGGTAAAAGGAATTTAAGATCATGATTTAAGATCATTTGCTGGGAATTACCAGATTTGCCCTTGGAATCTTCATGTCATTCAGCTCTACCTGGCTGAGGGGGTTTAGAACAGCCCTAGGAACTTTGTAGCTTCTGCCTTGGAGCTGTGATGGAACTAAAGATTTGTGGTCAGAGCACAAATGATGCACTCCAGGTGCCAAAATACTCACTGGGATTTTAATAGCTGCCACAATTTGAAGGAATGTGATGCAGCTCAGAAGAAAGCTGGCAAATCTGCCTGCAAGGAGGAGATATCTGCAGACCACCCTCTGCTTTTTCCAGTGTTACACCACAAGATTAGCTGCATTTGGTCAAACCAAAAGATTTGTCCACTTCATAAAAACCTGATCTTTGTGTGTCTCTTTTACAACCAGTAGGAGATGTTGATGGAAGAAGAAGCTTATTTTTGCTACTGAATTGGTTTCTTTTTTACTTGCAGGTATCCAAGCTAGAAGAAAAGGAAGGAATTTCTGTAGTTGAAGATGTGGACTGACTTCCTGTCTTGTTTAACTGTGGTAATTAATTTGCCAAACAGAATGTTCAAAACTGGATTATATTGCGATAATGAGCAGGGATAACCTGCTTAACAGTTCTTGAGCTGACTGTTGTAATCATTTTTTTAATTGACTCCCTGTTTTCTCCCAATATACTTAAACTGTAGGTTGGCTAAGGGATCATTTATTAAGGATCTCCTTCAACTTCTTGAGTTAATTGCCTTTAATTTAAAAACTCACCTTACTTTGCAATAAACTTGTAATTTTGTCATGCTAATTGACTCAGTTCTTATTCTACATGGTTTTTTATTTACCTGGCACTGACTTTGTAGACTGGCCCAGTATTTTGAGTGGCCACAAAGTCAAACTCAGCGAGGTGTTGGAGGCATGTCCGTCTTGAAGCAGATGGATGATCTTCATGCTACTGGGGTCGAATTTAGAGTTTAACTTCTTGCTTCCTTTGAATATTGCAAAATGAAGTATAAAACCAGTGTCCTCTGAGCTCAATTAGAGTGTTACCCACATCCCATCTACAGTTTGCAAAAACTTAATTTTTAACTTCATATCTTCAAACTGATCTTTTAAATTTGTTCAGTGCCATGGAACAATAAAAAAGGATGGGTTTGTTCCTTTGTCTGAGGCCCTTTTCTGCCTTTTAATGTTTAGCTGTTCCCATTTCTTTTTTAAACTTTGGTTTTAAAGGTGTACTTCTAATAGGGAAAACAAGAAATGCATTTCTGCAGTTCTGGGCAAACAGTATTCTTAACTGCAGCAACAGGAGAGCTCAGGCCCAGTGAGACTTCTGTTAAAATAGTCTTACATTGTGCTAGTAGAAAATATCTGCTAAAAAGGGCACATTCTCCACATTTGTTTTCCACAACTCAGGAGTTGATTCACTTGGAGTTAAAGATGCTTCAGGAAGAATGGAAAATCCCATCTGTGATTTGCCTTCCTTCACAGTTAGTTGGGCACTTCCAATTCCAGCTAGAGGGAGTGGATAAATTCTGAAGAGAAGTTAAAAAAATTGTTGTGTATTTGAAGACTTCTTATTTCTTTGTTTTCTCCAGAAGTTACTGGTTTCTCTTTCTGGACAATCACAGAAGAGGAAAGAGGAGACATTTGCTTTCATTCAAATAAAAAATAATAGCACAAAACCACAATATTTACATATGTCTCCTGTGTTGTTGCAGTTAGTGTTAGTGTTGTTACCCAGTCTATTTCAGACACTTTTCTTTTTTAGCAATTGCATTTACAGCATGTGTACAAATTGCATTTTATTTCTTGCCTGCTAATGTTGACTACAGACTGTACCAGGTCACTCCTATTTGCCTTTTACTATCCAGAAATTTTCACTGATGCCCCTAGTTTGACTGTTATCAACTAATTAACTCCAATGTTATCAGTGCACTGTTGCCCACTGAGAATGGGAAATAATTCTAACATCTAGCTGATGATGTTCACTTTTTACTGGAGACAGCTTGTATTGGGTTTGTGTGGCCAGGTTTTAGTGGCAGGGAGGGCCACAGAAGTGGCTTCTTTGAGAAGCTTCTGGAAGCTTCCTGCAGCAGAGGTAGAGCCAATCCCAGCTGGCTCCAGGATGGACCAAGGCCAAGCCAACCAGTGATAGGGGTAATGCCTCTAATAACAAATTTAAGAAGGATGAAAATGTATTGTGCAGAAGTAATTGCAGCAAGAGAAGACCAGGGTGAGAACATGTGGGGGGAACAGCCCTGCAGAGACCCAGGGCAGGGCAGAAGGAGGGGCAGGAGCTGCTCCAGGTGCTGGAGCTGAGATTCCCCTGCAGCCCCTGGTGAGGCAGCTCTGACCCTGCAGCCCATGGAGGGCACAGGGATGCACAGACCCACCTGCAGCCCCTGGAGGGAGGGCACAGGGATGCACAGACCCACCTGCAGCCCATGGAGGGCACAGGGATGCACAGACCCACCTGCAGCCCCTGGAGGGTGCAGGGATGCACAGACCCACCTGCAGCCCATGGAGGGCACAGGGATGCACAGACCCACCTGCAGCCCATGGAGGGAGGGCACAGGGATGCACAGACCCACCTGCAGCCCATGCAGGGAGGGCACAGGGATGCACAGATCCACCTGCAGCCCATGGAGGGCACAGGGATGCACAGACCCACCTGCAACCCATGCAGGGAGGGCACAGGGATGCACAGATCCACCTGCAGCCCATGGAGGACACAGGGATGCACAGACCCACCTGCAGCCCATGGAAGGAGGGCACAGGGATGCACAGACCCACCTGCAGCCCATGGAAGGAGGGCACAGGGATGCACAGACCCACCTGCAGCCCATGGAAGGAGGGCACAGGGATGCACAGATCCACCTGCAGCCCATGGAGGACACAGGGATGCACAGACCCACCTGCAGCCCATGGAAGGAGGGCACAGGGATGCACAGACCCACCTGCAGCCCATGGAAGGAGGGCACAGGGATGCACAGACCCACCTGCAGCCCATGGAAGGAGGGCACAGGGATGCACAGATCCACCTGCAGCCCAGGGAGGAGCCCACACCAGAGCAGGGGGATGCCCAAAGGAGGCTGTGAACCTGTGGGAAGCCCATGCTGGAGCAGGATCCTGGCAGGACTTGTGGCACTGCAGAAAACCCACAGCAGGCTGTTCCTGAAGAACTGCAGCCCGTGGGAAGGACTTGTGTTGGAAAAGTTTGTGGAGGACTGTTCTCTGTGGGAGGGAAACCCCCAGGCTGAAGGAGGGGAAGGACTCTGCCCTGAGGAGGAAGCAGTGGCAGAAGCAATGAGAACTGACCATAACCCCATACCCTGCCTCACTACTCCAGGGAGGGAGAGGAGTAGAAAATCAGGAATAAGTTTAAGCCCAGGAAGGAGGGAGGGCTGGGTTGTCTTTAGAAATAGCTTTATTTCTCATTATCCTGTTTTGTTATGATTGGTAATAAATTCAAATAATTTTGCTATGTAGATTCTGTTTTGCCTATGATGGTATCCAGTGAGTGACCTCTCCCTGTCCTTAATTCATATTTTCTCTCTTATGTCCAACTGAGGAGGGGAGTGATGGAGCAGCCCAGGTCAATCCGTTGCACAATCATTATGGTAAAGATAACATCATAGAGTTTTCATTTTTATCTTCAGCTGGATCTTACCCTTCTTTGGAAGTCAGTGTTAAACTTATTTTTTGACTAAACAGTGGTGCAGATGAAAGCAAAAGCTACCCCATTGCTCTTTATCAAACGTATATAAAATTATACATGTTCCTCTCAGAGTTAAATAAAGGTGGCCCTTAGAGACTAATCAATTTTTTGTCATATGGCTGGATTTGACAGATCATGACTATGAGCTTGTTCTTAACCCTATATACCACTAGGTCCCAGAAAGAGAGCTGGCCTATCACAACACCATTGTCCACAGTGAACATTGCTCCCTGGTCCATGATTTTATTTGCAATTCAACTAGTTCTTAAAACTAAGAGTCACCTTATAACAGTCTTGACTAATAAATGTGTAAAATATTCACTGAAGTAAAGAGAACCTCGTTTGATAAACACCATGTAGCTTTTAATTAAAGAGCAAAGGATGGGTCTACTTTTACTTGCCAGGCTGGAATGCTAAAATGAGGGATTGATACACTCTCATCTTCATCATTATGCTGCCACAGATCCCAGTATGCGGCAGAAAAGCGCTGGCAAATTGTCCCGAGGCCTCTTTTGAAATCGCAGCTTTATGCAAGTGACCAGGGGAAGGGCGTGTGAAGGGGAGCGTGAGAAAAGCGGGCGAGTGAAGCATCTTTAACAGTGAAAGCGACCTGAGTGGAGTTCATGCCTAGGTGATTAAATACAAATTAAGTACTTTCTGCAACCAGGGATGTGGATGGTTAATCAGGACTGTGATATATGCGGGAAGCGGCCCCGCAGCTGCCCTGAGGCACCCAGCCAGGAGCCTGCAACCAGCCTGAGGCAAAAAAGGTGCAACTCCTTATCGGGGATGTGTTTTTTAAAGTCCATAATTGACGTGTGGGATGTGAAAACCGGACACTTCTCTCCCCCACACCCTGCCTGCTCCATGGCGCCCAGGGGCCGATAGCCGGGGCAGCGCCGGGCCCGGCGGGAGGAGCCCTGAGGGCCGCGGCTCCCGCTCTCGCTCGCAGCCCGTCACATGCGGCGGGCGGAGCCGCCCGGGGCGGGCCGAGCCCCGCTCCCCTCCCCTTCCCTCCCCTCCCGCCCCGTCCTGCCCCATCGCAAGCCGGCGGTGCGGCGGCCGCAGCGCGGGCGGTGGTGCCGATGGAGGCCGGTGCTGAGGCGGAGCCGCTGCTGCCCCCGCGGCGCTGGCGGGCGGGCCGCGGGCTGTGGCGGGAGCGCGGCGGTGCCCGCTCGGCCGCTGAGGACGGTGAGTGCCCGGGACGCTGGAGCGGGCGGAGTTCTTGCTTTTCCCGCAGAGCTGTGGCGCTCCTGGGAGCGGCAGGAAGCCCTGGAAGCCTCCTCGGGTGCTGCGGGGCTCGGCCGCCCTGCCCGGGCTGCTCCCGTCAGCTCTGGCGGGGACGGCTCTGAGGGAGCCGCCAGCGCTGGGGTCAGGTGCGAGCCCTGCGCCGCTGCTGCAGCCCCGGGCTTCTGTAGTTCCTTATGTAATTTTAGGGTTTTCCTCTAAGGTGCTGACAAGGTTTTCTCGAACCCGGTGACTGTTGTAGGTGTGACATCTCAATTCTCCCAGATGGAATCCTTTGGAGACCTCAGGTTCTCTCTTTTCAGGATGTTGCATCACCTAAGGGAGCCTTCACACTTGGTTGCTCTTTTGTGCAGTTCAGAAGTGCAGCGTGGTCTGGGATGGATTCTGTGTGCCCAAAGCGAGCCACTAGTGCTTTAATCATAACTTGTGACTAAGTGTCACTTGCTGTGACTAAGAGTTGCAGAATAAGTTGGATATCCATGGGAGAATGCATGGAGAAATTGCTATAGTAAACATTTTTGGCCAATTTCCCTGTTTTATTTTTATACTGTGAGTAGCCACTTAGATTCTGCCCTTCCAAAATCCTTGGCATCAATACTGGTGGGTTGCTGTGTGCTTCAAGTACCTAAAGCTTTTTCTGTCCTTGCATTCCTCTTACCTAATGGTTCCTTTAAGCAACTTTTGTTTTTATCCCACTAGTGTGAGATGTCATAAAAAAAATAATGTCTTTACTGCCTGAGCCTGGCTTGTCTCCTGTTTATGCTCAGATGTTTCTTGTGCCGTGGTTCGTATCAGGATCAGTACAAAGCTGTTGCTGATGCTCAGATAAAGGGTGACATTTAAAAACCATTTGCAGTCTTTGTAGGAAATTGATGCTGCTGAATCATGTGGAACATGAAATTGTCTGTGGCTCTCATCAGTGGTGTTTCTGGCATTGCTTGGTGTGTGTGGGAGGGCATTGTGTTAGTGCTGGGATCGACTCCTTCGTGTTGTATCCCGGGTTGTGATTGCTGTCTCCTGGGTGGAGATGGTGTGAAGGTTACACTGGCATATGTTTTTCATATCTGGAGTCCCCCTCAGTTTTTATCTCTTTTTATCTCTCTCTCTCTCTTTTTTTTTTTTTCCCTTCCTTATTTTGACCCTAACAACATTTATTTTTCTTTTTGGCTTAATTGCCAGGTAAGTTCCCAAAAGGTCTTACTCCAAGTAAACACAAGTGGCTGCCCTTTATTTTTTATGTGTCTATTTTCACATAGACTTCTTAATTACGGGTTTTAGAAAGTGTCATAGTAACTAATTTAGTGGTATTTTATTTCAAACTGTATTCTTTCACCCCTTGCTGTGTCTTAAGCTCTGATCTGTTTGGTATGGTAATAGTAACGCTCAACAAATTTAACAAAGCACTTAATTTAGTTCTCATATGACTGGAGATTCCTGCTGGTTTTGGAAGAACAAAAACCACAGTATCTTTATTAAACAAAAATAAAAATTGCTATAGTAGTAGTGCCTGATTTTCCTGGTTTTGCTTGACTCTATACTCTGTCAAAGAACAATTTGAATCTCCATTATTTTGTCTGTTAGGACTTGTCTCTGTGTAGTTTTGTGGTACTTAACTACCAACGTAATCTGGCTACTTAAACCTAAAAGAGAACCTTTTAACAAAACACAGAAAGGTGCCTGATGTGTTTGATATTATTATTATTACTTACTTAATGTAATGCACAGTGCTGCTGACAGAGCAGATGTGTCAGGAACTCTCTTTTTTTTTTTGTGTGGGTATAGCGCCCTTGGTCATGAGAACTGTGATTGTGCACCTTCTCTTAACTGATAAGCAGTTTTATCCAAAGTTTGTTTATCCAAAATACAGCAAGTGATTCTTATTTCTTTTTTACTTCATAGGTGCTGGAGCTGATAATGACCTTTATATAAACCAAGCCATAGTATTTATTGAAGATGCAATACAAGTAAGTAACAATTTTTTTGTTAGCTTTTATGCTTCCCATGCTGGATGTTTGTCACACACTCCAGTTTTTAAGTTCTTCTGTGTTCAGGCAATGTTTTTAAGCCACTATTTCAATTCACAAAGCAAAATCAGAATTCCAAATTCCTGTGGTATGCAAGTCTCAGTGAACATCTGCCTAGGAGAAACATATTTTTCCCCACAATGAAGTAATCTCTTTCAGGGTTTCAGAAGGCATGCTGGTTTGTGATTTTCATGGTGTTTTTTGTTTGTTTATTTGTTTGGGTTGGTTTGATTGTGGATGTTTTGCTGGTGACTAACCTACAGCTAAGAGAAATGATTTGAGCAAACTCTGTAATTTGCCTCTCCATGTGACTACTTGCCCATCTTAAGAGCTGGTAAAAGCTCAAGAGTTTAAGGCTGGCTTCAAGTGTGAAACTGGAACTCTTAAGCTGAACTTGATGCCTTTTGAAGTCTTGATTCCCTCTTTGTTGCTCCTTTACTGGCCAATACTGCAGGTTCCTAGATCCTGTTTTCTCCCAGGCTGTGGGAATGCTGAAGGGCAGTTCTTGAGCTCTCTTGCTGCTTGGTTGGGAGATTTCTGGGGGTCAGATGTATTTAAGGTGTGGCCACTTTTCTGGAAGCATCTACTCAGCAGGGACAGAGTAAGAACAGCCCAGGAGGAGTCACAGAGGAAGGACATATTTTGTGGATTCCTTAAGAATCACAGGCACTTCCTGATCTGGAAACATATTTTATTCAAAGACATTGGTTGAGGTTTCTTCTATTCAGAATTAATTTGTTTGCATTTTATGGCCTGTTGGAGGAGAAAGACAAAAGAAGAGCCATGAGTGGAATGAATGTTGGAGAGAGGAATTAAGTGGGTGGACCATTTTCGCAAGTATATAGAATAGTCACTGAATTATTACAAATGCTGTTATTTGACATGATGACAGTGCTTGCTTGAGATGAGTGGCACACAGTTTAATTATCTGAGCAGCTCTGTGGTCTTTAGATAGCAGAACTTCTTTACAATCTTCCCCTTTTCACACATGTAGAGTACCTCTGTGATCATGAGGTACTTTAGTAATTAATAACATGTACTAATTTGGTCTGCTTTGGTCACTTGATGTTTGTTTTTGAGCTGGACTGGATGTAATGTTTGAATGATCCTTTTTGCTTCCTGCCTTCAGTACCGATCTATAAATCACCGTGTGGACTCCAAATCCCTGTGGCTTTATCGGTGGTACTATTCCAGGACTTGCCAGTGGTAAGAGCTTGGTTATTCTCTTTGCTTTTTTGTTTAGGAGTTAGTCTTCCTGAAAAACTACTCTTCCTCTTTCTTACTTGTTAGATAATTAGGTAATTGTGTTTTTATCTTTAGAAGAACTTACTCTGGGAAGCAAGGAAGTTCTTATGACCACATGTAAGCATGATAGAAGTGGAAAAGAAAAAATTTTATGGAAGTTTGATGACAGAGATAGCTCTTTGGAAACAGCCACAGGATTGTTGCATGAGTGGACTAATTAGCATGATTTAAAGCACTGTGCCTTGAGAGTTTTCAAAGTGTATGTTTCTAAACATGTTGGATACCAGCAAGATTGTTTGCTGCTGTCAGTTTCAAAAGGACACCACCTCAGGTTATTTGGTGGTCAGCAGTTACATCTCCAGTGCAGGCAACAACATGCTAGTCAAGTGCTGCCTTGTGGTCTAACCCATTTGAGTGAAATATGGTATCATAAAGCTTAGTTTTCTTCAAAGAAAATTGCTTTTCTCTTAAGTATTTTGTTATTATTTTGACTCATTTTGTGCCTGGATTGTGGGGTTTGTTTTGGGGTGGTGTTTTTTTCATACTTTTTTATGGTTTTGTTGGTTTGATTTTTGATTTAATCTCTGTCCAAACAGGATTTTGAGCTTAACCATTACTGTAATCTTGGCTTTGGCTTTCATTGAAGAGCCTTCCTCACTCACCATCACATCTGATGTGCGCTACCGCCTTCCCGCCTGGAATCCTCCCTGCGGCCTCACGGAGAGCGTGGAGCTGCTCTGCTTCCTGGTGTTCATGGTTGATGTGTCTGTCAAGGTGAGCATCTCCTTCATCTGCTACTGAATGAAGCAGTAGGTGTGTGGTAGAATTGTTCTCCAAATCTTGAGTTTGCAAGATGAAATTGCCTTGCTTTATTAGAGCCTCGTTTCAGGAGAAATTAGCAAGTGTATATTTACTTAATTAAGACATTTATTCCCTTTTTTTAAAACCAAATTTTCTTAATTGAGTGAAATAAAATGAAATAAACTTTGCTGAGAGTGCAAGTGTTTTGGCTTAGCTGCTTGTGTTAGGCTATAGAATCGGGGTATATAATAAATATGTGTCAGTTCATTTACACAAAATAAAAGTTGTCAGAAACTCACCTTTCTTAGGATACTTATTTCTGGAAAATCCCTTTTTTATATTTACTAAGTGGATAATTTTCTTGCATTCAAAGGATTTCTCTCTTGTGACCTTTGTGCAACTTTTACTTTTGCTGACCTTTAGTTCTTGCAGAAAAAAATCACATAAGTGTGATTTTTATTTAGTTCTTGTAGGAAAAAAATCTCTCAACAGCATATTTTTGTTTGGATTTTGGAGAGCTTTTTAAGAGCACTAATATAAAATTGCAGATACTTGGTAAAAAAAATTGGTGCTGACTTATTAGGGTATTGGATTTTATTATTAAATTAAGTTATGGTTGTTCCTTTTTTTTCCCTTGTCCAGAGTTACTTAATTGGATGGAAAGAATTTTGGAAAAATAAATGGCTAATGGCTTATATACTCACATTAATTGTTTCCCTTGCTGATTGGGTTGTGTCACTGAGTTTTTTCTGCAAAGAGGTAAGAACAGCTTTACTTTGATCTTTCATAGCTGGATAATTCACTGAAGCACAGAAAAAGTTTGGTGTAATGTAGCTTAGTAAAGAATTCTGTTTGATTCTTAATGTAAGTTTTGTGTTTGTTGGTAAAATTAAATAGCACTCATTGCTTTAGTTTGTCAGCAGTTGAAGGGTGCAGGGAAAACAAAATTTTGAAATGCAATTGGAGAATTTTGTGCTTAACTTGAGTGAATGGCAAAGCCTCTGGAGTGAAGTATAAGAAAAAGGTAATTAAAAAAGGTAATTAGGTAGGTTAACATCTGCTCTCTAACCTGAAGCTGTGTTGCGTTCAAAACAGTTGTGTCCTGAGAGGAGCATCAAGTTTGGAAATGGTTCTAGAAGTGCCCTCCTTGATGTAATACTGCATCCAGTTGGTTTTGTCTGCTACAGATTTACATTCATTTAGTTGTTGTGCACTTGCAATCCTTGTTAAGAAAACACTAATGTAGTAAAAATGCTGGGAAGTGAATGAGAGAGACATGATCTTAAAATGTGCAATCTTGAGGTGTGATAGTGAACAGGGAGTTTGAACAGGAGTCTCCCAGCACAAAGCAGTGGCAGAAGGAGCAGTTGAACTGCTGGGATGGATGAACAGAAAAATAGAAATAAAGAAAGTAATTTTATGGGTTTTCTTTTGCTGCTAAGTGTGGCCCACAGAAGACTGATCCTAAAATGTAAGATGCTGAAACATCTTGAAGATGTTTGAAGTAGCAAGATTGCTTGAAGTAGCAAATTAGTGACAGGAAGAACTTGAAGGCTTGCAAATGTCTTGACTGCAAGAATCAAAAAGATAATTTGCTGCAGTTTTCTGGGGGAAAAAAGCACTTACAGCTTGAGACTTGTCAGAGACAGAAATTGCTAAGTAATTACCAGGCCCTTTAGCTATAAAACAGTCTGAAAATTGAAGTTAAGCACTTATTTTTAGAATATATGTTTGTTTTTATGGAAAGTAGCTCTATTAATCCCTTTCTTGAGATGGACCTTGGCAGAAAATGCAAAAATGCCATCTCTTGCCAGATTGTTATGTCTACGGAGCAGTAAAGTTAGATTGTTTCCAATTAGTGGCCTGATGAAACTATTGAAATGTCAATGTGTGTTTTTAAAGCAATCTCTCCTCGTTTTAATGAGGTGTGGAATCTTTTTTGGTGTTTTGTGAGCTCAGAAGAGCCCAGTTCAGTTCTTTTTCAGTTCCACTGTTGGCTTAGTCAATGTGTGTGTCCAGTGCTTTCTGACAAACTTGCATTCAAAATGTTTGAGCTGCCAGTCTTGCAGGAACTCAGTGTCTGATCCGTTGTTTTTTGCAGACTGTGAGAATAAGAAGAATCCTTCGCCCCTTCTTTCTCCTCCAGAATTCCTCTATGATGAAGAAAACATTAAAAAGTATCAACAGCACATTGCCTGAAATGGCCAGGTGGGTTATAGCCCAGAAAACATCCTTTCACAGGATGGCTGGGAGCAAGCAGGTTGTTATCCTTGGAGTTCCAGTGTGGGGCATCTGAGCAGCTTCCTTCTGGATTGGGTAGCTAAGTGCTCAGTGAGATCAGGTCATAGAGGGTGAAGGTTGTGGTAACTTTCTGATTCCCCTTAGTCTGTACAGGATCTCTGGATTTTGACCTGACTGTGTGTTTGACATAGGTTTTTTAATGCTAGTCAAGTGAGAGGTTTTGATTCTGCTTTTCTAAGCCCTTCTGTAAGGGAAGAACTGAGGCATCTAAGTGTGATTTTTATTTTGTATGAAAACTCACATCTCCTCCTGTTGTCTCCATATAACTTCTTAAAAACACCCCTGATTTTCTTTATATGGCATAATTTTGCATTTTTAGAAGAGGATATTAAGAATAAGATCAAGTTACTGTTAATACTTTGATATATTTGCTTTCCAACAGTGTTCTTCTACTCCTGGCTGTTCATCTGTCTCTCTTCACCATGTTTGCCATGCTGCTCTTTGCTCGAACAAAGGTAATCAATTCTCTGCCTGCTTTGGTAGATCTGGGTGCCTTTTTTCTGTACTTGCACAGCTGCTTCTTGTCTAGTTTTGTAGTCAAACTAGTGAAACTTGTTTTCCCTGAGAAAGGTCACGTTGTCAGATGTGCTGAGATGAGTTTGAAGTCCACTTGGCGAGCTTTAACATCTGCATGGTATCATGTATGCAGGAGACTTCCTTGTACATTTACCCAGTTTGATCCCTTGAGTTACTTTCTCTGCTTTTGTTGAAACCCTCTGTGTTGTTCTGTCTCCAAAGCTCTTGTCACTCTTTCATTTATATTATCACTCATTTATTTTTTTCTCTTCTCTATCTAGCTTTTTGCTACCTTGGGTTTCTTCAGTGTTTTCTCACTTTTCAATACTGGTATTCCTACCAGGCTGTACCCTGGTAGGTTTTTGCCTGTTCCAGTTTTGGTTTCTGATCCCTTTGGGTTTTCCTCTTGTTTTTCTCTTCTTGCTTCTGAAAAGCAAAATTGAAATTTTGTGGTTAAAATTACTTTTGTGTTACGGTAATCTTGATATGTTCCTTCTCTTCTAGACTTCCTATTTATCACACTCAGATTATTTGGTTTTTTTTCATTTTTACTTTTTAAGGCCTTCCATAAGTATGTTACTGTAAACAGAATTTCTTGCCTACTTCTCCCAGTAATTTTGTCCCATCCTTAATCTCAGTTTTGCACCTTCATTTCTGCTGCAATTTGCACTCAAGCCAGCTTCTAGTCTTCCTCACAATCAGCAAATTCCCTGAATTCCCATGTTACAGAATCTTTGGAATTAGAAGCAGAGGTCTGTTTTCCCACTGTTAGTTGCCTCCTGGACCTTTGTATTATCTCTGTTTGTCACATCTAATTTCAGCTATGAGCTTCCCCAGCAGATGTATATTTATAATTTCTGTACCTAAGCCAATCACTTGCATGTACATTGAGGTAAAAAATAACAAATTAGAGAGTGGACTTTGCTATTTTGGTGTGCTGCTCTGACGTCCATACAAACTAATTTTATCTAACATGGCAAAATACTACAGGCAACTTCTAAAAGTAGGTTTATTAATGAAATTCATGACTCTCTGCATTGTCTTGTGTATGTCCTTTAGGGTTACATATTCCAGTCTTTGCAGCAGATTCAAGAGCTCTTTGTCCTGTGCTGCCTGACTCATGTTTGTGTTGTTTGCACTCTGCATCTTTTTTTATCTGTCTCTTTTGACCTTCAGAAAAAAAATATATGTGGAGGATCCAAGGATCCAAGATCAGCCTCCCAGTGTGTTTTTGGTGAAGGTTTTGAGTCCCATGCTGTCGGTTTGTGGTGTGGTTGTTCTTCCTGGGTCTGAGGTGCTAAGTAGACATAACTTCATGTGGGGCTTCCTGATCTTACTTGTGCTTTTTTATTGCTATTAATAAGTGATTGCTCTGTGTTCTTACACATTCTCTTAATTTTTATTTAGAGAATGTGTAATTATTAATTTTTTGGCTTTTGCTTTCTCCACAGGGTAGATTTGATTAGGTGTGTAAGAAATTGATTGTTGACTGATATGAATTGTTAAAAAAAAATTAAACTTTTTTCCCCCTTCCTTGCTAAGACACTGATTCCTTGGTATTTCTCTCAACAATGCACACATCTTTGCCTAGGATAACCAGCAGGATAAGGAGTGGGTGGTGTATTTCCGGAATTTGCCGGATTCCCTGACGTCACTGCTGGTCCTGCTGACTACTGCAAATAATCCTGATGGTGAGCAGTTTTTCAGAAATAACACTTGTCTCTCCTTTTCAAGAACAAAAGAGCAAGATTGCTCTGTTCAGACTACTGTAACCATTCTTTCAGCTGCTGTTCTTAATACAGCCACAGGAAGGTTGTGCAAAGGTTTTTCATGCCTTTAGTAACTTGATTTTTGCCTTTCTGTGGTGTAATTATATATGCCACTCTAAAATCCAGCTGTATGAGAGCTTTTACCAATTACCAAAAGTTCATAGAGGTCTCTACTGTGTATCTCAAGCATTAAAATGTTATTTCCTATTTTTGTTAAATTTGATTCAGTGATGATACCTGCATATTCTAAGAATCGAGCGTATTCCATCTTCTTCATCCTCTTCACTGTATTAGGTAAGTTACCTCTTGTCTTTAATGCACTTCAACTTTGACACTTGTGCATACCATCTACACTGTTTTATTTTTCTAGGAAAGTTTAATCATGAATTTCTCACTTTTGTGATTCTTCCAGTTATTGCAAAGTGTCTGTGAGATCATTTTCATGGAAGGTGCTTATGGTTTGGAGTTTCTTGTTAACATGAATACACATTACAGTATATTCAAACATTTAAAATGTTTTGGAAATCAAACACAAGAAAACTAACCTTCTTTAAGTTTTGCTTTTGATTTACTGCATATGTTGAATCTTCTTTGAGAAACAGATATTTTTCAGTAAATTTTACTGCCTCTTTTTCTCCAACAGGCAACTTGTTTTTGATGAATTTGCTTACAGCAATAATATACAACCAGTTTCGAGGGTACCTTCTGGTGAGTAGAGCATTCCTAATTTCTATGTTCTGCCATAACCTTGAACCTTTGAAGAATTAAGGTATTAGAGGACCCTTCCCACTCTGGTTGCAGATACAGTTTTAAGGTACTAAATGCTCTTTGATGAAGATACTTTTCCCTTTATGTGCTGTTACAGCTTGATCCCCTCTGGTGACAAAACCTGCTTGCATATTTCCAAGTACGCTGTGGATCTGCAATTTTGACTGTTTGTAGGGGAAAAAAAAAAAGGAACTGTTGTATGACTGACCAAGGATAATGGCTGAGTAACTTAAACTGTGTGAAGGAAATCTGCTGTGCTGTTTATATAGCTGCTGTTGCAGATTGTAGAATATTAAGGGATTGGAAGGGATCTCAGAGATCATTCATGGCCAGGGACACCTCCCTCCCACTAGACCAGGCCTTACCCAGACCGGCCCAGTAGTTTTTCTAGTAGAGTTCCAGAGAGAAGGTGAAGTTTGTTGGATAATAAGCCCAAGGCAATATTACTCAGAATGAATGGCCCCCACCCTCTTGTGGCAGAAGAGTGTGTAAACAGAATAGGTGCAGAAAGGATTTTTAGTAATCCTTTCCTCCTTCTCTCTTTCATCCCTTCTTTCTCAATTTTCTTCTTTCTTACATGACAGCATGGCATTAATCTGACTATTAATAAAGTAACTAAGTTTGAAAGTGATTACTGTAATTAAAAAACCCATGAAAAAACATAGCTCTGGATTTGTGCTTTTAGGCAAGAAGCTAGAGTGGGACAAGCTCTCTAACTCTTCTCTCTGCATGCTTGAGCTTTGCTGTTGCCAGTGTCTCTGGAAGAGGCATATGCCTATGCACTCCAGAATAGAAAATAAACCATAACCTGCATGCTTACTTGAATTCCAGGGACTTGTTTGCTTACTTGCTTCCTTCCTCCTTGTACACGGAGTTCTTGACATGAGTGCAGCCTAGGGCAGTCTCCTGTTCTGATCTCTAATCACAAATCTGGGATGTGTGCCCGAGGATCAGTGTATTATTTGGCCATAGGACACAGTAGTGCCTGAAGTGAGAGTAAATTGTTTCCTCTGTGGTGTTTTTACTGCTCAGAAATCAGTTCAGTCCTCCCTCTTCAGGAGGCGGCTGGGAATCCGGGCTGCGTTTGAGGTGCTGTCTTCCCTGAAAGAGACTCCTGCTAGTGCACAACAGTAAGTGAAGGACCTTGAAACGGTAGATTATCTAGCAAAAAGAAAAAACTAGTAGATTTTTGGTCATCTTGTTTTGTTTCAATATATTTACTGAGGATGCATTCTCGAAGATGGCAGTTTGTTGCTCGTCTAATTTGTTTATTTTTTCTGCAAGTGGGTGTTCATAACACACTGTTCGTGACTCTTGTGGGGTCTGTTTCCTTTTTTCTACTTCTAGTTTCATTTGCTTTTCAAAACAAAGAGGCAGGAATACATTTGGAACAGCTCATTTTGCCATCTATGAGCTTATCTGTAGCAGGGCCCATTCTGTTTTCTTTCACATAGGTCCTGTGTCAGTGTTGGGGCCTTACTGCAGGTGCTGCAGAAAGCTGAGATGGATTCCCGCTGCAAGCAAGCCATCATGAGAGTAAGAACTTTATTTTTAAATATTTGAAAATATTATTTTAAATAAAATTTTAAATATTTTCTCAGCCTTTACGTTGGTGACTATCAATCCTGACTAGCAAATCCAAAGATCTGCTCTCTGTTGCAGCATTCCTTGGATCATAACAGTGTAGTGGCACTACTACATGGTACTAAAATTTAAGTTAGTCAAAAGAGCGTGTGATCCCAGAGAAGGAAAACAGAAAAGGCCAGGCATGTCCTCCAGTCACATGGAGTGTTGTGTTAAAGCAGAGCAATACTGAACCTTACTCAAACAGCTTGAATTACATCTTTATTCCTTGATTTCCAAGGTAGTCTGAGGGGTTTTGGCAAACTTTGCAGATGTTCCTATTGCAGATGTTGATCTGAATGTTTCTGTTTCATGTGAAGTCACTCAAAATGTGCTCCTGTGACCAGCTGTCAGCTGCCCAGTTCCAGAAGCTCTTTGAAGAACTAGACAAAGATGCCATTAAGCAAGTATGTATGTGATCATCATTTATAAAGCATCAGAAGTTGTCTGGCCTTGTGGAAAAATAAGTGAGAGTACTGTAGTATAAAGTGTATAAACAAACTTTGCAACATGTGAACACAAGGTGTAATCACATTGATTTTTAAGCTTTTTGTGAGCAGCTTTTATAGCCACAGACGAAATTGCTCTGGGGGATTTTACAGCATTAGCTTGGGATTGTTAGGTGGTGCTAAATGTACAAAATACATCTTTGTTTATTCTGTCAGCATTTGAAAGTGAGTTGTTCAGGCAAAATAGTTCCTAAGTCTTTTTCCCCCAATTCCTGAATGAAGAACAAAGTGTGGATTCTCTCTGTGTTCAGATGAAGATGGGCAGAAAGCAGTTTTCTCCACTTGGAGAGAGAGAGAGAGAGAGAAAGAAAAAACAAAACACTAAATTATTTGAGGGTTAAGAAATGTTCTCTTCTATATTTGCATGTATCTAAGACTTCTGAATTAAATATTGGGAAATGGGGAAGGGATGTGTACAAAGAGTAGCTTGGTGTTTCATTTATCTGCTTGGGGCATTGGAGAGAGGTTGGATTATCTTCCTTCTTTGCCATTACCTTGTGCTGTGCCATAATCAGAAATGCTCTCTTGCTGTTAGTAGCCACAGCTGGAAAACATTTTCCTGATGTAATGTCAAAATTAGCCTGTGGCCCTGAAGATTTGCTTTGAAACTGTCTGGGGTTTTTTAAATCTGAGACGGGGTGTGTTTTAAAGTTATTGTATTATTTTTAAAATGCTTATGCTCTGTGACTCAGCAAATCCTTTGTGTTCTTTTCAGCACCCTCCCAGTCCAGAGTACCAATCCCATTTTATGCAGAAAGTGCAGTTTGCCTTTGGCCATCCCTACTTTGGCTACTTGGGGAATGTGGTAGCCCTGGCAAACATTATTTCTATTTGTGTAAGTAAAGGATTTTTTTTCTTGTGGGGCAGTGGTTTTCTTTCTTTTTCTTTTTGTCATTGTTTTTTGGTCTTTCTCTGCTACAAATTTAATTTCTGCTTTTGTTCTTTAATTTTCTTTAAATAACTGCTTTTTCTAGCAGTTGGGTTTTTGGCATGCTTTTGCCATGCAAAGTGTTAAGAGGGAAAAATTGCAGTTAAAAATGTGTTTTGAGCTGCTTGAAAAGGTCTATGCAAAACATGAAAGACTGTTCTTGCGCTTAAAAATCTGTTTAATGTAGCAGTAAAGCAGTAGATTCATAAAATATTTTTTGTTTAAGGTGGTTTTGGTGATGGATGCAGATAAGCAGCCATCTGAAAGAGATGACTTCTTCCTGGGGGTAAGATGCAACAATATTCCATGCGGTTACTGCTGTTCCCTGAGATGTCAGGAATTCTAATGGTTGTTTTTCTTCTGGGGGGTGAAGGCTATCAACTGCTTCTTCATCCTGTACTATCTGCTGGAAATGCTGCTGAAAATCTTAGCAATGGGCTTGAAGAGATACTTGTCTTACCCAAGCAATAGATTTGATGGACTTCTGACTGTAATTTTGCTGGTAAGTGCTTTGTTAGCTTACACATTCTTGGATTTGTTGGCTAGGGAGGTTTAGGGAACTACAAGAGCTGGTGGGATTGCTTTTTTTAACACGGATCTGCTGAGCTGAACAACATGAGCCAGTGTTGTGGGTTTCTGTGGCTGGAAAGTTTACATGGTGGTACATGGTTCTCTTAGGGTCTGTCTTCTGAAGATAGGCTTATTTGTATCCATGGAAAAGGTGCTTTTCCTGATAAGAAGACTTTTAAATTTTATTTGGAAAAATTCAGCTCCTGGAATAATTGCATGAGGCATTCTGTTTCATAGTTTAAAACCACTTTTCTCTTTAAATTTTAAAACAATTGTCTGACTATTGTAACAATTATTTGGTCAAAGCCTGACACCCCTGTGGCAGATGAGGTCAAGTTAATGGTTAATGGTATTCACTGTACATCCTTTTGTGAGTCACTGTTGGATGCTCTATGTACATTTGGTTTGTTTGGAGAATAACTAGGCAAATATGACAATTCAGAGCTTTAAAGTGAGTCCAATTAGTAGCCTAAAGCTCTTGAAAATGTTTCTTGTCAAGAAGCTTACATAATTGCTGGAACTCAGATTTATGAAGTAAAGTTTTGACTTTCATTTTGTTTTGGTTTTTCTTTCCTAACTGAAGATTCTGGAGATTGCAACTTTTGCTGTGTATGGATTTCCTCACCCTGGCTGGTGAGTAACCTCTGTGACCTGCTGCCCTTTGCTCAGTGGCTGGGGTGGGTCAGGGACACACACACATTGTCATATATACATGTCATGATGCTGTGATCATCAGCCCAGTCTTCAATTTACCAAATTTGGTAGAATTTTGCACCCTTGTAGTCACTAGAGGCTATGCAGTATGGACAAGTGAAAGAATCTTTCTTATTTCCTAGTGTTTTAGAGTTCTGTGTCGCTTTTCTGAGAAGGATGCATTTGTTTTAATTGTAATGTGATTTAAAATAATATCTTGGCAGGTCTGTGCTTACCAGGGGTGCAGGAGTGGGAAAAAGGTTGTGTATGTGGTACCAAATATGTTTCAGTATCAGCTTGTCCATTAATCCAGTTAGATGAACTCCCAAACAGCTGATGAAAGCTCTTCAACCCTGTATGTAGATTGAAGGCTGAGGTTTTTTTCATGCTATAAAATGCAGTAAGAAAATTCACATGGACTTAACACTCTTTGTTGGTATTGTAATAGCAAGCAGTTGTTTTTTGATTTTCTTAAGTTCAAACAGCTTTTGGATAGCTACCCTGATTTTTTTTTATTGTAAAAAACATAAATATCATTGCTTCATCTTAAAATTTGAAAACCGTCTCCGCAAGCAGAGAGGAAAGCAAAGGAATTCTGGAAGGTTTCCTGAATCTTCACAAGTGATTCATAACCATTCTGTTACTTTGTGTCTTCATGCAAGCTCACACTTAAGACGCCCTGATTTTTCAGGATATTTGTTGTGTCCCTGATTTTTCAGGATATTTGTTGTGTCCCTGATTTTTCAGGATATTTGTTGTATCCCTGATTTTTCAGGATATTTGTTATGTTGCCATCAAGTGTCGGTGATAGAGGGAGACTGGGAGACTGATTTGGGCATCAGAATCTGATTTTATTGTGGGATACAAATACTTATATACTGTTTCAAGGAGACTAGTAATG